>NC_056729.1:1384500098-1384800098 GCF_019279795.1 Protopterus annectens
AGAAACAGACCAAAAATGTTAAGCAAAAATCAGGACATTCTGTGAAAATCTGTACAGTTGAGAGGTATGGAGGCTGACTGCAACATATTACAACTATTATGAATTGAATCAACAAAACTAGTAATTCAGAAACTCAAGAAACAGTCACAAAGACATCTTTAGTTTGTTATTAGAAATATGGTAGTTTGGAATTGTACTTACTAATGCATGGCAGCTTGCATTGAACTTTGATGTTCATTTCTTAATTACTGATTGCCTCAAATTTAAATGGCCCTTCTTGGATAATGTGTCATTGGTTCATAAAGTTGAAAGAAAAGAAGAAACAGCACACAGCAGTTGTTTTTTAGGCACACATACTTACTTTTTCTTTCCTTTCAATTGTTTATGCAAACCAATTTCTTATTAATTACACAAAAATGTTTATTTCCCCAAAACTTACTCTTTTATTTTTTTCTGCTCTTCCTGTATACAAGAGGTGCCACTTCTGGACTATCCTATTGACACCCCTGAAGATAAATGGTATATACCATTGGTATTTTCTGAGCCTTTTGAGACAGACACTCTGTTTAACTATTGGTTAATGTTTTGTGAAAAAAATACTTCCTTGACTGACAGCATTATTATTATCATATGTAGGGAGTGAGTATATCTGTCATACATGCATGAACAGCCTGCATATATTTCTAACCAATCATTTGCATGCCCTTGTGAAAATGCATTGAGCACCTCTTTCCATATATTAACCCATTAATCCCAGACACTGCAGTGTTAATTATATAGCATTCTTGTTTTCACATGTACACCACTTCTAATATTCTTATTTACAAGTTAGTTTACAGCCTCCAAATGGACAGAAATCATAAACTATTTCCTCTTTCGTTCTTTTCTCTTCACGATGACCGAGAATACATAAAATCAGAGAATAGAGAGAAAGTGAGGAAAAACGCAAATCTCACCTGTTCTCTTTTCTCCGCTGTGACAAGATACCAGCGATTTCACAACCGACAAGCGACAAACAGTAAACCAAACTTTCTGTGAGTCAGTTTTACAGAACCTGTACAAAACCTGTTACTGATTACACTTGGCTACTTAATTACACAGGTGGACAAGGTATCTTCTCTCAAACAGGCACCATCATAAGCTTCAAAACTGTCCTTACAGGTTAGCCACACAGAGATATTTTGGCATTGTTCACCCTCCTCCTCTTCCCTTTCTAAGTACAACAAACAATGCTAAAAACAACAACTTAAAACATGCATAACAATGGCACATTAGCTTACTGCAGACTAATTCATACAAATGTTGCCACTGTTCTACGGAGGAGAGAGATTGCCGAGTTTAATCTGCATTCTTGAAGATGTACATTTTCTTTTAAATTATACAATGGCTGAAAACAGTGTATTACGCTTTCCATTTCTCAGAGTGACATGTGTGGTAGCATACACAAACGACAGAGAGAGGGCTAAGCTTGTAAGAAAATATTTGCTGTTCTCTTTTGCAGCACAGAGGACTACATGTTGTAGGGACCTTATCAGGTTACCGGTTTTTTTTTTATATTTTTTTCTACATGTTGTCTAGACATAAGGCAAACAAATTTCTAGATATTTGGGGGTAAAGTGAAGTAAGGTATAATGACAACTACACACTGTCTATCCTTACTGAGCTTACTGTCTAGCTTACCTGAATGGGAAAAAAGCAGTTCTTTCGAGCAGTCACACCAGGAACTCCTTGCAGCAAATACCGGTGAGCGTCAATGGCTATCTCTGGCGATCTCCGTGAGTGCACAAATACAATAGAGGGATCCAGTAGCAAGTAAAGTCTCAAAAAAAGAAAAGAACTACCTGTAGCTGGACCCTCTATTTATTTGGATAAAAGAAAAGAAAATTAGGTTGGGGGTGGTGCTGGTATGCAAGTGGTAGTTCGGATTGCAAGAATCCGATTGGCTGCCACCACTTGCTTTATCAACAACCTTTTAAATGGATTTAGAAGTAAAACTTTAATGTGAACTTAATGTAAAAACACACTGAATTGCAACTATATAATGTAATTTACATGTTCAGTTACAATTTCAGTGTGTTTTACATTAGGTTCAACTACAAATGTGCACTACAGTTTCTTGCGCTTCAGGAAGGCACTCGGGGGTAACAGCTTGAAATTAGTATCTTCTCATGGCAATCTCGGTGTTAAGCACACAGGCGCCATGAGAAGGTACTCGAGGGGGGGTTAATGAGTGGAGGAGAAGGATAGGCCTCTGTGGAGTAGATTTGCTAGGTAATCCAGGATTAGAGGTGAGGGGGGCAGTGTTGTGTCCTCTCCTTTAGATAGAGTCCAGGAACAATACCTTTTCCACTTATCAGCATAAGATTTCCTAGTACTGGGACTTCTGGCTTCAAGAATGATGTCCAGCACCTGCTTGCTTAGGGGAGAATTTAAGGAATGTGCCAGGCTGCAAGATTCATGGTTTGCAGATGTGGATGCAAGATCTGTCCCCCCCTGCTGAGTGAGGAGGGTTGGGATCTGGGGCAGGTGCCAGGGTGGCACTGGTGACAGCCTGCCCAGTAGTGGTTATCAGTGCTAGCATGGCCAGTCCAGGGCGATCAGGATTGTCCTTGGACTGTCCTGTCTTATCTTGAGTAATATTCTGGAGAGAAGAGGCAGAGGTGGGAATGCATAGATGGAGAGGTTTACCCACTGGAAGGATAGGGAATCCACTTTCCAAGCCCCGCTGTGAGGTGTCCTGGTGCAGAATTTGCTGAGCTGGTGATTACAGGGAGAGGCAAAGAGGTCCACCTCTGGGGTCTCCCATTTCTGGATTAGAAGGCTGAAGGTGCTGGGGTTTAAATGCCACTCATGTGGGTCTAGGAGATTTCTGCTTAAATCGTCTGCCAGAGAGTTTAGTTTTCCTGACAAGAATTGAGCTTGCAGATGAATATGCACATCCAAGGCCGTGTTCCACAGGGCCATGGCTAGCCTGCATAATGGGTAAAGAGTGAGTTCCCCCCTACCTGTTGATGTACCACATAACTGTGGTGTTGTCTGTTTTTATTAGCAGGGATCCTGGTGAGAGTATGGACCTGAAAGCTGTCAGAGCATGCTGAAAAGCTAGCATCTCTTTTTGGTTCAAGTGCAGATGAATTTGACTTGGGCTCCAGTGGCCCTGAATGCACTTGTTGTCTAGGTGTGCCCCCCAGGCATAGTCTGATGCGTCTGAGGTTAGGGTCTGGGCAGCAAGGGTTGAGTAAAGGGAAGTCCCTTGTTGTGGTTGCATGTTGCTGCCCACCAGAGAAACTCTGTCCTTAGACAAGGTATGATAGGTATGACGGTTTACAGGTCCGGATAATACTGGCACCAAAGTTTTTTTAAGTACCACTAAAGTTTCCTCATATGCAGTCTGGCATATGGAATCAGTAGGATGGAAGAGGCCATGAACCCTAGGGCATGCAGAATTTTCCCTGCAGATAGCTGGGTTCTGGTGGCCATTAGAGTGAAGTAGCCTGTCAGATAGGCTTGTTTTTCCTGGAGTAAGGAATGCTATCTGGGATGCTGTGTCCAAGCTTGCTCCCAGAAATACAATCTTTTGACTGGGCACTAGTTTTGATTTCTTTTCAATGATAGTGTACCCCAGGGAGGTTAGAAGGTTCTTTACAAATGTCAGGTGCTGCAACAGCTGTTTCTTACTGTCCACCTGAATCAGGCAATCATCCAACTACAGGTAAATATGATTTTTTCTCTGTCTGCAATAGGCAATGGCTGGAGTCAGGCATTTTGTGAATACTCTAGGTGTAGTGGATAAGCCAAAGGGAAGTGCAGAGAACTGATAATGTATAGATGTTGCCATGAAATGTAGGTATTTCCTGCACGAGTCCCTGATAGGGATGTGCAGATAGGCTTCTTTTAAGTCTAAGGTGGCTAACCAGGCATCTTTGGACAGCATAGGAAGGAGCTGCTGAAGGGTGAGCATTTTGAATTTTGGTACCACCAGAAAGGTGTTTAGAATGGAAAGATGTAGGATTGGGCACCAAGTGCCCCCTTTTCTGGGTACCAGGAAAAGTCTGGAATAGAACCCTTGACCTAGCTGTTCTGCAGGAACAGGTTGAATTGCCCTTATGGCGAGCAGGGTTTGAACTTGGTTTTGTGCCTCTGCCCACTGGTTTGGAGGAAGGTCTGGGAACCCTTTTGGGGATGGCAGAGAGTGAAAGTAAAATTTGTACCCCTGCAATACAATGTTGAGGACCCACTGGTCTTTGGTGATGGAGGTCCAATTTTTTGCATGATCTGGTATTCGGGCCGACTGAGGGCTACCTGCAGTCAGATAACCCAAGTGTGATGACTGCAACAGTGAAACACAAAGAACATCTACAACAAAGTACCGGACAATGGAATGCAAGACTGAAGGCACATGGGATGAAGCTAAGCACAAATAAGGCAGTGGTAATGGCAGCAAACTGGGAAAATCAGAAGAAGCTGAGAATTGAGATAGAAGGAAAGATAGTGGAACAGGTAAACACCTTCAAGTATCTGGGAGGGGTGGCTGAGGAGAAGGGAAGTCTAAATCAAGATATCAAAGCTACAATCAGAGGGGCTGCAGCCAACTGGCATAAAGTATCAGGTGTAGTCTATGACAGAAGAATGCCAAAGAAGCTGAAAAGTAAGGTGTATAAGACAGCAGTGCAACCCACACTACTGTATGGTATTGAAACCTGGACAGTAAAGGCAGAGCAGATGAAGAAGCTAGAGGTGATGGAAATGAAGTGACGGAGAAGGGTAGTAGGATGTACTCTGTGGGACAGACAAAGAAATTACACCATAAGAGCAGAAGCCAAAGTAGCTCCAATTGCAGAAAAGATCAAAGAGAATAGATTACTGTGGTTTGGACATGTGCAGAGAAGCAGAAGATAATCTGGTGAAGAAGATTTGGGACAGACAGGAAGAAGGTAAAAGGAAACAAGGATTTCCAACAAAGAGGTGGATGGATTGCATGAAAGAAGATCTGCGACAGAAAGGCATGAGTGTCGAAGAAGGCAGGAGTGTAGCATTGAATCAAGAGGGATGGAGACAGTTAACACGATTCCCCAATCCCATGTAGAAAATGGGAAAAAGGGGGCTGATGATGATGATGATGATGAGCAAAGCACTAAAAATTGCAGAAAGCAGTGTGTTTGTAGAAAATGATTATTCACTGTATTCACTGTACACCAGGCAGAAGAGAAGCAAATTTATTCCAGCAATCAGGGAATGCTGAGAAGCAGGTATGAGATTCAAACTACTGTACCCAGCTGTCTTCGGAGATTTTTTTTCTTGAAGAATCAGTCATTTTTTGACACAAAACAGGCTAAGAAGGAATAAAAAAAAGAGTATCCAACAAAAAGTGAGTCAGCAAGCAGAACAGGACTCTTCACTGTTCTTCATTGTTCTGATGGTAAGGTTCTTAGAGAGACATTGCCATTGCAACCTTTTCCAATGTTCCAAACGAAAATGCTTCAGAAACAGAAAAAAGCACAGTTGTTGACTAGAAGAATCAGCAGTACCTTGGACTTGAATCAGAGTCTGGTGATAGGAGATGGAGATAAACAGGAAGATCAGCAACTATGAAATTAGTGAACAAATGGAATACTATAAAGCATCTTATCACATTTGTAAAAAAATGGTTTTGAAAGAAAAAGTATTTTTTGTTGAGGGAAATGTAAAACTTAAAGTCACAATGGTAACAGTTCAGTGAAACAATAAGTTTGAAATTATGGGAATTGAATAAGAGGCAACAACCTCCCTAGCAGCCTTAATTCTTTAATGAAGTCAATAGAACAATTTAGTTTTATTTAAAGATAGTCACTGCACTTTTTGTTAGGACTAAAATTAATATTTTCTGACAGCATGCAAGCTATTTTTATATCTGGGAGTACAGACAGCAATCAGTGTAAGTGGGAGCACAAGCTGTAGCATGACTTTAATTTTAGGTTAAATAATGCCTGTAGGTGCAGATGTACATTTAGGGCAATTGTTCCCTTCTGGAGGGTTTAACTTCATGTTTTGAAGATGTACATAGTTTTGTGTGTTTGTTCCAAAGTTAAAAGGGGATGGTGTCTTTTGTATTTAGTTTTCTGTTTGATGGTTTTCATTAAAACAAAAAGTTTTGAAAAATGTGACATAGGTTCAAATGGAAATAAGAAGAAACAACTGTACAAAAGATCAACCTGACAAACTTTAGTATATGTATGTAACACAACAGCTGGAAATACACATTCAAAAAAAACTGTCATGTGTAATAGGTAGGCACAATAGTTGTTTTTTCTTTTTTCATGATGGCTATACTGTCCATATTACCCTGGAATGTAAATGGCCTTACAGTTATAAATAAAAAGGAGAGTACTGACATATATTAGGAAATGCAGTGTGCAAACAGCAAGGCTGCAAGAGACACATTTGGAATGAAATGAGGATGTGAATTTGACAGAGGATTTCAGAAAGATCAGAATGGATATTAAGCAGAATATCAGGGTCAAAGGAAAAGGGGAGTAATTATATTAATTTTTAGGGGGCTCCAATAGTGACAGATGAGGGGAAAAAGACAATAATTGTAGACTTGTGGTAGTAAGGGGTTATTGGCAAGGGAGGAAAATTACAATGGCATGCATTTATATTCCACTGAAAACTGCTATTAATGAGTTTAAGAATTTTTGGGAGAAGTAATCAACTTTCAGCAGGGAATATTATTTACTGGTGGGGACTGGAATTTGCAGCAGTGAGGATGTATCGGTGGACCAAGAAGGGACAATACAACAAAAAGAGGTTAGATTTCTGAAGAAATTTATGAAAATATTTGATATGGAAGATGTGAATTCAGTAGTAGGAACTTAGACAGACTTTACATACTATTCCCCAAGGTACAATAATTGGGCTAGACTAGACAGACATATATTGTAAGAACACATGCATTTAACTGAATGCTTTGACACACATCCAATAACTATTTCTGATCATGCACCAATAAAAACTAAGATAAAAATGCAGGGTAATGAATAAAAAATAGGACAGTGGGTCTTTCCCACCTACCAGTTAGAGAGAGTGGAATTTAAGGAATGAATAGTGGAAATTATTTGAGAGTTATTACAGAATATACAAACATCTTCAGATATTATAGCTAATGAAACGGGTTAAAATGAAAATGGAGTTTAAAAATAAGGTCAAAACAAAAGAGAAAGTGATCTGGTTAAAAAAGTAATAGAAATTAATTAGAGAGGCTGACAAATGTAAAAGTATTGCAGAACAAGGGGAATCTCACAGAACAAGAGGAACAGTAAATGCAGAGTGCTAAACAGAAAATAAGGCAGTATCTGGATAATATGCATGAGTTTAGAAACACTGCAGTTAAGCAACTATTTTTTTTTATATAACAGCTCCAGAGGGGAATAAAAACTTTTTGCATGACTTAGGAAAGAGAACATTGAAAGGGTTGTCATCAAACTCAGAAAATAAATAACCAATCAGATATCCTGTAGAGGTTTTACACATGTTCTGGAAATTGTATGATTTTTTTTATAAAGCAGAGAAATTTGGAAATCAGTACAAATGAAAATATTTATGGAAGACTTAATTTTGCCAAGGTTAGAGGTAGACAAGGCTCAACAACTATCTTGGAAGAAAGCTGTGGTGGCTGTCTTACCTAAAGACCCATCAAAAACCCAGCTTCATATAGACCCATTTAAATTTTAAACCATGATTATAAAGTTTTTATCTCTATACTAGTTAAAACAAAGGTGTTTGAAAAAATGAACGAGTATGTTTTAATTGGAGGGGAGGTAAACATTTGACAACAATAATAGAATGATAATCCAGAAGGAAGAAAAATTTAACAAAATACCTCTGCTGTTGGCTCTTGATATAGAGAAAGCATTTGACAGAGTAACATGGGTTTTTCTGAGTAGGGGAATAGACGCATTTGCATTCCCTTATACAATAATAGAGGAGATCAGAAGGATATATGAGGGATCGGAGGCAAGAATTAAAGTTGAAGGGTTCCTTTCATATAAGCTCTGTCTAAACAGAGGATTCAGGCAGGAGCATCCTCTTTCCTCTTTGTTAATTTATTTATATTTAAAGCCATTTTGAGAGTCTCTGAAGTCTTTTCAGGATATAAAATTAATGAAGATAAAACAAAGGCCATAGCTGTAAATTATGCACCCACATACAAATTGGTTCAGCAATACCCCTATTTATGGGGACATGAAAAGATGAAGTATTTTGGAGTATGGATTTAAAAGACTTCTGTTATGGCAGCTAATGATATGTGGTAAGAGGCTAAATAAAAGATAACACAAAAACTGAATAACTAGAAACTCTTATTTATGGATATGGATAGCAATATAAGAGAAGTGAAAATGTTTTTAGTCCCTTTAGTTTTGTATACAGGTCAGGTACACTTTTATCATCCCAAGGAGAAGTTGTAAACAATAACTAATAGAGAATTGAAAGAATTTATCTGGAAGGAAAACAGGGCAAGAGTTAAGCGGGATAAGTTTATTCTTCCAAAAGAACAAGGTGGTTTAGGTTTACCTGATTTGAAGGGATATTTTAGAGCTACACATTTAAGGCTCACATATATAACACAAGCAAAAGGTTATAATTTGAAGTGGGAAGGGATGATGATTAAACAAGGGGTAAGTTAAAAAAGCAGAGAGAAAGTGGGATTTTGGAATCAGAACCTTAAGGAGAATAATAACCACCACACAGAATATTACATTCATGAAGTAGCACAAAGTATTCTAAGAACTAAGCCAACATGATAATGCAGAAATGAGATTTTGCCAATAGGGATGACTGCAAGTAGGGGTACAGAAAATATGCAAGGGAGGATGGAATTTACAGGAGAAACCTGGCAAAGGATCCAATATATTGGGAATAAATAACTCAAGCAGGAAAGGTAATAGCATGGGTTGAGGCCAAAAAGACATCTGGACTGCAAGCTGTCTTCCATAATTGTGTTTGATCTCAGAGTACAGGCAAACAGAAAGGGATAGGGGGGTTTAAGTGAAAGACCTGCTCTGTTACAGTTTTTAGTTGAACCTACAACACATGCAGCTGTTAAAAAATGGATAATTAGTAGGGCATATAAAATATTGCATGATAACTATAAGAATCAGAGACATAAAACATTGGGAAGACATATGTATGAGTCCCAAGTACACAACCAAGTCCAAAAGGTTATTTGAGTATTTACATAGGTATTTTTGTACCTCAACCAGACTTCAAAGAATTTTTCCTCAGGAAGACAGTAAGTGTTGGAGATGTGATAGAGAAGTAAGCGGTAACTGGGAACATATGTTTTGGGAGTGTAATGAGTTGGCAGATTTTAAAAATTCTCTATAGAGTACTCTGATAGAAATACTGGGAGAGCAAATGGCTGCAAGTAAGGAAATGATTCCTTTGAACTGGAGTACAGAATCCAAACTGCCAAGATGTAGTAAGCCCATGTTAAGTTTAAATCTGTTGGCTGCTAAAAAAGCAATTACTAGAAAATGGATATCAAAGTCTACACCAAATGTATTTGAGGTATTTAATATTACAAAAGAGGTAAAAGAACTGGAAGAGGGATCTTTAGAAAAGGTAAGGAGGAAATTGCATAGAAATACATGGAAACTGTGGGAACAACATATACATTACTAATGTTCAGGAGGTGGAGTGAGGTTTAAGGGAAGGCAGGTATTCAGCAATTTTTTGTAATGCTGGACTCATGATATTAGCAAAGAAAATAAGTATGATGTACACTTTACTTAAATGGAAAAATGTTAAAATGGTTTGTTTTCTTTTCTGTTAAAAAGAAGTTATGTACTCACCATAATGTTCCATCTGTGTTGTAGATCTTCATTCATTCTTGATGAATGGGACTCTGTTCCGATCCTCGGAACCAGCTCAGGTGTTATACAGCTCGCGCCAGCCAAAAACTCTCAGGCTAAGACTTTACCCCACATTGCCCCCCTCTCCATTACCTCAGATCGAGTTTGCAAATAATAGCAACAGTATCCCCAGTAATTATAAGCAGAAGCAATGTCCAAGGTAAAAACTCTATGACAACCCAGGACAAGGGTTCGATCTGTCTGGAAATCTACAGGAAGGGGAAGGTGAGTGGAATGTTAAGAATGAGCAAAGATTGACAATATAGATGGAACATTATGGTGAGTACATAACTTCTTTATCTGGTGTTGTCAATCATCGTTCATTCTAGACGACTGCGACAGTGTCCCAAGCTACTTTAGTTCCTGGATGGCCTTATGGAAGGATATTCCTGAGAACCATAGATGCCAATGGATGCTCTTCCCCTGGAGATCATATCCAGTGTGTAATGAGTGATAAAGGTATGAGGCATTGCCCAAGTTACAGCCGCACAAATTTCGTCCATAGAAGCTTTTGAATGAAAAACTGCTGAAGTGCAACTGATCTGGTTGAATGCACTTTAATAATAATAGGCGCAGGTAATTTATGGTTAAATAAATAAAGGTAACACAATCTCTCAGCCATTTCAATAAGGTCACTTTTGACACAGCTTGTCCGATTGTTGGACCAGAAAAGGAAATGAACAGTTGATTTGATTTCCTGGACTCTTTAGTCCTGTTCAGTAAAAACACAATTGCCTGTGAACATCCAGTAAGTGTAAACAATAGTCACCTTTGTTGGAAAACTTGGGAAAGAAAATTAGTAATTCAACAGTCTAATTAATACTGGATTCAGAGACCACCTTAGGAAGGAAGGGTTAGTTCTCAATGACACCCTGCCTTTATGAAAGATGACATAGGGAGGCTTTGCACATAATGCCTGGGTCTCAGAGAGTCTTCTGCCAGAAGTGATGGCTACTAAAAAAAAAAGACTTTTCCAGGAAAGGAATTTAAGAAGCCAAGTAGCTGCTGGTTCAAAAGGAGGTAGTACTAAAGTTTGCAAAACCAAAGTGAGATCCCATGGAGCTACGGGATCTTTGTATGGGAGTTTTAGTTGTAAGGCATCTTTGTGAAAAACCTTGCACAGGCGATGGGAAATTAGAGGATGGTCGTCAAAGCCATTATGAAAATTGGAAATGGCTGCTAACTGAACTTTAATGGTAAAAGCTGAAGCTCCTTGGTCAAACAGAGTGGCTAAAAATTGCAAAACTTTTTATAACAGGTAGAGAAAAGGGATCTAAATTATTTTTAGAGTCCCAAACTGAAAATCTCTTCCGTTTACTGGAGTAGAGTCTCCTGGTGGAAGGCCTGTGGGAGGCCAGAGGAATCTTTTTGCAATGGGGAAGATGTGCTATTCTGCCTGGAAATTAATGGAATTGGAGGAACCAAACTGAGAGCTTGAGAGAGCGCAGATTGGGGTGCACCAATCCCTGCAGGTGAGAGAGCAGGTCTGGAACTGGGTACAGAATCCATGGTTGGTGAATCAAGTGAGGCCATAGAAAGGGAAAATAAATTTGCCTGGGCCAAAAGGGAACAATAAGAATCACTTTGTTTCACAACCTTTGGGCTTTCTTTAAGCAGAGGGGTATGAAAGGAAATGGAGGAAGGCATAAAGAAGACCTGAGGGCCAGTCGAGAAGGAGAGTGTCTCTCAGGGACTCCCACTGAGGGGGGATTAATGCAAAGTAGCTGCTGCACTCATTGTTCATTGGGGAGGCAAAGAGATTGTAGCAAAGCTGGCACCATCAGCGAAATATTTCCTTCGCCACTCTGGGATTGAGAGACCACTAGTGAGGCAGTAGAATGTGTCTGCTCAGCTTGTCTGCTATCATGTTGGAACTCCCTGGAATATGCATTGCTACAAGAAAGTGGTTGGAAGATATGGCCCATTGCCACACTCTGAGAGCTTCCCGGCACAGGGGGTAGGATTTGGATCCCCCTTGTTTGTTGAAATTCCATGCCACTGACATGTTGTCTGACTGGATCACAACTGTTCCTAGAGGAAGAGCAGATTGAAAGGCTTGCAACACTAGGAGCACTGCTCTCATTTCCAGGACAGTGATGTGGAAGTTGGCCTCTTGTGGAGACTAAGTGCCTTGGCTTGTTCTTCCCAAATAACTCCCCTCCCAATCTGGGAGGTGCCCATTATCATTATGGCCTTGGGTTGCAGAAAAACAAAGGGATGGTCCATTAGGATTTCTTCTGACTTCAACCACCAGAATAGATCATTTTTGCAATGTCCTGTTATTAATATTGGGTGAGTCATCAGATGAAAAAGAATGGACCACTGAGGCAAGAAGCCATTGAAGTATCCTCATGTCAAATCTCACCAAGGGGACTAGGGTGATGGCCACCGCCATAGATCCAAGGGCTTGAAGAACAGGTAGAGCAGGCACTTTTTTACCAGAATGAGCTGTACTTGAGACCTTACCTTCTGGAACCTGTGAAAGGGTAGAGAAGCTATATACAAAACTGTGCTGAGGTGGGCTCCTATAAATTCTAGGTTCTGAGTGGGAGACATCTGTGAATTTTCGTAGTTGACTGTTATGCCCAGGGCACTGAACAAGTATATGATGAAGTCTGTGGCTAGCAGCTGTTTATGCCTGGTAGAAGTGATGAGGAGCCAGTCATCTAGATAAGGAAATACCCAGAATCTGTGTAATCTCATGTGAGCCGTGACTGCTGCCATGCATTTGGTGAACACCATGGGGGCTGTGGTGAGGCCAAAGGGCAGCACTCTGAACTGGTAATGACTGGCCCCTAGCCAGAAGAGGAGAAACCTTCTTGAGCGTTTGTCCATCTTTATGTGGTAATTTGCATCTTGAAAGTCTATAGAGCACATCTAATTACTTTCTCCAAGAAAGGAGAGAATAGACTGAACAGTAACCATCCGGTATTTTGTCTGTTAAAAAAAGTTGTTCAGAAGGCTGAGGTCTAATACTGGCCTTCAGTTCCCTGTGTTCTTTGGCACTAAAAAGAACATGGAGTAAAATTCGGATCCTATCTGGTCTGGTGGGACTTCTTGGATGCCTATTTTTTCTAGCAGCTTTTGAACCTCTATGGCTGCTTGATCTCTGATTGGGTGGAACATAGGGATTTTTCCCAGATCTCAGGAGAAGGGTGAAGGGAATAGGATAGCCTTTGGCAATGTTTCTCTGCACCCAAGTATCGGAAGTTATTTGTAGCCAGGCTGTTAAGTGCAGTGAAAGTTTCCCCCCTGACTGCTTCCAGACGTAAGCAATTGGACCTCCTTTCAGGAGTGCTGGAAAGGTTGTCCAGAGAAGGGGTCTCTGAAACCCTGGTTTTGTGGGCCACATCTGCCTCGCATTTGGCATCTTCCATCTGAGCTCCCCCCTTTGCCTTGAGGGGAGCTGCCACCACGTGCGTCCTGGAAAGGCCCCTGGGACTTTTTGAACCACATCTTTCCACTCCTCTGATTCCTGCAAATATGGTCTTTCCATCCTTTTCCCACCTGGTTAGTGTGTCCCTCACCTTGGGGCCAAATGAAGATGATCTGTCAAAAGGAGCATTGACGAAGGAAGACTTGAAGGGCTCCATGAATTCACACAAGCGCATCTAGGTATAACGCCTCATGGCAACACCGGAATGTGTGTGTGTGTGTAATAAGCCACATGGATGAGTTTGAAATAGACTCCAGGGTGGCTAGCAGAAAGGCAACCTTATCTTGCACCACGTTAGATACAGCTCCAGTGAGTGTCTCTGATAACTCCTTAATCAGGTCTCTCTAGAGTCTAGTAAAATGCGCCATAAAGTTCAAAGACCTGAGTGCAAAGGTCATTGAAGCATAGACCCACTTTCCAAATCTATCTATCGTCCTAGACTCCCATTTACGAGGATGTACGCAAGGACACTCATCGGGGTGTTCCTTCTTGGTGACAGCTGCCACTACCATGGCTTCTACTGCTAAACCCTTGGCCCAATATTGGTGGTCCTCTAGCAGACAAAGAATTTTGTCTGGTCTCCGAGGAATAGGCTATGTGGAATCAGTGGCCTTCCAAGCCCACTGCATGATCAGCTTAATAAGATTGTCAGCGGGTGGGGTTACCCAGCAAGTAGATGGTCGAGCACCAAATGCTTGCAAGTACATGGATTCCTCTGAGGTCAGGTCTTGGAGCTTCCAGTTACCCCTCTGTTTGAGGATCTCTAGGATGTCTTCAAAGGAGACATCTTCAGGGGGTGACTGGAGGGAACCTTCCCCTTCACTGAAATCCGTGTCCTCTGTGACAAATTCTTCTGGGGAATCTAGGTGTTTTCTCTTGCAAGTCTTCTTACGGGGGGGGGGTTCCTCAGTGGGGATCTCTGAGGAAGACTCCAAAGAAGAGGGGCCCTATGCAGGGGTAACGTGAAGCTTTAGTGATCACTGTCCACTTGTTGGGATTGGTGTCGGCTCTGGGCTAGAAGATATGGTAATATGACACGCAGATGCAGGAAGAACCAGCTAAGAGCCTGCAGAGGCTAAAGCTCTCTCCATAACCTGGAAGGCAGAGCCCCCTGAAGAGGAGTGAGAGCCCAGAACTGAGAAAGACCACCTTGGAACCGAGGTCACTCCCCGCTCTGAGAGTCTGCCCTCAGAGGAAGGAGATGCAACAGACAAAGTCCCAAGAGTCAAGGTTGGCTCTGCATAAAAAACAAGAGCTGATCCAAGACCCTTGGAACCAGCAGCTGAGTCTCGGGCCCCAAGAATCTATTGGTTCTGAGGAGGGAACAAAAGAAGTCACAGCCACATTCGAGGCTGAGGAAAGGATGCTTAACAGCAGTGAGAAAGCTGGCAGGATCAAAGTGCTAGGCTCTAAAGCTCCGGTGGAAGTCAAGAGGAGGAGACAGTGTAGGATTCAATGGAGAAGATACCCCTGCAGGGATACCTCTGGGCACCAACAGCTGATCCACCAATCTCATATCTACCTCAGACAGACTCCTGGAGATCAAATTGAAAAACCAGAAGGGGGACTCAGGGCGTTGCAGGAAGGGACTGGGCAACTGGCCTGCAAAGGGGTCTATGGAAGGTGAATACCTTGTTCTGGGAGGAACCTGTTCTGGTATAGGCACGGGGGGGGGGGGTAAAGCATGTTGAGGTGCCGTAGGAGAGGTCAGCACCGAGATGGACTCCAAAGATGCCAGTACAGATGCTGGTTCTAAAGGCACTGTAGTAGTAGTAATTGGTGCAGAGGAGTCTTGAACTTGTAGTTTCAGTACCTTAGCTTTTGGTTCCAAGGAGTTAGTCGAAACCAGAGTCTTATGTTTTGCGGCCACCAGTGCCGTGGGAGATGCAGGCACAGAGTGGTTTCTTCTTTTTGGAAGAGTCAGATTTAGACGTGTCAGGCTTGGACAAGGCTTCACTGAAAGAGGTCTTTAGTCAGCTCTTTAAAATGAGCTTATTTTGACGTTCAACCAAGGCCTGATAACTAAAGGGCTGGCAGATATCACAATTTAGATCTGGGTGAGAAGGTCCTAGACAATAAACACGGGAAAAATGCCCATCAGAATTGGGCATCTTTCTTCCCTAGTCCTGGCACTGTTTGAACCCAGATGTGCCTCTTTGTTTTTCCACCATTTTGCATTGATGAAAAACAAGCACTAACAACACACACACTAAGGATAGACGGAAAAATCTGCCAACTATGGTAGATAAGAATACCAAAACGGTAATCAGGAAAGGAAAGGAGGTACCAATGATGGTACAGAGAAATACCCCTAGAGGTAAGAAAGACAAAGAGGGTTAATAATAATAATAAGGGATAAAGGGAGGAGTATTCAGACACTCACACGGTAGCCCACATTATAAAAGCTATAGGTATAATATATATATATATATATATATATATATATATATATATATATATATATATATATATGATAGAGAGAAACAGAATTTTAAAAGACTTAGCTGAGAGCAATGCCTGACGCGTCTTGCTGACAGAGCAGCAAACGAGATCTGAGGTAATAGAGAGATGGGCATTGTGGGTATAGTCTTAGCTCAAGAGTTTTTGACTGGCATGAGCTGCATAATGGCCGAGCCGGTTCCAAGGATCGGTACAGAGTCCCATTTGTCAAAAATGAATGAAGATTGACATCATCAGAAGGTCTTTAAATCAAGAATAGACTTACTTTCTGGAGGATGCAACCATTGTTTGCTCACTGATTCTTTACACAGTGGCTGCACGTAAGACCCTCCAGTTGATTCCTACACTGAGTACTTTTAACTGCTGCCCTTCATTGAGTAGCGAGATAAGATGGATGCTTCTTTCACCTGTTACGGTAAAAGAGACCATTGAGAAGTACTGAGTTTAATTATGGTGGCTGCCAAAAAAAGCAATTACTAGAAAACGGAAATCAAAGTCTAGACCAACTTTACTAGAAGTAGTGAATATAGTAACAGAAATAAAACAACTAGAATTGGGGTCTTTAGAAAAGGGAAGGAGCAAACTACACAGGAAAAATGGGAATTGTGAGAACAATATATGCAGAGCAGGATCAAGGTTTAAGAGGCAGGATTTGAATGAACCATATAATGCTTAACTGACAATGACTGGATAGATTATAAGTGATGTATAATGTTTGCAACTATAGTTGTTTCAGTGGTGTCTGTGATGTATACTGCTTGCAACTAAAGTGGTGTCATTTTGTATGTTTTTCATTTATATAAATGTAGGATTGCCTATGCCATATGTGAAAATTTGATAAAGATGTTTGTTGGGGAAAAAAAAAGAGAGACCATTGTGAAACTCGGGCACAAAACACAGTACTCGTGCAAGACTAATTTTCCCACAACTGTAATATTTTCTCCATACATCCCAGATAGAAACATTCTAGAAACATGGAATATGTTGGGGTAGGTACCTCTCACACCACCTGGTAATGTTGATGTTGTAGAAAAGGTTACAGGTCTTTAAAGTGGGCATTTGCTTTGCCACTAGTTTTACTTGGGTGAAGAAGCTCAAAGAGTTCTGGGTCATTCATGGCATGGAGGCAACTACTCAACAGTCTGTACTACACTAAATAAAAGGACAGGGCTTCAGCCTGTCACCGAGATCTGAAATCTTTTTGATGTGGAAACACTGGGGTCTTTTAAACTGGTTTAGGTGTTTAGCGATTTACATATTGAAGGAAATATTACATTTAATACTAGGCCTGATAAGGGATGAATAAAGTGGGGTTACAATTTCTTTGGTCCTTGAGGAGATAAGAAGAAGTAGCTGTATAATGCAGAGAGATTTTCTAATCACCACAGAGATGTGGTTGTCAAAGAAGCCTGATGACTGTGTTAAACTTGTGTGGAATGTTATCCATAAGGTAAGCAGAAGTACTGCTACATTTACTGAAGGAAACTATGCTGCATTTCTTGGAATTTAGGGTACGCCCAAGATTACCATACCAAGCATTTGTTTGGTCCAGAACTTGCTTGAGAATTTGAGTATTAGAAAGGGACTTCATAACTACTCCCTAGTTTGCAATCATCAGCAAACGTGGTTATCCACAGTCCCTTGCTGCTATCAGCTTTCATATCACAGAAGTATATACCAGAAAGAAGGGGACCCAAGACAGAGCCATGTGGGATACCACTTATGATTTTTTCTGTCTAGAGCAAATGCCCCAACTTTAATGGTATGGGTTCTAGCAGATACTAGTATGTGTTAATATAAAGTTGAGCGAGTTTGTTAAACATACCAGCAAGAAAGATAGTGTTGAAGGTATTGACAAAATCCAGGTAAGCAGTGTGGAACATATGTCCCTTATCGCTGGCCTCAGTAACCTTTCTTAAGAATGCAATCACATTAAGCTGGCTTGATCTGCGTTTCATAAAGCCAACTAGTGTGTTATTGGGATATAAAGTCACCTATATTGCTTTCTAATAATTCAGCTATAATGTGGTCCATCATCTTGCAAATAATTCTGTTGAGACTAATAAAGCTTATGATTCCCAGGATCAGTAGACAAACTTGTGAATGATACAACTGAGACTGACAGGCTTATAATTCAGAGTCAGTCCAGAGACCATCTTTATACAAAGGTACCATATAACAGCTATTCTCCAGACCATGGGAATGTAGCCAGTGGAGAAATTTGCTATGTGGGTCTTAACAGCTTCTCAGCAAACATCCAGATATATGGCCAGGACTCATGGAACTGGTTCATTTAATTTTAGAAAGTGCCAACAGGACTTGATTCAAAATGACTCTGAGAAGGAATGTGTGCTGGAGAATGGGGGAACAAAGGGGAGTGGGAGAGTACAGATTTGTTTCATAGCACATTATTTTACAGTTCCACAAACACATCAGTGGCTTTGACAATAAATGCAGAAATGCTTTTCACAATAAAAATCAGGATCAATATCTGATCATGAATGCTTACATCATTGTACATCCCCCTTTGGAGAAGAGTAGGTACATAAAAAGATCCTTGCAGTTAGGAATGGAAGATGCAGGGCCCACAGTGTCTCCATATCCTCTCCTCCCTCCAAGAAGATGAGTAGGTGCTGCACCACTTGTTCACTCAGGATGGCAGCCCCACTTGAAGGATAAGTTGGTCAGTCTACCAGAAGGATGGATGAGGCACTGCCCATTAGATCCTAGTCAAGGAATCCAAGATAATTACATACTAAAAACAGCATCCTAGCACTAATAATATCTGCATTCAGACAATGCTTGCCAAGGGTTAAAAAAATAAAGTAGTGATTTTTGTTTAAGTTCACTGGCTTTTCATTTAGGCAGATTTGAACTGTTTTGTTTTTTTTTTTTTTTTTTTAACTGTTACACTTCAAAGTGTAGCATCTGCTGCTCTCTGTCATCCAACTGCATTTCTTATATGTAAATAATCTGCAAGTAAAAAAGAAGAAAAAAAGAAGAAATGCTGCACCAGGAGAGGAGCCACAGACGAATCCTTTATTATGTTCCCAAAGTGTGCGCCGTGGCTCCCTGGGGAGCTGTGGCTTTCTCACAGGGGCGCCGTGAACTAATAAGCTTTGGATTACAAAATGTGGTGCAACTTACAAGATATGCCAGCTTTTTTGTTTTTCTCGATCAGTACCTTCCATGAGCACAGGCCCACCAGCTTTTGGAGGCAGGTAAGAGCCAAAAGTGTCCACCTCTAACTTTCGGTTTCACTCTCTACCGGGGCCGCATGAAGGTCGAATACCCGGTACCTTGTAGTTCCAGTCTCTCAAGAAAACACATATCAACTGTTTTAATAAACAATCTATATCTAAACAAAATACATTGCTCAAAGAAAGTAGAACTGTTTTGTAAAATAAGGTACTTTATGCATAACTAGATCAAGCATGGGACATCAGTCAGTAGCAGTATTGAGGGAAAATATATATTACTTCAGGTTTGTTGTATGCTTTAGGATCAATATTAAACATAAGTGTCAGGCTTGAAAGCAGCCACTGAAATTAATATAAACAACGAAAAATAATTAAGTATTCTGATGCATTAGAATGCAGTTGTGATCCTGGATTTGGATATGGTAAGGATTTATAGGGTTAAAGAACCCATACAGAAACCGTGTAAATGTATTTTAAATAACCTATTTTATAGTGTCTTGTCGCTCATTGGTACCAAAAGCAATAAAATAGAAATTAGATAGATGATTCAGTCATTAATATGACAAGCATGTTTCCATTAATTCTAACAAGCTATCCTAGTTGCAGTAGTTCTGTACTCGTCCATTCGCTTATGGATTGCTAAGAATTAAGAGCACAGCCACTTAGGAAAGAAAAATACATGCCGAGGGACAACTGAATGGGCACAAGTGAGTTAGCCCATTTACTATGGATTGCATTTAAATCCTGTTTCTTCTTAAATGTGGCTAAAAAATTATCCAAAGAGATTCACCGACATTTTCTGATCACCAAGCACATTAAAGAAAACGAGTTCAGCTGCATGTTTATGTCAGATATTTCACCGTCAATGACGGCACAGCTCCTACGATACTATTAAGATTTTGCAGTGGGTCTCTGAAGACACACACACACAAACTTAAATTAACTTGTGAAATGTGGCAGTACGTGCTGTGTACGGCAAAACTCAAATGTCAGACTAAGCAAATCAAGCATATTCTCCAGCTGAACTAAACCCTTTAAAGGCTGCCAAAAATGTAGCATTTTTCTTTTGTCCTTTGCTGTAAAAAACGTACATTTATAAACTGATGTATAGTAAGTTTATTTTTTTTTCATATGGTCCGATATAGCATGACAAAACAGTTTGTGTGTGTCTGTCTGTGTAGAGGTGGAGGTGTAGATGTGGTGGTGTGTTTGAAATGATAAGGCATCGAGTGTTGAAGATAATGATTAAGAAAAGTCTTGAAAATCCACTTTGTTTCAATCCACTTTCATGGGAAACAAAATCTATTGTTCATTTTGCAGTGTTACAAGTCAGCTTCAGTGCTCTTTGTCAATGATCACAATTACAAATGCAGAGAAACCGAACGAAAAGTTATTTGGTGAAATTTGAGGTATGAGTAATGAAAGTAACTAAACGTAGTTTCACTTTATAATATTTCCCTGGCTCCTTGCATCTCTGTGCATGGCCGCCGCTGTCTCTTTCTTCAATATTCTCCTTCACTACACACACACACACACACACACATGCACACATATACTGCACACTATATCTTTCTCAAACACTTTCTGCACTATTAAACATTTTGTGAACATCCCCATCTCACGGTCTACGTCAGTAATTAAAATTGTTACTTTTTATGCAAACTGTATCACTCTATTATTTTTGGCTTTGATAATTCTTGAACAAAGAAGTTGAGAGTGAGGACTCCTTCAACTTTGGGATGGATTATTTAGGGATGTAGCCAAGGCTGTTGCAAGATTAACTTCATTGTCTGTTCAGTGGCATGTTAATTTAAAAATCAGCACAATGCCCAGCTTTCATACAGAAATAAGCAAGCAGCAAGTTTTATGTGATATGTGAAAACAAGCCGCCGGTGTATAGTTGTGTAATGTACGTATAATTTGTAAAAAGATGAAAGAAGGGTATATCTGAGTTCAGTCAAGTCTTGATAAACTAAAATGCCTGTCTAAGCAGCATTTGTATGAAATTGTTGCACATGTTACTTGTCTTGCTAATGTTTTAGCACAGAATGAAGTACTGAAGCCTTAGCTTGCACGCTGGATGGGAGTGGCACTAGGTATGCAAGTGAATACACACTTACACAGTGAGAATTGCTTTCAGTTGTCTATATGCTTACTTTAATATAACTGTGAGAAGAGAGCTACTTAGGTAACTGGCACACCAAAATGTCCAGGTAATTTGGCTTTCAGATGGTATAAACAGAAATGGATGCAAAAATGTTTAAGTATATCTGCTGGTGAATATATATGTAAGAAATTACTATTGCACAGTAGATAGGGAGGAAGGCAATGAGGCTTACATTCTTGTGAAAAATCTGCAATGAGAGCATTAGCTAAGATGCTATTTATGAATTAAAAGGAAAGAAAACAAAAATAGTTGTTGTCTCTTTCGGCTTTTCCCGGTTAGGGGTCGCCACAGCGGAACTCCGGTCCGCTAATGATTGGCAGTAGATTTTTACGTGCCGAGTTGCCGGCCCTGACACACAACCTTCAACGAAGGTACGCCCATTCACGCATGTCTCCACACAGAAGACGCTCTAACTGAGAATCGAACAGGACAACGTCTTACTGTGAGGCGACAACGCTACCGCAGCACCACCACCGCAGTTTTTTATGCATTATAATATATGCTGTCTTTTTAATAATTTTATCATTCATCCCAGCTTTACATAAATTGCTCAGTTTTAGGCTTCCCCGTAAACCTAATTCCTTCTCCTTAACATTTTTCTGAATGTATTATTTGCTGATTCCATTTTTCTAGATAATTTGATTCATCTCTTTTCTAAAGATCACACCTCCAGTTTTTTACCTCCTTTACCTTTACAATATTACATATTTTATTTACAGTTGGTTTAGATTTTGAATTTCATAATTGCTTTTTGGCAGGCAACAGAATTAAAAATTCTCTGAAGTCTATCTGGGATATAAAAATATTATACATTCCCCACCGTTGTGTTTCGCGTGATGTTCAACTTCCAGAAGGTAGATGTGTGGATAAGTTTCATTGTTGTACTAGTCACGGTGAGACTTTTATGGTATCGAACAGGCAACCCGGTGGATTTGAATGTTTACCATGCCAGTGCTGTGTGTACACTGAGCTTTGTAAAGCTATGTGACACTGGTTTGAGTTTCACCAGAAATAGCCTGTAGGCACTTTTTCTGGCACTGTTGATGAGTTCCTGCCCTGTTAACGTTTTCTGCGTTTTCAGCCCCACCAGGCTGTAATTTAATGCAGACCTACTTGCTTATGAGGACATTCTCCAGCTATCAACCCCATACCCCGTGTCTATGAAGTGAAGACCTCAATCATTATGACAAACCCACCCTAGAATACTATAAATTTGATCCAAAGTAGACCAAATATAAAAATCTGGACATTTTACGAAATTCTGGACAGTTGAATTGAAATGTATGTTTTTTGTGATCTTAAATACCTGTGTTATTAATTTGTTCAATTACAATTACATTTTTTGTGATGTTAAATAAGTGTGTTATTTATTTTTACCTAACTAACCCCTTTAATTAAAAAAAAAAATTAGTATTTTGCAAAGTATACTGGATTCAATAAGGGAGCCGAGAATCGAAAAAGTTTGAGAACCACTGCTTTATTAAATCAATTTTAGCGCTTTCGTTCTGTATACAGAGAACTTCAGAAATAAAATAGTAGACCACTTCCTTCTTTTCAAATACAAAAATGGCGCCATATTCAAATCAAGTCTCTTAAAGGAATACTCCTTAAATACCATCTACGTGTAAAAATGTTGAATGCTGAAAGTAATAAATTCAGTTAAGTATTATATAATTGAAGTGTTACATAAACGCTGAGCAGTTACCTAAAAAATACTTTAAAAAAAAGTGTGTATATGTTTATTTATTCGCATTTGTTTACCAGGGCGGTCCAGCTGGGCCAGAAGTGTCCATTTTCAGTGGAGTCCCGGGGAGAAAAGCTCCACATACAAGACATTTCACATACAATACAGAATTTACATTAATAAAGACATACATATTATTGGCAGCTTATACAAGACAGTACACAAGTAATCATTCTGAAATCAAAGATATTACACAAGCAATACAGAGTATATACATGACAACATTCCATACAAATAGTTTTCAGCTAGCAAAAATTTATATAGGACACTTCATTCAGTGGGTGCAAAGCAGATAAAGGAGTTAATTAGAGACTAGGTACATGAATTTTTCATATGTTTAGGAGGTGTGAAAGCTGAGCAATAGCCTATATGAGTCCTGTTGCAGGAATCAGCAAAGCCGGTGGATATTGTTGCAGATATAAGTGGTGGTATGATATTAAGGTAGGCTGCGAGAGAATCTGAATGTCTCGCCTGGTTCAATGGTAAGTCTATAAGGGTTAGGAAGAGAAGGAAGTAGACAGGAGGAATCAATGGTAGGACAGCGATGGTTATTAGAAGAGGAAAGTGGACAAGATGGAGAGGCGGAGTAAGTAAAGAGATGGGTGGATGTGAGAGGAGGATGCCAGAGTAGTAGAGTGGGGGTGAGAATAGTTGTGATGGTTGAAGTTAGGTTATAAGAGATGCGGTGTTAGCACATGTGCACAGCCAAGATGAGTAGAGGTGTTTTTTCAAAGATGTCTTGAAGAGGGTTACTGAGCAGGTGGATCTAAGTCTAGGGGGGAGGGAGTTCCAAAGTTTTGCAATAGTAAAGGAGTAAAGCATCTGGCCTGCCGAAACTTTAGATTTTTCTACATTTACGAGCAGTCAGTTGTTGGAATGGAATGATCTGGTAGGATGGTATAAAGTAAGTACAGAAGACAGAGCAGAGCACATGGATGGATTATGAAATAGTTTGTGAGCTGTAGTTGGATAAAGGTGAGACAGTTGGAGAGTTTAAGTCATTTTAGGTTGCATAATGATAAGCAGTGGTGGGATTAGTATGAGGCATTAGTTACAAACTTAGCAATTTCATTGTAGCATGAGTCTAGTTTGGACTTTAGAGAGGACTAGACGTTGGTGAGGAGTGGCCCACCACATAAAAGAGAGGGTAATAGAAAAAAAGATGCAAGGGAAAGTCAGACTGATACACTGAGTAGATGTTTGTGGCGGGTAGAGTGCACCAAGCTTTTGATGTGTCTTTCTGACATTGGTCTGGATGTGCAGATCGAAAGTGAGGTTTTCGTCTATGACGACACCTAGGAGTTTTGTGATAGGTACAATGTCGATAATGGTACCATTTAGGGATTGAATGGTGAAGTTCTCTTTTTGTAGGCGTGTAGACTTTTTGGGAGCAAAGATTACTAGTTTGGTTTTGTTGGGGTTCAGGGCAAGATGATTATTACACATCCAAATTTCGGTGGAGGTGAGGGTGTTTTGGGTGAGTTGGTATAGTTCTGAGGAGTTGTTTGCAGTGCAGATGATAGTGGAGTCATCTGCATACTGGATGACTGAGCCTTGAGAGACTGTGGTGTGGAAGTTATTGATAAATATGCTAAACAAAAGTGGGCCTATAATAGAGTCTTGAGGAAAGTACAGTTTTGTACCTACCATAAATGTAGATGTCCGATAGGAATGCATCTGCAGTCCTTACAAATGGGTAGTCCTGTCGTCAGGCAGCCCTTCGGTCAGCCGGATTCCAAAGTCTGGGTCCGGCTTCGGCTGGTGTCGCACTTCACCCGACGTCATAGCTGCAGTTTTTTGGGTATAAAGGCATCAGCCGATGCCATTTTCCTCAGTGTTTCTTGCCCCAGATGCCAGGTGCCCTCTTGGATGGCTAAATTTGGATAAATGCCAATGTTTCCAAATAGTAGAGAGCAAACACATAAAATAAGCATGTATGTACATATATACAAACAAATACACCATAATAGATCCCCCCCAAGCTAGCTGAAGGATGGCAAATACCCTAGGAGTACCAAAGAGGGGAAGGTGGGTGGGTAATCCTGACTGCAGATGCATTCCTATGGGACATCTACATTTATGGTAGGTACAAAACTGTACTATGTCCTTCAAGGATGCATCTGCAGTCCTTACAAATGGGTAGAATACCATAGCTAAACTAGGGAGGAGGAAAAAGGAGAGATTATGGTGTAGTTAGGATCCCTTGCAAAACAGCAGTGGCAAAACCTGCTCGGGATCTAGAGTATAAAGGTAAATTGTAATGCTTGGCAAATGTATGCACGGAGGTCCAAGTAGCAGCCTCTATAATGTCCTTGGTAGCCACTCCTCGTAAGAAAGCTGTGGTAGTGGCTGTAGCCCTTGTGGAGTGAGGCCTGATGTTCTCTGGAGTTTTCTTTCCATGGTAGGAGTAACAAAATCTAATGCAATTTCCTATCCATTTGGAGATTGTCTGTTTTGAAATTGGTTTTCCTTCCTTTCCTGTTGCATATGCTACCAGAAGCTGGTCAGTTTTCTATTGGACTTGGTCCTGTCCAGGTAGTAGCGTAATTGTCTATGTACATCCAAGGTATGCAACAGTCTTTCTCCCCTGTTCTGTGGGTTGGGGAAGAATGTATGTAGGTGGATAGCCTGATTTAAAGACACTCTGGATACCACCTTAGGCATAAATGTAGGATTTGTTCTCATGGACACACTATCTTGATGGAAGATCAGGAAGGGTTGCACTGCCATTAATGCCTGTAGTTCAGAGACCCTTGTTGCTGAGGTGATTGCCAGCAGGAAAGCAGTCTTCCAGGATAAGTATTGTAATTCTGCTGTTGCTGCTGGTTCGAAAGGGGGAAGTGTCAATTTTTCTAGCACAAAGTTCAAGTCCCATGCTGGCAATGGTGGTTTCCTGGGAGGTTTTACATTTTAATTCCTCTCAGAAACTGTCTGAGCAGAGGATGAGAGAAGACAGGAGGATCCAAGCTGTATTCTGCTGAAATAGCTGATGCATGTATCTTGATGGAAGAATAGGACAGGCCTGTATGGAAGAGCTCTGCCAAGTACTCCAGGATGTTGGCTATGTTTACCAGTGCCACATCTTCTCCCTTTGCAGTACTCCAAATGAGATATATTTTCCATTTTGCTGCATAATTCTTTCTTGTTGAAGGTCTACGAGCCTCAAGGATTATGTCTTTAACCCTTTGGGATAAATTTGGGTTAATTGTTCTTATGTAATGTTCCAGGCAGTTAGCTGCAGAGTTTTCAGGTTTGGATGCAGGATGTTGTAGTTGTTCTGTGTTAACAGCAATGGGATCAGGGGCAGTGCCAATATTTGTTCCCGAGACATGCTCCTCAGCAATGGGTACTAATGTTGTCTTGGCCAGTCTGGAGCTATCAGAATGATCCTTGGACGTTCCTCTTTGATTTTCAAAAGCACCTTGTGCATCAAAGGAAGTGGTGGGAATGCGTATGCTGTCAGGTTTTTCCAACTGAAAGATAGGGAGTCCACCTTCCAAGCAAGTGGGTGGTACGTCCTTGTGCAGAATTTCTTTAGCTGGTGATTGAGTGGGGATGCAAATATGTCTATTTGTGGTAATCCCCATTCTCTTGTGATGGCTTTGAAGATGTCCGGATGCAGCATCCATTCGTGGGCATCTGTGGTAGTTCTGCTTAATATGTCTGCTAGAATGTTTTCTTTTCCCGGTACAAAAATTGCTTGTAACTGAATGTTGTAGCTCAGAGCCACATCCCATAGGTCCAGTGCCAGCCGGCATAGAGGATATGAATGTGTGCCTCCCTGTTTGTTGATGTACCACATAACTGTGGTATTGTCTGTCCTTATCATCAACTGACCTTCTTGGAGAAATGGTCTGAATGACTGGATTGCCAATTTTACTGCCAGCATTTCCTTTAGATTTATGTGCAGGCAGCTGGTCTTGAGTCCATAAGCCTTGTATGCACTTGTCCAGCATGTGTGCCCCCCAACCGAGGTCTGAGGCATCTGTCGTGATGGTTTGGCTTGGTTGACTGTTGCAGAAGGGCAATCCTGTGTTTGATTGACAGGCCTGAGCCCACCATAGGAACTCTTGCTTCAGGCATGGGATTATTGGAATTTTGGTTTCTAGGCTGTGCTTGTGTTGGGACCACAAATTCTTTAGGTACCACTGTAGCTTTCTCATATGCAGTCTGGCATGAGGGACCAGAATTATGCAGGATGCCATGAAGCCTAGGGCTTGCAGTACTTTTCTTGCAGTTAGATGGTTCTGCTTTGTTAATGCCAAGAAGTAGAGAGGTAGTTGCTCTTTCTTTTCTGCAGTTAGGAATGCCATTTGTTTTGATGTGTCCAGCTCTGCACCCAGAAAAGTTATTCTTTGGGATGGAATCAGCCTTGACTTTTTTATATTGACTGTATATCCCAGGGTTTGCAGCAGGTAAATGACTCTTTGTAAGTCTTCTGTTAGCTTGCTTTTGTTGTCCGCTTGTATCAGGCAGTCGTCCAGGTAGGGATAAATTTGGATCCCTGAAGTCTGCAATGAGCAATTACTGATGCCAGGCATTTCGTGAACACTCTGGGCACAGTAGATAAGCCAAAGGGCAATGCTGAGAATTGATAATGCTCTGATCCTGCAAGAAATCTGAGGTATCTTCTGCAAATTGGTCGTATGGGGACGTGCAGGTATGCCTCCTTGAGATCTAGAGTTACCAGCCAAGACTCCTTGCCCAGCATGGGAAGAAGCTGCTGTAGGGTCAGCATTTTGAATTTTGGAACAATGAGGAATGTGTTTAAAGCGGACAGGTCGAGAATAGGCCTCCATTTGCTCTCTTTTCTTGGTACCAGGAAGAGTCTGGAGTAAAATCCCTTTCCTTGTTCCATCGATGGTACCTTTTCCACAGCTCTCATTCTTAATAATTGAGATATTTGCTTTAGAGCTTCTGCCCTTTGAGTAGGTGGTAGGTTTGGCATTCCTCTCTTTCCTGGTAGAGTATGGAAATGGAACCTGTAACCTTGGTCTATAGTTTGCAAAATCCATTTTTCCCTTGTGATGCAATGCCAGTTCTTTGAAAATAAGGTTAGCTTTCCGCCTAAGGGTGCTTCCAGTTGTTCGCTGGTAGGCGGTGCCACAGCCAAGTCACTGTGATTGTGTTGTTGTAGTGGTGGTGGCTGCGTCTGTGCCTCGCTGGTTGTTAATTTGCCACTGGCATCCCCTGTAGGCACCCCTGGATTGGTTTCTGCCTCTTGAACGCCTATTCCTGCCTCTCTGTGCCTTAGAGGAGTCCAGAAAGGACCAATTCTTGGAGGGCCAGTTCCTGCTAAACCTTGGAGGTTGAACCTGTAAGAAATCTTTCACTGTTTGTACAGATTTCGCCTTCTCTTCCATCTTTTTGAGTACCTGCTGTGCAGGGGAACCAAATAAATTGACTTTGTCCATGGGTGCATCCAAAAGCTTTGATTTGACATGGTCTGGTAATGCCTGCTCTTTCAACCATGCATGTCTCCTGATAACTGTGCCAGTCATGGCTGATCTAAAGGAAGCCTCCAGTGCATCATAGCCACATTTTAAAGAATGGTTACTAACCTGCTGTATGTTATGTACCATTTCCTGAACATATTTTTTATCTAAAGATTCTTCAGAGGACAGCTTTTTAGTTAACTGGCCAAGCATAAACTCTTGATATTGAATCATATGAAATTGGCAGTTCAAAGCTCTAGCTGACAAAGTAGCAGAGGTGTAAACTTTTTTACCCCATCTCTCTAAGGATCTGGATTCCCTTTCAGAGGGGAGGGGGTTTTAGTAGATGTGGTTGCTACAGCTTTAGGGCCCTGGGAGATAGTCTCTGGATCTGCAAAAGGAGCCTTGTATAAATGGTGATGAGTGTCCGGGACCCTGTAGAACCTATCGGGCTTAGCAGGGGCCGGAGGTAATGAATCAGGAGCAGTGCAAGCATCATTAAATGCATCATCTACAACAGAAAGAACTGGAGGTATAGCTAAAGGCCTATGCTGTGGCAAATGTAGAAAGGTTCTAAGCCTTTTTCTGGAGTCTGAGAAATCTTGGCCCTGCCACTGAAATTGTTCCCTCATAGCATGCAAGGTTTCCCCAAAGGAAAATTCCTCAGGTGGAGAGGCTGAAGGAATGGACTCTTCAGCATCAGAGTCTTCGTAAGGGGAATAAGGAGCCTCAGGAGGGTCTGTATGTTCTGAGTCATCAGAGGAATCATCTGTGGATACTGGCTCAGGGGGCTCTGCTCTAGGCCTCTTCTCTGGAGGTGGATGAGAGGTCCTGTCTGGATGAGGCTGGGATCCACGAATTAAAGAAATGAGATCCTCAGCCAAAGAAAGCATATGGGAACTGGTGCTGGGCCTGTGAGAGGGGGGTTTGACAGGCACCGTTTTTGAAGCTTTGGCTGCTTTAGCCCTGGCAAAGGCCTTAACAGAAATGGCTGCAGGAGGCCTAGCAGCTCCACGTGCAGGGGTTGAAATATCCAAGGGAATAGTGTCTGATAATTCCTGAGAAACTGCAACAGAAGGTTGGATTTCAGAAGCCGATTCCACCAGGCTAGAAGAGGCCTTGGTAGAAGGCATGATTTCGGCTGGGGGAAGAACCGCTTGCTCGGTTTCAGCCGAAACCGAGACACTCGTGGTTGGCTTAACCGCTGCTTCAGTCCTTTTCCCTGCGTTTTTTGGTAATTTGTGAAGTTGGAGGGTCCGACGGCATGGTATAAGCAAAATCAGAGCCGAAAAACTGTTCTGCAAATTTCGACCGACGTCTAAGCGTCCGTCGGTTAAAAGAAGCACAGGCTAGACAAGCTGCTACGTCGTGGTCTGGGCCTAAACAAGGTAAGCAGTAAGAGTGGAAATCTTTATGAGGTATTTGTTTCCCACAAGTTAAACAGTTATTCACTTTTTCTGACATCGGCTGAGGCAAGAAAGAGTCCCCAACGGGGTACTTAGCTTTTTAGAAGTCTTCGAAGTAGTATTCGGTAGTAGTAATCTCTGGTTCTGACCGACCGGCACTTGCGAACAGCTTCTGCTTCGGGCGCCACGCGGCAAGAAAGACCGAGGAAAATGGCGTCGGCTGATGCCTTTATACCCGAAATACTGCAGCTATGACGTCGGGTGAAGTGCGACACCAGCCGAAGCCGGACCCAGACTTTGGAATCCGGCCGACCGAAGGGCTGTCTGACGACAGGACTACCCATTTGTAAGGACTGCAGATGCATCCTTGAAGGACATCACCATATTAAAATGTATGTGTTATGTTAAAAGTACTAAAAAACAAAGTCATCTGCAAATTATATGAATTTATTAGTAAGATTACAGTTACAAGAATAGTTGTTAAAGAAATATTTTACGCCAGGACATCAGCCTTTATTTTTAATATAGGTTTGATAAATGTAAGGTCGTTCAAACCTGGAGGGACAATGGTGTTTAGTAGCACTTGCCAATGGTACTCCCTCTTCTCAACTAAATTTTCCCAGTCACCACTCCTTTATAAACAATCAACTTTTTCTAAAATATTGAATTGAAAATTGTTGCAATCTTTGCATGTCACAGAATGCTTATACAAAGCATTGCAGGACTTTTCACTACTAATGTAACAAGTACTCTTATAACTGTAACCTTACTAATAAATTGATATAATTGGAAGATGACTGTTTTTAGTAGTTTTAAACAGTCTTAACATAACACATACATTTTAATTTAACATATACACAAATATTTTAAAGTATTTTTAGGGAATTGCGCAGTGTTTATATAACAACTGCATTATAATACTTAACTGAATTTATTCCTTTCAATATTTTAACACACGGATGGCAATTTTAAAGGAACAGTCCTTTAAGAAGCTCAATTTGAATATGAATAAAACCAACACAAACCAAACGAAACTTCAAAAAAAGACAACTCCCAGGTGTCTGTCCATAAACCACAAGAAATCAGTCAACTTTTTAGCGCTTTCATTCACACATTTATTACGTGAACTTCATCAGAAAAACTAACACTCCTGCCCATACTTCCTTTTAAGCTAAAATCACAGGAAATGACATCAATAATGAAAAAATAAATAAAATTTCTTAAATGTGTATGTTCCTAACATTCAAAATTTCTCATATTAAATTCAAATACTTAAATATATAAAACATATTGATATATATCTACTTACATAATGCATTCACTTATTTAGTAAAAACCATTTTAAATTAATAGACTCATTTAATCCTGGTAACTTATCAGCCCCTAGGCTTAGCTGCCATAATGTTTCCTTACATTCCAAAATATTATTTAAATCCCCTCCAAACATTACCTCATTAACCTTTTCTACCACAGAGAGTTCAAACTTCTTAAAATCTAAACAGGATGCAGCATGTTTTGTCAAAGAATTTGTTGTATCTTTATTTTTAATGGCCAAATTGTGCTTGTATATTCTACGTTTTAAAGCCCTTTTGGTTTTACCTATATAATAATGGGTACATGACACACAACAAGCTATGTAGACTACAAATTCAGTATTACAATTAAAATACTCTTTAGCCCATATAGTGTAGTTTAAATGCTTTAAAGTCACAAAGGAGCTGTTACTAATATATCTACACTGTTTACAGTTTTTACAAGCATATGTACCCTTTTTATTACTAACTGTTCTACTACTAGTAATAATCCTCCTATTTTCAGATTCTAATAAAGACTTCATATTCAACACCTTTTTGTACGTAAATTTAGGTGTATTTCCTATTGCACCGATCAGTTCTTTGTTACCCAATAGAACTTTCCAATTATTTTCTATAATACCCTTTACAAACCACATCTCATTAACTATAGGTAATGGAAATGCAGTGTGATAGCTGTCATTGGCATTCGGAGTGGAAACCTTAAGCACAGAACTTACACAGATATCTTTTGACAGGAGGATATGTTTGGCTACACCTTGTCTCAACTTAATATATCCTCTATGAAGAAATAGTGATCTCAAAAACAAAATTTCTTTTAAAAATATATCATCATCTGTAGTCAGTCTACTTAAATGTATTATTTGACCTTTGACAACTCACTTTTTCATATGTTGTGGATGCAGGCTATCCTTGTGTAAATATTGGTTTGCAAACACTTCTTTCCTATGCACTTTGCTAATGAATGTATTATTTTCCTTATTTATGTTCAAGTCTACATCTAAATATGAAATACACTCTCCAAATCCACTTATTTTAAATTCTAGAAAATTTGTAGTGTTATTCAAATCTTCCACCATGTTAGCAAACTCCTCATAAGTACCTGTCCACAAGAAAAATAGGTCGTCAATAAATCTGTAGTAAGTTTGTACTTTACAATAGTTTTGATGTTTTAAAATAAATTTCAACTCCCAATTTGCCATTACTAGGTTTGCAAAGGGTGGGGCTACTCTTGCCCCCATGGCTACACCTGAAATTTGTTGGTAAATATTTTTATCAAACCTGAAAAAAATATTTTCTAAAATTAGCTCCATTAAACTACAAATGGTGTTTATTTTAGTATTACCCAGTTCTGTATTTTCAGTCAAACATTCTCTAAGATATTCTAGTCCTTCTTCTTGATTAATAGAAGTATATAAGGACCTGACATCTAAGGTACCAAAACTTGTGGATTCTAATGTTATATCTAAACTATGTAACTGCTCCAATAAGTGCCAAGAGTCTCTTAGATAGAATTTAGATTTCTGGACTACTGGATTTAAAACATAATCCAACCAAACAGAAATGTTTTCAGTTTTAGAATGTTTAGCTGAAATAATGGGCCTAAAAAGGAGGATTTATCTGATTTAACTGTATTTTCAGAATCCCAAAAAAAGTTGCCAATTTAGGATGTTTGACCAAAAGATAATCATAACTGTCATAGTCTAACTCACCTTGGCTAAACATATCAAATAATGCTACATCTATTCTTTGAAAACTTTGTTTCACATCCCTTACTTGAACTTTTCTATAAGTTGTGGTATCTTCCAACATTTCTAACAAAGAACTATTAAATTGTTTGGTGTTCATTACCACAATCTTACCACCCTTATCTGCCTTCATTGTTCTAAGGTCAGAATTTTTACACAAAGCATCCAAAGCCATCTTTTCTTTGTCACTCAAATTGTCTGAGTGCCCTTTTAAACAAATGTTCCTGAAATCACTTTCACATAAATTCTGAAACACCTGAAGTGTGTTGAGTAGTGGAGGATTACATGTACTTGGCTTTCTAGGTTTAGTATCCAATATTCTATTATTTGATGCTTCCATAACATCTTGCATGATGTAACTCGAATTTAATTTTCTTAAATACAACCTAAAGTCAATCAAAAGTCTCCCTATGTTCATACTGTTTGTAGGTATAAAGGTAAAACCTTTTTTCAAAACATTTTCAACATCACTAGATAATGCAACATCAGACAAATGAATAATGTTAATTGAAAAATCTTCTGCCTCATTTATTGTACCCGTGTTGTTTACCACTGCAGTTTCTTGTGGTTGTTGTAATTTTAAAGGAACAGTCCTTTAAGAAGCTCAGTTTGAATATGATACCTTTTCTTGTGTTTAAAAAGAAGGAAGTGGTTTACTATTTTATTTCTGAAGAAGTTCCCCGTATATGGAACAAAAGTGCTAAAAATGATTTAATAAAGGGTTCGTCTGTAGCTCTTGCTATAGCGTTTCTTCATTTTTATATATAAATAATTTGCATAGTTGTGTTACTACATTTGCACTAAATGTTGGTTGTTATTTTAAGTGTTCTTGTCATGAGGGTCTTTCTTGGCTATACATTTAGTGTGCTGTGCTTTTCCTCATTTGCTTGCTTTCAATTACTCTATATCACTGGGTTATTCCATTCATTAACTTTTAATTTACTCAGTAAAACAAACAAGAACTACACTTAGTTTTGTTATAAAATATACATCTATGAAATTATAATATTAATGGTCTGGTGGGGGTCTGTAAGTGCAGAAAGGCTTTTGCTTATATTCATTCAACCTAGCTGCATTTTATTTGCTGACAGGAGACTCATTTGACTAATGAGGAAAGTACAGTTGTGTACACTTACCATAAATGTAGATGTTTGAGTGTATTCACTTGTGGTTTATCCCTGTTGGGTAGCTCTCGGCCGGCCCAAATACCAGAGTAAAGAGTTTCCCTCCTGCGTCGGCTGTCTGGAGTGTGAGGCTGAGGTCAGGTCATCAAGGCTATAAAATGAGGCAGCCGATGCCATTACATCAGTTTTTCTTGCCCCCAATATGTTTGAGTCCCCCTAGAAAGAGAAAAAGGGGGATGGTGGGAGGGAAACAGGACTGCAACACTGAATACACTCAAACATCTACATTTATGGTAAGTGTACACAACTGTACTATGTTCTTCATGTTTCACTGTTACAGTCATCACTTGTGGGAAGATTCCCTAAGCTGGGAAAAGTACAGTTTTGTACCTACCATAAATGTAGATGTTCGAGTGTTCACACTGCTGCAGTCATCACTCTTGGGTTATCCTGCCATCAGGCGGTCCCGCAGTCGGCCCGAGTTCCAAAGTCTTGGTCCGGCGTCGGTTGCTGTCGCTTCTTCCCTGACGTCAGTGCGCCAGGGGTATATAAGATGCATCCAATGCCATTTTCTTCAGTTTTTCTTGCCCCAGATGTCAGGTGCCCCCAATAGGTAGGCAGTACATATTGCTATATAAAAATATACATATAAAAAGAAAACAATACCTTCAGTCACAAGCAAATACACCACAGAGGTTGTATAGGATAGAAAGGAATAGATAAGTCCAGCTAGTTCAGAGGGGATGGAGGGAGGGTAACCTGGACTGCAGCAGTGTGAACACTTGAACATCTACATTTATGGTAGGTACAAAACTGTACTATGTTCATCGTGTTACACTGCTGCAGTCATCACTCTTAGATTGAATCCCAAAGCTAAGGATGGGTGGTGGAACTAAACAGGGTTTGGAGAGGCTAGTAGGCCCTGCAGAACTGCAGTGACAAAGCCAGCTCTGGTTTTAGAGTACAGAGGTAAGTGATAGTGCTTGGTGAAGGTGTGCACTGAACTCCAAGTTGCAGCCTCCAAAATATCCTTGGTTGGTACCCCTCTGAGGAAGGCTGTTGATGTTGCTGTAGCCCTGGTGGAATGGGACCTGATGTTACCAGGCACAAGTTTCCCATGGTGTGTGTAGCGGAAATGGAGACAATGTCCTATCCATTTTGAAATGGTCTGTTTTGAGATAGCTTTTCCTTGAGATCCTGCAGCATAGGATACAAAGAGCTGGTCAGATTTTCTGAAAGCCTTAGTTTTATCCAAGTAGTAACGTAATTGCCTGTGAATGTCCAAAGAGTGTAGGAGCCTTTCCCCTTTGTTCTGGGGGTTTGGATAAAAGGTGGGCAAATGAATGGTTTGGTTTAGGGCCACACTGGATACCACCTTTGACATGAAGGAAGGGTTAGTTCATAAAGAGACTCTGTCTTGATTAAAAATTATGAAAGGCTCCAATGCCATTAGGGCCTGTAGTTCTGAGACTCTTCGTGCTGAAGTTATTGCTAGCAGCAGGGCAGTTTTCCATGATAGGAACTGTAGATCAGCAGTGAAAGCTGGTTCAAAGGGCGGAAGTGTAAGCTTTTCCAGAACAAAGCTGAGATCCCAAGTTGGTGTTGGTGTTCTCCGGGGCGGAATTATGTTCTTAGCCCCTCTGAGGAACTGTCTTAGTAACGGATGTGAAAATATAGGAGGATCCATGTTGTATTGAGCTGAAATAGCTGAGGCGTGGATCTTAATAGATGAGAAGGAAAGTCCTTTGTGCAACATCTCAGTTAAACATTGAAGAATCTGAGGAATATTTGGGACAAGGGGATTTTAGCCTTTAGCCTGGTTCCAGGCACAGAATCTTTTCCATTTGTCTGAACAGACTTTCCTGGTGCTGGGCCTCCTGGCCTCCAGAATGACGTCCATCACAGCTTTAGAGAGAAGTGTTGACTGGTTATTTAGGCAATTTGCCATGCAGCCAGATTTAAAGTCTTGAGCTGGCTGTGTAGAATCTGATTGTTTTGCTGAATGAGCAGGTGAGGAATTGTAGGCAAAATCCATGGTGGGCCTTGAGCCATGTTCCTTAGTATTGGATACCAGTGTCGGCATGGCCAGTCTGGAGCAATGAGCATCATTTGTGGCCTCTCTAATCTGGCTTTCAGCAGCACCTTTGCTAGAAGAGGCAGTGGAGGAAAGGCATACACTGTCAATGTTTTCCAACTGAATGAGAGGGTGTCCACTTTCCAAGCTAGTGTGTGGTATGTCCTTGTGCAGAATTTCCATAGTTGGTAGTTTTGGGGGGAAGCAAACAGATCTATGTCTGGGCTCCCCCATTTTTGAGTTATCATTGTGAATACTTGTGGATCTAGTTTCCACTCATGAGGATCTGTGATGTTTCTGCTTAGATCGTCTGCCAGTGTGTTTTTCTTTCCTGGCAGGAATTGTGCTTGTAGTTGAACTTGGTAGGTCAGTGCTGTGTTCCACAAGGTCATTGCTTGTCTGCATAGGGGGTAGGAGTGTGTGCCCCCTTGCTTGTTTATGTACCACATCACTGTGGTGTTGTCCGTCTTTATTAGGGGTTGTCCTGGATGTAGGAGGCCTTGAAAGCTGTTAGGGCATTTTGTACAGCTAGCATCTCTTTTTGATTGATATGTAGATGCCTTTGGTTTGCAGACCATTTGCCCTGAATACCCTGTCCTGCCATGTGTGCTCCCCAGGCATAATCCGATTAATCTGTTGTTATAGTTTGCCTGGCTGTGGGTAAGGTGAAAGGCCGACCCTTGTTGAGGTGACATGCCTGAGCCCACCATAGAAACTCCTGTTGAAGGCAGGGAATGAGTGGAATTATTGTTTCCAAGCTGTGGCTGTGTTGAGACCATACGCTTTTCAGATACCATTGTAATTTCCTCATATGCAGTTTTGCAAATGGTTTTAGTAGTATGTGAGATGCCATGAATCCCAAGGCCTGCAGAATGTTTCTTGCAGGGAGTTGGGTCTTTGTTGCCATCATTTTGAAGTATTGAGTCAGTTGTCTTTGCTTGTCTGGCGTGAGGTAAGCCATCTGGGCCGTTGTATTTAAGCTAGCACTTAGGAATATTATGTCTTGTGAGGGCACTAGTTTTGACTTCTTTTCATTTACTGTGTACCCTAGGCAACTTAGTAGGTTTTTGACAAACGCCATATGCTTTAATAGAATGTCCCTGCTTTCTGCTTGAATAAGGCAGTCGTCCAGGTATGGATATATTTGAATCCCTCTTTGTCTGCAGTATGCAATTACTGGTGCCAGGCATTTTGTGAAGACCCTGGGCTCAGTAAGCCAAAGGGCAGTGCAGAGAATTGGTAATGGGTTGAACCTGCAATAAATCGGAGGTATCTTCTGCAATTTTGTCTGATAGGGACATGCAGGTATGCCTCCTTGAGGTCCAGCATTACTAGCTAAGCCTTCTTGCCCAGCATGGGAAGAAGTTGCTGTAGTGTTTGCATCTTGAATTTGGGTACTTCCAGGTATGTGTTTAGAATTGAGATGTCCAGAATGGGTCTCCAGGCTTTGTCCTTTCGGGGAACTAGAAACAGTCTTGAGTAAAATCCTTGTCCTTGCTCCTGTGTAGGAACCTGTTGAATGGCTGTCATGTCCATAAGAGCTGAAATTTGCTTTTGAGCCTCTGCCCATTGATTTGGTGGCAGATTTGGCATTCCTTTTATCCTTGGCAAAGTGTGAAAGTGGAATCTGTATCCTTGAGATACAATATTTACGACCCATTTGTCTTTTGTGATGATGTGCCAATTGTCTGCAAAAAGTGCTAGTTTTCCCCCCATGGGAGCTGCCAAGAGGGTTTTGCTTGGTAGTCTGAGGGGTAAGTCATTGTGTTTGTCTTCTGGTAGTTTGAGACCTGTCTTCTCCTCCTTTTTGTGTTGTGGCACTCCATTGTCGAGGCTGGTAAGAGCCTTGTGGCTGGCCTCTGCCTCTTGGGCATCTGTATCTGCCCCTCTGTGGTCTGGCAGAAGCTGGAAAGGACCAGTTTTTGGTTGGCCAATTTCTGCTGAAACGAGGAGGTTGAACCTGTAAAAAATCCTTGACCGTCTGCATAGATTTTGCCTTATCCTCTATTTTCTTTAAAACTTCTTGTGCTTTTACACCAAATAAAACATCCTGCTGTAAGGGTGCATCCAATAACTTTGCTTTAACATGATCAGGTAAAGTTTGTTCTTTTAACCAAGCATGCATACGTATGACAGACCCTGTCACTGCTGCTCTACAAGAAGCTTCCAAAGAATCAAATCCACATTGCAAAGTTCAGCTGAATGCAACAAATCTTGCATTTCCTTGTAATCTGGCTGGTCTGTATGTGCGAGCATTTTTTGTTTTAATTGAGACATCAGATATTGTTGATATTTCAGCATGTGAAACTGACAATTTAAGGCCCTCATAGCTAGAGTAGCTGAGGTATATACTTTCTTTCCCCATCTGTCTAGTGCTCTAGAATCCCTTTCAGAGGGCACAGGATTTTTAGCAGTAGAGGCTTTAACCCCTTTGGGACCCTGGGAAATGGTTTCTGGGTCAGCAACAGGGCTTTTATACAGGAAGTTGTGTGAGTCAGGGACTCTGTAGTATCTGTCTGGTTTGGCTGGTGCAGGAGGTAGAGAATCTGGGTTAAGGCTAGATTCTGAATAAACATCATCCACAATGTCTAACACAGGTGGAATTGCAAGTGGTCTGTGCTGGGGTAGTAAAAGGAACTCCTGGAGCCTTTTTTTAGAATCAGAGTAATCCTGGCCTTCCCAGTGGAAATGTTCCCTCATAGTATGTAAGGTTTCCCCAAAAGAGTAGTCTTCTGGGGGAGATGCAGAAGGGATAGACTCTTCAGCATCAGAATCTTCATAAGGGGGAAAGGAATATTCCTGTTATTCAGAAGAGTCTGAGGAAATTTAAATCTGGTCAGAGGAAGCGTAGTCCTCCTCCTGCCTTGGCCTTTTATCAGGAGGGGGATGGGAACCCCTGATTAGGGTAATTAAGTCTTCAGCCATCTTAAGCATCTGTTTCCTAGGCATGGGGCCTTGTACTGGAGACTGATGTGCAGTCTTCTTTGTTTTTAAAGGAGTTTTCAGTTTTGCATAGGATTTAATAGTGAGTGTAGTCGGTCTGAAGACACCTTCAGCAACTGAAGGCGTTTCAACTGCACCGGAATCTCCTTCAGGTATGGAGTCGGAAGGGCCTAAAGGTAAAGGTTGTGGAGGCCTAGTAATCTCCGCTTGTAAATCGGATGTCGCCCGGGGTTCTAAATCAGCGGTCGTCAGGGGCTGCGTAGGCGCCTCACTGAAAACCGGAGAACCGGCGACTGGCCTAGCAGAGGCCTCGGAGTCCGGTTTGCATTTCGGCTGCCTGTCCTTATCTTTGCGTTTTTTATGCATTCCGGTTGTCAATTGCTCCGACGGCATGGTATAATTAAATTTCCTACCAAAATAATGTCGGGCGAAATCAAACCGATGTTTAATAGTTCGTTTATTAAACCTAGCACAAAACCGACAACCTGTGACGTCGTGGTCTGGGCCTAGACAAGGAATACAATAAGAATGAAAGTCTTTATGAGGTATTTGCTTCCCACAAGAAATGCAATTGTTAACTTTTTCTGACATCGGACTGAGGCAAGAAAGGGTTCCCCAATGGGGTACTTAGCTTTATGAAGACTTCGGTCTGAAATTTGATTTGAAAATCTCAGGAGTCGGCCGACCGGCACTTGCGAACTGCTTCTGCTTCGGGCACTGCGCGGCAAGAAAGACTGAAGAAAATGGCGTCGGATGCATATTATATACCCCTGGCGCACTGACATCAGGGAAGAAGTGACAGCAACCAACGCCGGACCAAGACTTTGGAACTCAGGCTGACTGCGGGACCGCCTGACGGCAGGATAACCCAAGAGTGATGACTGCAGCAGTGTAACACGATGAACATCAGGGTGGAGGAAAGACGGCAGGAGTTTAAAGCAATCACCAATTCAAGGGGATGCCAGTATGCCCTGCAGGACTGCAGATGCAAAGCCTGCCCTACTTTTGGAGAAGGTAGCCAGCTGGTAGTGTTTGGTGAAAGTGTGGATTGATGTCCAGGTAGCAGCTTCCAAAATATCCTTGGTTGGAACCCCTCTCAGGAAGGCAGTGGAAGTAGAGGCTGCCCTTGTGGAATGTGACCTGATGGATTTAGGAGGGCTCTTTTCATGATAGGAATAGCAGAAATGAATGTGAAATCCATTTAGAAATGGTCTGTTTGGATATGGGTTTCCCCACTGCCCCAAGAGCGAAAGAGACCAGTAGCTGGTCAGTTTTTCTCACTGACTTGGTCCTATCCAGGTAATATCTTAATTGTCTGTGCACATCTAGGGTATGCAAAATTCTTTCCCATTTATAATGGGGGTTGGAAAGAAGGTAGGCAGATGGATGGCCTGGTTGAGGGTAACATCCGAGACCATCTTAGGCATAAAAGAGGGGTTGGTCCTAAGAGACATCCTGTCAGCATGGAAAATGATGAAACGCTCAGTGGTCATAAGGGTCTGAAGCTATGAAACTCTCCTGGCTCAGGTGATGGCCAGCAGGAAGGCAGTTTTCCAAGAAAGGTACTTCAGGTCTACTGAAGCAGCTGGCTCAAAGGAAGGCAAAGTCAGTTTTTCCAGGACAAGGTTTAAATCCCATTCAGGAGCAGGTGGCCTTCTAGGTGGTCTGATGTGGGCCACCCCTCTAAGGAACTGTTTTAACAGATGATGGAAAAAAAAATGGGCTGATCCAACTGTATATAGGCAGAGATAGCCGAGGCATGTGTTTTGATGGAGGATATGACAATCCCTTTTCTAGGAGCCCTGCCAGGTAGTCCAGAATCAATGCCAGACTTAATAATGTTTAAAACCTGCCTGCTGAAGGTTGTGGCATCATCCGCCTTTGTGGAATCAGCCATGTGAACAGCTTGAGTGTGGGGAGGTTTGGATGCAATACCTTCACTTTCTCCTGAGTTAGAAGGTTTGTTATGAGAGGCAGGTTCATGGGAGATTCTTTGGCCAGACTGAAGAGCAAGGGGTACCAGTGCTGTCTGGGCCAGTCTGGAACAATGAGAATAGCCTTTAGGCCATCCTTCCTGATCTTGAGAAGTACCCTGGGAATCAGAGTCAAGGGGGGTGGTGTTTGCATAAACAAACAGGTTGCCCCATTGGAAGGAGAGGGCATCCACCCTCCAGGCTTCTGGATGGAACTCTCTGGAGCAGAACTTGGTTAGCTGGTGGTTGTCTGAGGTTACAAAGAGGTCTTCTGGGTTCCTCCAGGTTTTGATGATGTTGAGAAAGGTCCCCTGTGTAGCTGCCACTCATGGGGATACAGGAGGCTTCTGCTTAACTGGTCTGCCAGGGTGTTCTGTTTCCCTGAGAAATATTGAGCAATCAGATGCAGTCCCAGATTTGAGGCTGACTGCCAGATCTGCATAGTTAAGCGACACAGGGGATAGGAGTGAGTGCTTGTTGATGTACCACATTACTGTTGTGTCTGTCTTAAGAGCACTCCTGGTCTCAGGTGATCTTTGAAAGCTTGGATTTTCCTGTGAACCACCAGCACTTCTTTTAGGTTGATATGTAGGCCCTGAACCTCCTGTTCCCAAATGCCCTGGGTGCATATGTTTCCTTGGTATGCCCCGCAGGCTGTGTCGGAAGCATCTGTGGTGATGGTTTGGCCCTGTGGGAGAGTGATAAGGGGTAGACCTTTGTTCAGGGTACACACCTCTGCCCACAATAAGAGTTCCTTCTTTAAGCAGGGAATCAGGGACAGCTGGTACTCCAGTGACTGTGAGTGCTGGCATCAAAGGTTCCTGAGGTACCACTGTAGCTTCCTCATGTGCAGTCTGGCTAGGGGAATCAGCAGGATGCAGGAGGCCATGTAGCCCAGTGCTTGCAGGAATTTCCTTGCTGTGAGATGGTCCTGCGAGCCAGCTGGGAAAAGTAAGACTGAAGGAAGGTCTGCTTCTCTGGAGGGAAGGAGGCTGTTTGTGTTGTTGTGTCCAGCAGAGCTCCCAGGAAGGTTAACCTTCTTGTGGGGTGAAATTAGGACTTCTCCTGGCTGATAGTGAATCTCAGGGAGGCTAGGAGAGTTTGAACCAAGGTGAGATCCTGCAGGAATCTTTCCTTGGTGTCTGCCTGGTTGAGGCAGTCTTCCAGGTAGGGGTAAATCTGTATGTCCTTCTGTCTGCAGTAGGCAATGGCAGGAGCCAAGCACTGAGTAAAGACTCTGGGAGCAGTAGATAAACCAAAGGGCACAGCAGAGAACTGAAAGTGTAGTGACCCTGCTGTGAAGCGCCGGAAACTCCTGCATGACGTCCTTATAAGATATGGAGGTAGGTATTCTTCAGATCTAGGGTCACTAGCCAAGCATTAGGCATCAGCATTGACAAAACCTTTTGTAGGGTCAGCATTTTGAATTTTGGAACCAAGAGGGACAAACTCAAGCGAGATTAATCGAGAATAGGGCACCAGGTGCCCTCTTTTCCGGGTACCACGAACAGTCTGGAATAAAACCCTTTTCCAGCCTGCTCCTTTGTTACAAGTTCCAAGGCACCTTGGGCATACAGCTTTTGGATCTGGTGGATAGCTTCTGCTCTCTGACTTGCTGGTAAATCTGGGAAGCCCGAATATCTGGGGTTTTCTTTGAAAGAGAATCTGTACCCGCTGGTAATAATTTTTAGGACCCATAGATCTGAGGTGATGGCCTGCCAATTCTGTAGGAAAAGGGAAAGTCCTCCTCCTAGTCTCTCTGGGGGAGGCAGAGGGAAGTGAAGAGACTCACTGTGAGTCCTTCGAGAAGGGAGTGGGTTTAGAACTCCCTTGTCTAGGCATTGCAGTGGTCCATTGTCTGGATCTCTGCTGGGTTTAGTACTGGTGCCTAGAAGGCTTGTCCCTGCCCCCCTTCCTCTGGAAAGGTTTTGTTTGGGTAGGAAAGGACCAATGCTTTGTGGGAAAGTTCCTACTGAATCTGAGAGGCTGCACTTGCAAAAAATCCTTAAAGGTCTGCATAGACTTGGCATTGTCTTCCATTTTCTTAATAACCTCCTCAGCCTTAAGTCCAAATAGCTGGTCCTTGTCCAGGGGACATCTAATAGTTTGGACTTTACCTGGTCAGGCAAAGGTTGTTCCCTTAACCAGGCATGCCTACGGATCACTGAGCCAGATACTGCAGCCCTGCTGGAAGCTTCCAAAGCATCAAACCACAATGCAGGGAATGCTTGGCTACCTGGGAACTGGACTGTATAAGAGCTGCTAGTTCCCTGGTTGTACTGCTGTCTGGTAGGGTGGACATTTTTTGTTTTAATAACTCCAGCACATTTTGCTGGTATTTAAGCATATGAAATTGCCAATTCAGAGCTCTGATGGCTAAGGTAGCTGACGTGTACACTTTCTTTCCTAGTCTGTCTAAGGCTCTGCTCTCTATTAGTTGGAATGGGGTTTTTAGAGGAGCTAACTCTAGCCCCCTTGGGACCCTGAGTAATAACCTCTGGGTCAGCTGTAGGGTTTTTGAAAAGATACTTGTGGGTGTCTTGTACCATATAATATTTGTCTGGCTTTCTTAAAACATGAAAAAATTCCCTGAGTTAATTTAATGTTTCACCAAAGGAGAGGTCCTCAGGTGGGGAGGCAGCAGGAATGGGGTCCTCAGCATCTGAATCCTCAAATGCTTCAAAGGTCTGCTCTTCAGTGTTTGACTCTTCTAGGTCCGACCCTTCTGACTCCTGGTCAGAAAGAGCCTCAGGGGAAGAGCCCCTCTTCCTTTTGGCTGGGGTGGCTTGGGTGAGCTGGCTTCCTCTTATCAGGGTGATTAAATCTTCTGCCATTCTGAGCAGCTGCTGTGACTGTGGGACAGGCTGGGTAGAAGGAAGTCGGTGGCTGGGTCCCTGGGATGGGATCTTTTTAGGGGTAGTCTTGGTTTTGGGCCTAGTGGATTTCATGGCCTTAAACAAAGTTAGCTTAACCGGCAGCATGGTCATCAGTCTCTACCTGGTGTCAGTTGTTGAAATACTCTCTACAGAAGCCAGTGCCTGCGAAGTGGCTCCGGACCCAACCGCATGACTGAAGGCCAACATACCAGCAGGAGAAGATGGACCCAGCTGCATACCCAACTCCAAACGGGTGTCAGTAGAGGCCTGTGACGGATCCTCGGCCGGCATCAGGGGCTGCGAAGGCACCTCACTGAGTTCAGCAACTGTACTGGGTGCTAGGCTAGCTGACTTCAAATTGGAGTAATCAGGGGGCCTAACTTTTTGAGGCCTATCCTTTTCCTTATCTTTCTTTTTTCTGGGAACAGAACAGACAGTGCTGCCTACTGTCTCCCTTGTTATTTGCTATTTATCTGGAACTATTAGCTGCCAGAATTAGGTAATCTGTGACAGCTGATATTGAATTGGGGGAGGAGGCATTCAAAAACTTTCACTTTATATGGATGATTTGTTGCTTTACACAATGAACCACGAAAAACATTTCCCCCTTTCTTTCGAGAACTGTCTGATTCCTTGTCAGGATATAAAATTAGAAAACAAAACAGCCCTCTTAGTGGTGTAAAACTGTCCAAGTTATTTAAAAAAAACACCAAAGGTAACATCCAGGTAAAACATAGAAACTTTAATAGCATTTAAAACACACAAAAAAAAATGGTCAAGCACTTTCGTCCTTACAACTAGGAGTTTTTCAGAACCGCTTCCTTCCATTAACTTCCACTGAGGTAGGTCTAGGATGCAAATACTTTTAAGAACATTGTGAAATGTCAGAATCTAAGAATGTCTAGATTATGCACAGATAAGACTTTTGAACAAGAGACAGAACATTTTGCATCATGCCTCATTGTCCAGGGGTTATCAAACGGATTAAGTCAATCAGATTATTAAGAATAGCAAGACCTATAGGAACACTAGTGCAGCCCTTTGGTTTTCTGACAAAGGAATTCTCAATTGATCTACCCATATCAATCATGTTCATGAAGACAAACCGAGAATATTTTTGAAATATAGCAGTGATACTGGGGGCATTTGTAACATTGTACATAACAACTGGAAAATTCTGTTAACGGATGATGCTATTGGAATGTAGTGGGCAATAAAAAGAAGTTATGTCCTTACCATAAAGTTCCATGGGGAGTGTTCATCTCGCCTTTGTTCTTACAGGTTCGGAGCCGATCCTCGGCTCAGAGTCGGCCGCATCGCAAAGCTCTGCATCTCAGAGAAGCTCGAGACCAGCCCATATCCCACAATCCTCCCTGCCATTACTCAGATCTAGTTTGCAAACAAACCAGACCAAAAATCCAACACCTCAGGTGCAAGAACTACACACTCTCTCAGGCATTCAGAGACACTCTCTCACCATAGCAATAACTAAGGGTAGAAACATATACCCCATGATACACAGTACCATATACCCCGGAAGGGGTTAAGACAAGTCGATCAGAATCTAATCCTACCCGTTCTTCCAAAACACGTGGGGAGGGGAAGGGAGGGAATGTAAAAACAAAGGCGAGATGAACACTCCACATGGAACGTTATTGGTAAGGACATAACTTCTTTATGTGAGAGTGTTCAATCTCGCCGTTTGTTCTTACACACGGGTAGCGTCCCTAGCTCTGTCACCCCGAGTGACTTATGGAAGAACGTTCCTAAGCACAGTGGAACCAAAAGATGTCCTGTCTTTGGAGACTTTGTCCACTCTATAATGAGTGATGAAAGTATGTGGCTTAGACCACGTGGCTGCTGCACAAATCGTGTCCAAAGGCAAGAGAGCTGCATGAGCCAAAGAAGTGGAGACGGATCTGGTAGAATGGGCCTTAGGTTTGGTGGGTAAGGACTGATTTGACTTAAAAGGCTATACAATCAGCGAGCCATTTAGATAATGCACGTTTAGTAATTGCCATGCCCTTTCTATTGTCTGCAAACGCGACAAAGAGCTGATCTGTCTTCCTGTAAGCTTTAGTCCTATCCAAATAAAATCTTAACTGTCTGTGAACATCCAACTTGTGCAGCATATACTCCAACTTGTTAGTATGGTTCTTGAAGAAGGTAGGGAGTTCTATGGATTGGTTAATATTTATAACTGAACATACCTTTGGAAGGAAAGATGGGTTTGTACGCAAAGAGACTATCTGGATGGAAAATCAAGTAAGGTGGCCTGACCGATAATGCTTGCAGCTCTGTCACTCTTCGAGCTGAAGTAACAGCAATGAGGAACAGTGTCTTCCATGATAAGAACTTTAGGAGGCAGGACGAAGCAGGTTCAAAGGGTGGCAACATGAGTTGCAACAGTAACAAATTTAAGCTCCATGGAAAGAAAGGTTTTCTGACGGGCGGTCAAAGATGGAAGGTTCCTTTCATAAAGGCCTTATAAAGTCTGTGAGACATAATGGGACAACCGTCCTCACCAATATGGAAGTTCGATATGGCCGCCAACTGTACTCTTAGTGTGGAAGTAGAAGCTCCTTCGTGAAAGAGGATAGATAAGAATTCCAATACTTTATGTAGAGGAGCTACCAGGGGGTATAAGTGTTGGCTAGACACCCAGTACACAAAGCGTTTCCACTTACTCCTGTAGAGTTTTGTAGTGGAAGCTTTATGAGAAGCAACCAGAATGTGTTGAACTGCCGGGGAAAGTAGATCAGACCTGGCTAGGCAGGGAAGTTTGAGGGAATGAAGAGACGGGTGAGGAACTCCCGACGAATGAGTCAGTAGATCTGGTATTGGGTCCAGAATCCACGGTTCCTCTGTTTGATGGACTCGAAGAAAGGGGAACCATATCTGCCGAGGCCAGAATGGGGCTATGAGTATTATTGTCCTTTCCAGGTTCCTGGCTTTCTGTAGAAATCTGGGAATCAAGGGAGTAGGTGGAAATGCATATAGGAGACCCGGGGGCCAATCGTGTATCAGTGCGTCCCTGGGGACATCCCCCGGAGGGGGTAGAAGGGCAAAGTAGCTTCTGCATTTTGCATTCAACGGGGAAGCAAATAGATCGCAGCAAGGCTGGCCCTATTTGCGGAAGATCTTTTCCGCCGTCTGTGGATTGAGGGACCACTCATGAGGTAACAGGATGGCTCTGCTCAACCTGTCCGCAATGACGTTGGATGACCCCGGGATGTGCGTTGCTATCAGAAAGCGACCCGTGGACTCTGCCCATTGCCAAATTCTCATGGCCTCTCTGCATAACGGGTAAGACCTGGTTCCCCCTTGCTTGTTTATGTACCAGACCACAGACATGTTGTCCGTCTGAACTGCTACTGTTCCTAGAGGTAAGAGGGCTTGGAAGTGTTGCAATGCCAGGAACACCGCCCTCAGCTCCAGAACATTTATGTGTAGAGTGTACTCCATGTTAGACCATTCCCCTTGGACTGTTCTTCCCTGAAATAGGCCCCCCCACCCTATCAGGGAAGCGTCCGTGGTTATTGTGGCCGTTGGACTGGGTAGAACAAACGGATGACCCATAGTGAGGTTCTGATTGTACACCCACCATGAGAGGTCCAATCTGCAAGAGTCTGTTATCAGAATCTCATGCGCTAGGGGTAAGTGCTGGAACGACCACTGCGCAAAAAGCAGCCATTGTAGGATCCTCATGTGTAATCTTCCCATAGGAACTGCGATTAGTGACGCTGCCATTAGTCCCAAACCTTTCAACACCAGTTTGGCTGGGGCTTTCTTGCTCTCTAGTAGAAGAAGAACCTGCTGTTTGAGGGTTGATGCCCTTATTGGAGGGAGCTTTAGCAGTGTTAATCGTGTATCTAGGTCTGCTCCGATGAATGAAATACGCTGTGAGGGCGATAAGCAAGACTTTTCGAAGTTTACTGAAATCCCTAGGTGGGAACAAAGGTCGACTGTGTAGTCTCTGGCTTGTAAGAGGCGACACTCGGTGGTGGCGGTGAGGAGCCAGTCGTCCAGATAGGGAAACACCTGGAATCCTTGTCGTCTCAAGTGAGATGCAACTACTGCCATGCATTTGGTGAATACCAAGGGGGCTGAGGTGAGTCCAAAGGGCAGAGCTCGAAACTGAAAGTGACTGGCTCCCAGCCGGAAGCGCAGGTGATCTCTGGACGGTCTGGCCATTTTGATGTGGTAGTAAGCATCTTTGAGATCTATAGAGCACATCCAATCGTCCTTCTGTAAGAATGGAAGGATCGATTGAAGCGTGACCATCCGGAACTTTTCCTTCTTCACGAAGGTGTTGAGATTGCTGAGATCTAAGATCGGTCTCCAGTCCCCTGTCTTTTTTGGAACTAAAAAGAACCTTGAGTAAGTTCTGGATCCTCTTTGGTCCACCGGGACTGGTTGGATGACTCTGTTTTTGAGCAGCTTTGAAATATCTACAGCTGCTGGGCTTCGCAGATGGGGTGGCACATCTGGAAACCTTCTTTGCAGAGGTGGAGTTGATGTGAAGGGGATTTTGTATCCTCTGGTTATAATGCTTTTTACCCAGGAATCCAAAGTAATATTTAGCCAGGCCAGTGGGTATAAAGCCAAGCGACCCCCGACTGCCTCCAGAGCAGGACAGCCGGGCCTCCCTTCAGGAGTGCTGGAAAGGCTTCCCAGGGACGGTATCCCTGTCGCCTTGGTTATGTGGACCCCCTCTGCCGCCGGGGCGGCGTCTTCCATTTCTACCCCCCCTCTGCCTCTGGAGGGGGTATCACTCTGTGTGGCTTGGAAAGATCCCTGATTCTTATGGAACCACATTTTCCCGCCTCGTTGCCCTTTGGGGTACGGTCTAGTTAGAGCGAAAAAACGGACCCCGACAGCAGACAGGGTCTTTCCCTCTTGCTCACACCGAGTCAGAGTCTCCTTAACCTTGGGCCCAAAGAGTGTGGCACCATCAAAAGGGGCATTGGCAAAGGAAGACTTGAAGGCTTCCGCAAAGGAGCACAGCCGCATCCAGGATTGTCTTCGAAGAGCAATCGCTGAAGCTGCATCTCTACTCGATCCTTCGGCCGCATATGAGATGAGCCCCATGGATGAGTTTTTCTATGGAGGTAAGGGTGTTAAGTTGTGCTGTTAGCTTATCTGAAACAGCAGCATCTGTGTTACCCTGGAGGGTATCTGTCAGCTCCTTGATGAGATCCCTCTGCAGACGTGTGAAATGAGTCAAATAGTTTAGCGAACGCATGGAAAAAGTCGCTGAACTAAAAACGCCTCTGATGAAGTGGTTGTCTGTGCAGACAATACTTTCCTCATAAGGTCAAAAGCCCCTGAACCCCGGGCAGAGGACTCCCCCGGTTCCGAAGAACACGGGAGCATCCCAGACCCAGAGGATGGAGCGAGCCAGTCTGCGCCGAGGCCCTGAGAGGGAGAGTCGGCACCGACAGGTCGGTACGACTCTCGGTCCCGGAACCAAGGAGAGACCGTCGGCTCCGCGACTCCCCTACCGGTTCCGAAGGAGTCGAAGTCAATGGTGTTGATCGTTCAATGGACGGTTTCGGCACCGAGGGCTCCACTATCATCAGGTCATCCTCTCCCGGCTCCGAGATCTGGATGGGTCTCGAAGGAGGACCCGTTGGAGATATGGGGAGGCCTTCTAGTTTCGACACCAACTGGGAGGAAACTGCAATCAACTTGGAAAGGGCCGTATTTTCCATGAGTTTCTGCACAACACGATCCACATCTGTCTCAGATAACGGTCTGGAAGAACGGGTCGAAGGAGCCGAAGAATGGATGGTGGCGGCAGCTCCGACACCGGTTCCAAGATCTGGGGCTCAGTGAAAGATAAATGTTCGACGCTCGGCCCGGAGGTCTGTGGAACCGGAGAACAAACCTTAGAAGATGAACTCGGAGCCGATGACATGGGCTCCGACATCTTCGACCCCTTCGAGGATTTAGAAGCCTGATCCGACTTGTCCAAAGCCTCTTGAAAGGCAGGCTTAAGCAATCCTCTGTCTATAAGCTTCCTGCGTCTATCTGTCATGACCCTCCCACTAAAGGAATGACAAATAGAACAATCCTCTTGAAGGTGGAGAGGGCCAAGACAGTAAACGCAGGACGCGTGATTGTCAGTGATGGACATTTTCTGCCCACACTGACATCTCTTAAAGCCGGATTTTGCTTTTTCCGACATGACTAAAAGTAAAAACACTTCACTAGGTAGATACAAGAAAAAAAACAACTATTAATCACCAATTCCTATATATATATATATATATATATATATATATATATATATATATATATGTATAGAAAATACCTATATAAGTATAACAAAAAACACTTCACAAACCAAACCGAGATAAAAAAAAGGGTAGGCCACAAAAAGGTGCCTGAAGAATAAAATGAGGAATATTATAATAATAACCACACCCACACCACTTCTATATTATACTAAGTAATATAAACTTATTTATGCAAAAAAACTAAGCAGCTTATCTGAAAGAAGTAACAAATTATCAAATTTTTCTCTGGTCCGAGCTCTCCTCGATCCGATCTGTTGCAGCGGCAAACTAGATCTGAGTAATGGCAGGGAGGATTGTGGGATATGGGCTGGTCTCGAGCTTCTCTGAGATGCAGAGCTTTGCGATGCGGCCGACTCGGAGCCGAGGATCGGCTCCGAACCCGTGTGTAAGAACAAACGGCGAGATTGAACACTCTCACATCCCATTTTTTACTTTTAGATGTAATAGAAACTTGAAATATATACTTTGTACTAACCATAATTCGAGAACCGAAGTAGTCCTTCTCTCCAACAGGACTGGGACTTTTCCTTGTAGACAATGCAAAGCATGTCCATCAATATCGACCAGTAACACTTTTGTACATCTGGTCACTCATAAGAAGCATTTTCTGAGGTTATATGGTGATTATCAGACATGCAATGTGATTTATTTAGCGAAGTGCAACTTATGTGCTTCTTTTTATGTGGGCAAGACTAATCTCCCATTAAAAGAAAGTACAGAATTTATCTGCTTTGTGATTACAAACCGAGCATAATGCTCTATTTCAGCATGTTAAGGTTAATAAAGGACACTCCTTTTCTTTTTTTTTGGTGTTACAGGTGGTAAAAGAGAATCCAAGAGGGGTGATCTGATTAATTTTACAGAGTTACGTGATATTCATTGGATAATAGAACTTCAGGTGGATAGAAGCCCGGGTTTGAATGGGATGATCCTGCTCAAACCTATTCTGAAGGGGTGTAGACTACAATGTTGATTCTGATTGCTTCTTAGTTATTTAAATAGTTTGCATTTACTAGCAATGGACAATCTGATGAAGGGACATAGTCCTGAAAGCGCTAATTAATTTTTTATTTGTTGTGTTCTTGATTGTTTTATTACATTTCATCATATATTTTTAAACCTGATGGTTCGAGTGGATTCTTTTGTACATTTTGTTTCCTGTACCACACTGGACCTTTGGTGCCCCTTTGTCTGTTTTATCATTGATTTGTTACAAGGCAGTAAAAAATGCCAGTTAAAGTCTTGTTCCTCATACTGACTGCTTTAAGATCACACCTACAAATAACTGTCAGGTTTATATCCTTCCAACAGACTCTTAATAACTGGGGACCATGAAGCATGTTCGCTTCTCAGGGTGAAAGCTGGATCTGGCCTGCACTTCTGGGAGCAACTGATTGATGGAGGTCAACTCCTGTAATGGGATAGCTTTAAAGATAAATGGGGGTTCCCACATGGTAATGGAGAGCTCAGTCACAGGCTTATGGTGAGACTGCATTCAAATAAGCTATTTACTATAGCTGAAGACCACTGACTGAAATGGATGAAACAGATAATTAACTATAGAGGTCTTTTGTACAACAGAAAGGGTATCATTGGGTTTCTTTACAAAATTCTTTTGGTGCCTAGGGAAAGCTTGACAGAAAAATAAACGATTACCTGGGAGCAGGTTCTGAATATCTAAGTTCACAAACATAACTGGAATTTGATGATGGCAGTTCCAGTTTAAATACTTTTACACACCTGACAGATTAAGCAGAATGAATCCTAATGTGCCCCCATCTCCTGGAGATGTTCAACTAAGGAGGTGGGTGACTGGCTCCATACTTTGGAGGACTGTATTGCACTAGTAGGTTTTACAGGATGACTCCAACCAATATGTGATGCAATCTGGCCTAACCAGGTGCAGATCACTAAGGCAGTTTACTTTACGGGTTCCCACTCAATGGTTCTAGCAAGATCCCCACATTTTAAATTGCTTAATTTAATCTTAATTGTTGCAAAAAGTGCTTTACCAAGAACTGGAAATCTATGTTCCTACCCAGATTTCTGGGTTTGCTACCTTAATGTATAATCTTGCTTATTTTGAGCTTTCAGTTACAGATAAGAAGCTTCATAAAAACTTAGTGGAAAATTGGTCAATATGGCCTAAGTTTATGAGGACAACTTGAATTTTTGGGAATATGTAATGAATGAATGACCCTCCCATTTTTCTTTTTCTTTTTACTTTAACTTTATGGGGGGTTTATTTTTAATGTTTGGAATGAGGGTATTAAGGTCAAACCTTTGTGAACAAAAAATACTTAATTAATAAAGTTTGGAAAACTTAAAAAGATTTCAGATACTTCATAATAGGCTAGGGACAAACCAACAGCTAATCTGTATATACATCTATACATATTAATATATATCTAGCAAAGATAAATATAGATACATTTTTATCCTCTGCCACTGCTCCCTGCAGATGACCATCAGCTGCCACCAGTGCCTATCCTTATTCACTGGGTTTACTGGGCTAGCCTGACTACTCATGGACTTACTCTGACCCATGCTTGGGGCAAGTGAAGAGCTCAAAACATCCAGGTAGAGTATTATATTGTAGACGGGGGGGTTCCTGGTCCCATGGGTGGGACATGCAGTGGACATACTACACCAAACCAGCCCACACATCTGCATGTGGCTGATGTCAGAAAACTGTATCATCCACCCCCTGGAAGCATTTCATGGTGGTTTTACCTACTGTCTGCCAGGGAGAGCCAACCACATTGTGTACCCCAGACACATGCCCCTTTCTCCTCCCCTCCCAGATCCTCAGATACCTGAGCCATTAATTGATCCTAGGTTGCCTGCATCCGAGTCAGGGTTTTATCATTCTACATCATAGCACTGGATAAAGCCTCTCTAATTTTGTGTGATGATCCTCCACAGACAGAAATGACCAGCATCCCAAGTACAAGATTAGTACTGGCAAAGGCTGCCTGAAAATGTCACTATCTGATAAGACAGCTGGAAGACTAAAAGGAGAATTGGACATGTATGACAGGATGCTAACGTAGTCTGCAAGAATCTAGGAAATTAATTTACTTAGAGACCCAAACACTGGCAAAAAGATGAAGAGAAGCAGGTGGAGGAGCTGGATGCAGTGACAGCAGTATAGACTATCCTTCATGCCCAAACATCCTTTTAATGATATGTAAATAGGCATATCTTAACAATACCTCTCCTTGGAAGGTAACATCTTGACTTAGATCCTCATGGAAGAGGAGATACACAGTCAAGCCAAGCTGAGAAAGCTAATGCCTGCCATACCTGTCTAGCCACCATATGCAATATCCACAACAAGGTAAGCCACAAGGACTGTCAAAGTTGAAAATAAAAAGACAGAGACTTGGCCAAAGTCTGGCTCACTGAAGAGAACTGTAAATGATACAGAAGTATAAGTTAACTAAGGGTACATGAATCTAGAGACACAATACAAAAATTCACCTACCAAGCCTATGTTCAAAGTTCAAGCTTCAGCAAAACATCTTCCAAGATGGCTGCAGACTGAGTAACAGCTCAATTTCAGCTCTCCGTGTGTGAAAACAGAAATTCAGATAAGAGATCCAGTGAATTTACCTTTTTGGGTAAATTTCAGTAACATGTTTGTAAGTGCACTGCCTGGATTTCAGCAAAAAAGAAATTTAGAAAGTCAACCGCAAAAGGTGAGGAGAAAAAAACTAACTGGGAAAAATTCTGCAGCTGTTCAGCAAAAAGCAGTGCAAACTCCAGCTTTGGTGCAAGACTTAACTACCAGTAATCTAGAGAACAAAATAAGCCAAATGTACTCAGTGCTGATTAAAATAAATGAAACAATGAATTATATCAACTCAAATAACAAAAGGCTGGAAAAAATAGAAGAAACTTTAATGAGATGATAAAAATGCAAAAATCAGAGGTCAAAAATGAAGAAAAGGCTGACTGAATATGACACTGTTCAAAGACAGATGTTCCAAAACATAATAGAATTAGAGGACAGAGCATGTAGGAAAAACTGAGATTTTCTGCTGTACCACAGAAGCTGGAAGGAACATACTGTATTAAGTTTATGAAAGCACAAATAAGAAAAGTACAGTTGTGTACCTACCATAAATGTAGATGTTCGAGTGTATTCACTGTTGCAGTCATTACTCTTGGGTTTTCCTGCTGGCAGGCTACCCCTACCCGCAGTCGGCCTGAATTCCAAAGTCCTGGTCCGGCGTCGGTTGCTGTTGCCTCTTCCCTGACGTCAGTGAGCCAGGGGTATAAAAGATGCAGCCGACGCCATTGTCTTCAATTTTTCTTGCCCCAGATGTTAGGTGCCCCCAGAAGGGTAGGCTAAATAGATTATGCCAATAAACATGTATGCACTAAAGTAAACATTTCCTTCATCTACAAGCAAATACACCACATAGGTTGTATAGAATAGAGAAGTACAGATAAGACCCAGCAAATGAAAGGGGGATGGTGGGAGGGTAACCTGGGCTGCAACAGTGAATACACTCGAACATCTACATTTATGGTAGGTACACAACTGTACTATGTTCATCGTGTTTCACTGTTGCAGTCATTACTCTTGGGTTGAATCCCAAAGCTGAGGATGGGTGGCTGGACTAAATAGGATTAGGAGAGGCTAAGAGGCCCTGCAGAACTGCAGTGGCAAAGCCTGCTCTGGACGTAGAGAGGTAAGTGGTAGTGCTTTGTAAAAGTGTGCACTGAACTCCAAGCTGCAGCCTCTAAGATTTCTTTGGTTGGTACTCCTCTGAGGAAGGCTGCTGAAGTGACTGCTGCTCTGGTACAATGTGGCCTAATGCCCTTAGGCACTGATTTGCCATGCTGTGAATAGCAGAAATGAATGCAATGGCCTATTTATTTAGAAATAGTCTGCTTTGAGATAGCCTTTCCTTGTGATCCATATGCCACTAAAAGTTGCTCAGTCTTTCTGAAAGCTTTAGTTCTGTCCAAGTAGAAGCATAGCTGTCTATGTCCAAAGAATGCAGCAGTCTCTCACCCTTGTTCTGTGTGTTTGGATAACAGGTAGGCAAGTGAATGGTTTGGTTAAGGGCCACACTGGACACCACCTTAGGCATAAATGTAGGGTTCGTCCTCAGAGAAACCCTGTCTGGATGGAAAATGATAAAAGGTTCCACAGCCATGCGTGCCTGTAACTCCGAGACTCATCTTGCAGAGGTTATTGCTAGGAGCAGAGCTGTTTTCCAGGATAAGAATTTTATATCAGCCGTTGAGGCTGGCTCAAAAGGAGGTAGTGTGAGCTTTTCCAAGACATAATTGAGGCCTCATGCAGGTATTGGTGCTCTCCTTGGAGGTCTTATGTTTTTGGCCCCTCTGAGGTACTGCCTTATTAAAAGATGGTTCCGTATTGTAATGGGCTGAAATGGCAGAGGCATGAATCTTAATTGATGAAAAGGATAGGCCTTTGTCCAGCATCTCAGTTAAGTATTGTAAAATCTGAGGAATATTTGGTACAAACATGTCAATTCCTTGTTCCTGGTTCCAAGTACAGAATCGCTTCCATTTTTCTGCATAAGATTTTCTGGTACTGGGCCTCCTGGCCTCCAAGACAACATCCATGACAGCTTTTGAAAGCAGAGTGTTCTGAATGGCTACATTATCCGCCATGCTGCCAGATTTAAGGTCCTGAGTAGGCTGTGCAGGATCTGATTGTTTTGTTGGGTCAGTAAGTGAGAAGTTTGAGGTAATGTCCAGGCTGGACCTTGAGACAAGTTCTTTAGGATTGGGTACCAGTGCTGGCCTGGCCAGTCTGGGGCAATCAGTATCATTTTTGGCTTCTCTTGTTTGACCTTTAGGAGTACCTTGGGGAGGAGAGGCAGTGGAGGAAAGGCATATACTGTTAGGTTTTTCCAGCTGAAGGATAGGGCATTCACTTTCCATGCTAGCTTGTGATAAATCCTTGTGCAGAATCTCTGTAATTGGCAGTTGTGAGGGGAGGCAAATAGATCTATGTCTGGGCATCCCCATTTCCTTGTTATCATGCTGAAGACTTGTGGATCCAGTTTCCACTTGTGGGGATCCATGAGGTTTCTGCTTAGTTCGTCTGCCAGAGTATTTATTTTTCCTGGCAGGAATTGTGCTTGCAGGTGAATTTGATAAGTCAATGCTGTGTCCCACAAAGTCATGGCTTGTCTGCAGAGGGGGTAGGAATGTGTGTCTCCCTGTTTGTTTATGTACCACATGACTGTAGTATTGTCCGTCTTTATCAGTAGTTGTCCTGGATGAAGTAGATCCTTGAAAGCTGTCGGGGCATTCTGAACAGCTAGCATCTCTTTTTGATTGATATGAAGATGCATCTGGCTTGCGGGCTATGTGCACTGAATACATTTTCCTTCTATGTGGGCCCCCCAGGCATAATCTGATGCATCCGTTGTTAGTGTCTGCCTGGCTGTGGGTAAAGTGAATGGCTGTCCCTTGTTGTGGTGACAGGCCTGTGCCCACCATCGAAACTCCTGTTGCAGGCAGGGAATGAGGGTAATTAATGTTTCCAGGCTATAGCAATGTTGAGTCCAAACACTTTTTAGATACCATTGTAGTTTCCTCATATGCAGTCTGGCATATGGAATTAGCAGAATGCAGGATGCCATGAAGTCCAAAGCCTGCAGGATTTTCCTTGCAGATAACTGTGTCTTTGTTGCCAACATTTTGAAGTAAGAAGTCAGTTGCCTTTGTTTGTCTGGCGTGAGATAAGCCATCTGGGCAGTTGTATTTAAGCTTGCACCCAGGAATATTATCTCTTGAGAGGGTACTAGTTTTGATTTCTTTTCGTTTACTGTGTACCCTAAACAAATTAGTAATCTTTTTACAAACGCCAGATGCTTTAGTAGAATGTCTTTATTCTCTGCTTGAATAAGGCAGTCGTCCAAGTAAGGATATATTTGAATTCCTCTTTGTCTGCAAAATGCAATTACTGGTGCCAGGCATTTTGTGAAGACACAAAGGGCAGTGCAGAGAATTGGTAGTGCATTGAGCCAGCTATGAATCCGAGATATCTTCTGCAAGACTGTCTGATTGGGACATGCAGGTATGCCTCTTTTAGGTCCAAAGTTACGAGCCAAGCCTTCTTGTCCAGCATGGGCAGTAGCTGCTGCAGAGTCAACATTTTGAATTTTGGAACATCCAGAAATGTGTTTAGTATAGATAGGTCCAATATTGGTCTCCAGGCTTTGTCCTTTCTGGGCACCAAGAAAAGTCTCGAGTAAAATCCTTGACCCTGCTCTTGTTGTGGTACTTGTTGAATGGCCCTCATGTCCATGAGGGATGAAACTTGCTTTTGTGCCTCTGCCCATTGATTGTGTGGCAGGTCTGGCATACCTTTTGCCCTTGGCAGAGTGTGAAAGTGGAACCTGTAGCCTTGAGACACTATGTTCAAGACCCATTTGTCCTGGGTAATTATGTGCCAATTTGGTGAAAAAAGTGCTAGTTTTCCCCCTAAGGGGGCTGCCAAAAGATAAGTGCTTGGATCTGGCAGAGGAAAGTCATTGGGACTGTTTCCTGTATGGCTGTGATTCGTCTTCTCCACTTTTGGAGGTAGAAGCACCCTATTGTTTAGGCCTGTATGAGCCTTGGGGCTGAGATCTGCCTCTGGGACATCTGTATCTGCCTCTTTGTGGCCTGTCTGACACTGGAAAGGACCAATTCTTTGTAGGCCAGTTCCTGCTAAATCTGGGTAGCTGTATCGGTAAGAAATCCTTAACTGTCTGCATGGATTTCGCTTTATCCTCCATTTTCTTCAACACCTCTTCTGTCTTAACACCAAACAAAGTATCATGCTGTAAAGGAGCATCCAATAATTTTGCTTTAACATGATCAGGCAGATTCTGTTCCTTTAACCAAGCATGCCTTCTAATGACAGAACCCGTAACAGCGGCCCTGTAAGAGGCCTCCAGTGAATCAAAACCACATTGCAAAGTATGCTTTCCCACTTGTTCAGCTGCATGCAATAAATCCTACATTTCCTTGTTATCTGAGCATTCAGAATTTGTCAACATTTTCTGTTTAAGCAGTGACATTAAGTACTGCTGATATTTAAGCATATGAAACTGACAATTTAAAGCCCTTACAGCCAAGGTAGCAGAAGTGTAAACTTTTTTCCCCCCATCTGTCCAGTGCCCTAGAATCCCTATCAGAGGGGACAGGTTTTTTTTGCAGTGGAAGCCTTGACCCCTTTGGGACCCTGAGATATAGTTTCTGGGTCAGCAGCAGGGTTTTTATATAGAAATTTATGAGAGACTGGAACCCTGTAATATATGTCTGGCTTAGCAGGTGCAGGGGGTAAAGAGTCAGGAGACAGGCTGGACTCTGAAAATACATCATCTACAATGTCTAGTACAGGTGGAATAGCAAGAGGTCTGTGCTGAGGTAGTAACAGAAAGTCTCTGAACCTTTTCTTAGATTCTGAGTAATATTGGCTCTCCCAGTGAAAATGCTCCCTCATGGTATGCAGGGTTTCCCCAAATTAATAATCCTCAGGAGGAGAGGCTGAAGGAATAGATTCTTCAGCATCAGAATCCTCATAAAGAGGAACAGAGTATCCCTGTTAAGAAGAGGAATCAGAGGAAATTGCAACCTGATCAGAAGAGTCATATTCTGTCTCTTGCCTAGGCCTCTTATCAGGAGGGGGATGGGAACCCCTGATCAAAGTAATTAGGTCTTCGGCCATTTTAAGCATCTGTTTCTTAGGCATGGAAGTCTGTCCAGGAGAATGCTATACTTGTTTCTTTGTCTTTAGAGCTGTTTTAGTCTTTGAAGCTGAGGTTGGCTTGACATATAATTGTGTAGGTCTGAAAAAACCCTCAGAAGCCGATGCCTGCACAGTGGCTCTGGACCCATCTGAGGGAATAGTTTCCGAGGGTCCAATACCTTGAGTATCCAGAGGCCTAGTTGGCTCCACGTGGGAGTCGGAAGTGGCCTGTGGCTCTGAAGTAGTGGGCATCAGGGGCTGCGAAAGCACCTCACTGAGAACCGGCGAACTGGCGACTGGCCTAGCGCTGGCCTCGTCGTCGGTTTTGGACCTCGGAAGCCTGTCCTTTTCCTTGCGCTTTTTATAAACTCCGGTCGTCAGCTTTTCTGACGGCATTATATAATTAAACCTTCGGCCAAAGTAATGAAAGGCAAAATCGTACCAATGTTTAATAGTGCGTTGGTTAAATCTAGCACAAAACCGACAGCTAGCAACGTCGTGATCAGGGCCTAGGCAAGGAATACAGTAAGAAAAGAATGAAAATCCTTATGAGGTATTTGCTTCCCACAAGAAATACAATTGTTAACTTTTTCTGACATCGATCTGGAGCAAGAAAAAAGTTTCCCCAATGGGGTAATTAGCTTTAATGAAGACTTCGGATCTGAAAATCTCAGGAGTCGGCCGACCAGCAATTGCGAACTGCTTTTGCTTCGGGCACCGCGCGGCAAGAAAGACTGAAGAAAATGGCATCGGCTGCATCTTTTATACCCCTGGTCAGACCTCCCAACCGTCCCGAATTACTCGTTTTTTACCGAGTTTTGGGGTCCAAATTAAGGGGTGCCACGATTCCCGAGTGGCACCCCTTCATTTCCGATTTCTTTCCTTTTCTTTTTTTATTTTTTTAATTTTCGCGCTGTCAGAGCTGATGTCATCACGTGCGTGATGATGTCAGCTCCGTCAGCACTACCAGCCAGTCGGAATTGAGCTCAAGGAGCTCACGTCATCATTTCTGGCTGGCTGCGAGCAGGCGGGAAGTACTTTGCCGAGAAGAATTTGAAAGTAACTGAAGAGTAGTGAAGATGTTACTGCTGCTGAAAGAATGCTGTTTTGGACTGAAACTGCTTCCGAGAGAAGAATGCTGGCTTTGAGGTCAAATCTGCTGGACTGGCTGCTGCTGTTTTCATTGTTGGCTTGGGACTTAATGTGCTGGCGCCTGGCTTGGGACTTTGCTTTAAATCTGCTGCCGACCCGTTTTCGCTGCTGGCTTGGGACTTTGGGATGGGAATTATTTACAGGTAAGGTGTGTGTGTCTGGGGTGCGTGCATGTCCGAGAAGAACTGTATTTTATTTGGCAAAGTGTGTCCATTAATGCTGCCGCTTTATCTTCTTGTAAGTCCGTTAATGCTGCTGCAAAGTTAAACTGTCCGTTAATGCTGCTGTAAAGTTAGTTTAACAGCTACCGAAGGATGTGTGTGTGTGACTTAGTCCATTAATGCTGCTGCAGGTTCTGCATTTTATCTTCTTGCAAGTCCGTTAATGCTGCTGCAAAGTTAGTTTAACAGCTGTCTTGTATTTTTTCTTCTTCAAAGTTAGCCGTTAATGCAGGTTCTGTATTTTATCCTTAATGCAAAGTTAAATAGCTGTCTGTTAATGCGACTGAAGGTAGGGGTGGGGTGTGTTCTGTATTTTATCCTTTATGCAAAGTTAAACAGCCATCCATTAATGCTACTGAAGATAAGGGTGGGTGTGTTCTGTATTTTATCTTCTTGAATGTAAATAGTGCTTACTGGTTATTGCAGAATTCTTTTGGCTACTATATTTTCCTACTTTGTGTTATGTTCTAGTCATGGAGTTAGTATTCTAAATATTTTTGTTCACTGGAACAATAGCAGTACTACTTTCATTTATCCATGCATTGATCGAGGTTAGCCTGAATTTCTATCATCCTTGACTACAATGGCCCATAATGCATTTTCTGAATTTTCTTTTTTTTTCTTCTAGGCAGGAATTCTATTTCAAGTAATGTATTATATCAAAATTTTGTTGGCTGGACACAAAAATTTAAATACCATTGGAATGTGGACAATTGGAATTCACTTGACAGAAATGTATATGCTGAATGTTTTCTTTGGATTGAAGCTGAAGTAGTCCTAATCTCCCAAAAAGGGTACACTGCTTTGTAATAGTCTGTGTTTTTCACATTTACCAAGTCCTGTTTAATACAGTAGCACATTTTGTAGTAATCTCTGCTACAAGATATACAATATTTAATTAACATTTTCTAACACTATATACAAAATAGTACAAATTAACATTGCACATATATTAACCTCGAGTGTCCTATACAGCTGTGGTATTGCATTTCTTCCATGTATACATTTTTAAAATTGTATATTGTAGACGTGATCTTTAATAAGGACAGAAATTACAGTGGGATTTTCTCCTCTATGTTAAGGTTTGGGTGATTTGGGGCTGAGGACAAATATTAATGGACTGGGAGCAAATCCAACCACAAACCACACTGCCTTGCAGTACATCATTCCTATTACACCATGGATGTTTGTTTTAAAATGTATTCTTAGTTTCACTGCTTTCAGATGACATTACAGGCCCATGTACACTGTGTATGTAATGCACTTTAATCTCATTATTGAGGGCCTTGCTCAGACACTGAGGTTTAACAATACCAAGGTATTAGCATAAGCTGGGTAAAAGTAGATTTGCTGCCAATCTGACTTTAGAATAAACTGAGTGGCTGTCATATAGTTTAAAAATGGAAAATCTGGATGCTGTTTTGTTGTATAACCAAACCCACACCACCACTTGTTTTCAATGTTTCTTTGGTATGTTCCTCTTAATATTTGTGGTTTTCTAGCAAATTAGTGAGAAATGAATTCACTAAATGATAGCCATTTAAGTTTGTCTTCCTATTTTCAGAAAACGCATGGTAATGCAAAACATTTTATTCTGGCAACTTTTATAAGATTATACAAGCAATGTTTAAAACATGTCCCCTGTTATGGGCCTTTACCCCCCCCCCTCAATAAATGTTGGCTTTTTCCAGATTTCTTGTGCTGCATAGTTCTTCAGGGGGAGAGCAGTGTAATGCTGCTTATACCAAGTCTGTTTATGTTAGTAGCACAACAGGTAGAACACTTGCTTTTGATGCAGAAGGTTGTGGGTTCTACTCCCTCAGTATGTAGATGGATTGCTGATACTGTACTGTGTTGTACTTTTAAAGGGGGTGGATGCTGTAGTTTTGAGAATGTCCTCTTTGGCAGAGATGCCTAGTAAATAATGAACCTATTATCAGTTTACCATCCATTCCCTATTGCAGCAATATTACTAGCTTATTACTTTTTTAATGCAACATAGGCAAGTTATTCCTCAAGGGCAACAGGCACTTTCTACTTTCTTTGTAGATGTAAGGTTCTTCTCCCTTCCCAGTGATCATTCATTGCTACACATTTAAAAAAATGGTTACTATTTACTACAAGGTCTGAGCTCTGGGGCCATATTTTGGTTGTCTGTTCTTCAGTTTGCGTTTGAAAGTTGGTATCCCACAATTCCACTAGAGTCGGTGGGGTTACATAATTATGTATGCAAATTAGATGTTAATCAGCGTACAGATTTGTACCTATTTTTCATGGGCCTTGTCCAGATTTTTGATGTTTCCAGGTTGAGAGGTATGCCCCTGGTGCACTGATGTCAAGGAAGAGGCGACAGCAACTGACGCCGGACCAGGACTTTGGAATTCAGGCCGACTGCGGTTATCCTGCCAGCAGGATAACCCAAGAGTAATGACTGCAACAGTGAAACATGATGAACATCTAGACTAGTATTCCACAGCAAGAGTTGTTAACTGAAAGGCACATCATGTGCATGCTCCAATCCTGGCCATGAAAAAGCAACCTAGACTTTTAATAATAAAGATGCAATCCTACCAGCAGAAAGAGTTGATTCTGACAAAACTGTGGCAGAAGGACAAAGCAGTAAAAGTGGGTGACAGTAGAATTTTGGGAAAAATGATTACTCACTGTACACCAGGCAGAAAAGAAGTAAAATTATTCCAGTAATCAGGGAATATCAAGAAGCAGGCATGAGATTCAAACTGCTGTGTCCAGCTGTTTTCAGAATATTCTTTCCTGGAGAGACAAAATATTTTTTGATGCAGAATATGCTAAGAAGGAAATACAAAAGTTTGTCCAACATAAAGTGAGCTGTGAAACAGAAGGATATTCTTTTTCTTGTTCTACTAGTAATAAAGTACATGGCGAGACTGTGCCAGTGAAATCTTTTCCAGTGTTTCAAAGGTAAATGCTTAAGAGATAGAAAAAAAACACAGCTGACTAGAAGAACCAGGAGTATATTAGAAATGTAGCAGAGACTGGATTTTGGAGATGGAGATCAACAGGGGAAAAAAAAACGGCAGCTTGAAAACTGACAAATGGGATTACAACACATTAACTATATTTGTGAAACATGACAGAACAAGAAAACCTGGAAATATTGCACTTTGTTTTACTTTGTTAAACTTGTAGGGGATTCCAAAGCATATACCCTACTTCATGCCATTAATGCTTGGAAGAACATTTAGAAGAGGGGAAGAGGAAGGAAAGAGTTAACTGTTTGAAAAACAAAATTTTATTGTTAACAGTAACATTTCTATAATGCATGACATAATCTGCATGCTATAACGTTTTTTTCAGTTATTTCTGAGTGTTAATAGGGATGCTAAAGTAAACAGATGTCCCTGTTTTTTCCTAGTTTCTTTCTCCTTGTTCAGTTTTAAGAAATGTATGTACTGCGATGTAAAAGAAAAAGAAGAAACATCTGGTCAAAAGAGCATGATACAAGAAAAAACTGATGTGCTGTTTCTTACTCTTGTATAGGGAAATGACTGGATTAAAGCCCTTGGCTTGATCCAGTAACACATTTTAAGAGAAAGCAAATAAAAAAGAACACTGAATATCATAAAATGTGTTCCTCTAGCAAATGAGCAAGTGTTTGTAGCAACTGTGTATGTACCCATGCAGACAATCTGATAAGGAGTAATAAAAACAGAATACTTCTTTCTTTTAATGGCTTTTTTCAATGGCTAGGAGATAATGTTTTCTGAAAGCATTCAATTGTTTTTCAATCCTGGAGAGAAATAAAGGATAAGACAAAAACTGGCAGCACTTAGTAGAAGCACAGACTGTACCATATGTCTTAGCATGGATGTTGCTTATTCTTCTCTCGGCTTTTCCCGGTTAGGGGTCGCCACAGTGGAACTCCAGTCCGCTAATGATTGGCAACAGATTTTTAAGGTGCCAGCTCGACGTCCAACCTTCAACTAAGGCACGCCCATTTACGCATGTCTTTCGAATGCAACTCGACCACGGGGAGGACATGCAGACTCCACACAGAAGGCGCTCCAGCCGAGAATCGAACAGGAGAACCTCTTTCTGCGAGGCGACAATGCTACCGCTGCACCACCGCGGCTTCCACTACATGTCTTAGCATGGATAACCTTTCTTAAAAGTTAATCCAAGGCTATGAGTGTGGTTGTCAGTCTTGGGACAATTGATCCTATTAAGAGGGTTAAACTTCAATATTTGAAAATGTACATAGTTCTGTGTTTTAGTAACAAATTAATAGGTTTTAGGGGTGTCCTGGGTATTTTTGAGGGTTTTCACTAAATCAAAAAGTTTTTGTAAGATGCGACATATGTTCAAATGTATATGACAAGAAACAACTGTATAAAAGACTAACCTGTCAGACATTAGTTTATGCATGTAATACTAAAGTTGGAACTAGTCATTTTAAAAAAAAGCTGTCACAGAAAACAGGTGGGAATAATAACTTCTTAACACAATGACAATTTGTATATTATCTTTAAATGTAAATGGTCTCACAGATATATATAAAAAAGAAATAGTAGTGAATTATATTAAAAATGTAGATGGCAAATAGTTATGCTACATGAGAGACATTTGAAAATAACTGAGCATGTGAATTTGATAAAAAATGTTTTCAGGAATGGTTATTCGGCAGAATATCTGGGACAAAGGAAAAGGGTAGTACTTATATTAGTTGCAAAAGGTGCTCCAATAGTGACAGAAGAGGATAGAAAGATAATAATGCTAGATTTGGAGTATTAAAGGGCTACTAGCAAGAGAGCAATATTACACTGGCATGTACTTATATTCTACCTAAAACTGCTATAATGGAGCTTAAGAAAATTCTGGGAGAGATAATCAGCTTTCAGCAGGAAATATTACTTATAGATGGGCACTGGAATTTGATTTGCAGCAGTGAGGATGTATCTGAGGGCCCCAGAAGGGAAAATATAACAAAAGAGAATAGATTTTTGAAGACATTTATGAAGTTATTTGGCATGGAAGATGCGAATTCAGTAGTAGGAGTTTGGACTGAATTTATGTATCATTCCCCAAGATACAAAAACCGAGTTAGTCTAGACAGAACTTTACATTTCAGAGGAACGTGCATTTAACTGAAAGTTTTAATATGCATCCAATAACTATTTCACATCACTTGCCAATCATAACTAAAATAAAAATGTAGGGTAATGAAATAAAAATGAGATACTGGCACTTTCTCACTTATCTGTTGAAAAAAATAGCAATTTAAGGAATGACTAGTGGAAATTATTCTGGAGTGATTAGAGAAGATAAAATTTCTTCTGAAAATATAGCTAGGGAGTGGGATAAAATTAAAGTGGAGTTTAAAAATAGGGTGTAAATGAAAGAGATATATGGTTAAGAAGTAACACAAATTATTTTGAGAGACTGACAAAGATTAGCTATTGCAGAATAGGGGAAATCTCACAGAAGAGAAAGAGGATCATCTGCAGAATGCTAAACAGAAAATAAGGGATTACCTAGACAATATGCACAAATTTAGAAAGACTGCTGTTAAGCAACTGTTTTTTCATAACTCCAGAGCACAAAAACCTTTGGCACAATGACTCGGGCAACAGAAAGTAGAAAGGATTGTCGCCAAGCTTAGTTGACTATAACAAGGAAGATAGCAACAGACCCTGTAGAGGTACTAGAAATATTTCAGAAGTTTTATAAAAAAATCTGTATAAAGGACAGAAATATGGAAATCAAGAAAAGGTACAAATGGAAATATTTATGGAAGAATTAAAAATGTCAAGGTTAGAGGTAGATGAGGCTCAATTACTAACGGTCAGGATATGAGCAGACGAGATAAAAATTGTAATGTATAACCAATCTACAGAAAAGTCCCCAGAAATAGATGGTACTCCTGTGGATGTTTGGAAGCTAGGAGGGAAAAAACTGATAAAGATCTGGAAGGTTTTGTTTTAACAGTATTTTAAGAGGAGAAGAAGCACCAACATCCTGGAAAAAAGCGGTGGTGGCTGTAATATCGAAAGACGGTGAAGAGCAATCAGATCCAGCTTCGTATAGGTGTATTTCAATTTTCAACCATGATTATAAAGTGTTTATGTCAACAATGGCTAAAATAATGTCAAAAGTGATGTCAAAATTGATAGATATGGATCAGTGTGGTTTTGTGGAGGGAAGGCCAAAATTTGACAACATTAAGGAAGGCCAAGGCTCTTGCTGCTCCCATAGTGACTTTTTTAGGCAAGGCTCAAAAGTCAAACCCACCTCCGTACACATCACAATTAAAAAACTGAGGGTTATGCTACTCAACACCAGGAGTTTAAATCTCAAAATGCACGTGCTTGAAGCACTCCTCAGTATGGAGGACGTTGACATCTGTGCAGTAACTGAAACCTGGTTCAAGGCTCCAGAGAGCACCCCAGCACTACCAGGCTACAACTCATACCACACATTTTGGCCACAGAACACGGACCAAAACACAAAAGGAGGGTGTGTATCCATATTCATCAAGGATACCTACACCTCCAGGTTAGTGGCGCAGCAAGATACCTCTGACATCATCCATGTGCAACTAACATCAGGCCAATCTGCAATGCAAATTGTGGCCTGCTACAGATCACCCTCCATGACCCAGGACCACCACTCTACCTTTCTGGAGACACTGGAAAACATGAAGGTCCTACCAAACACCCTGATATTGGGCGATTTCAATTACCCTACCATTCACTGGGAAAACTACTCGAGTACAAATTCTCAGGCCCAGCGCTTCCTGGAATTCATCGACTCAAATGCCCTGGATCAGCTGGTAAACTCCTCTACCAGAGGTGAAAACATATTGGACCTGGTCATCACCAACATGGGCGACATGTGTTCCACACTGGAGGTCAACCCGTCACTGGTTAGATCAGACCATAAACTAATCACTCTGGATGTCCACACCCCACCACCACCCCCAACTAAGGAAACCACAGTAAAAAACTTTTCTAAAGCAAACTTCACCTTACTTAAGACAGCGGTGGTAAGTTTCACAGCCCCCCACGCTAAAGGATAACGCTGCCCAAGATGCAGAAACCTTTACAAATGCACTCTATGAGCACCTACAAGGATGCATGGATCATGCCATCCCTAGCAAAACCAAGACTCACTCCTCTAAGAGAAGGAAACCAGTTTGGTTGACCCCTGCAATAAACAAGCTATACAATAGAAGGAGGAAACTAGTTCAGAAAAAAAGCAAATCCCAAGAAGGAAAGACATCCCTGATCAGTATCAGTAAGAAACTGAGGTCCCTCATGAAATCATCCAAGGCTAATTTCGAAAGACAAATAGCCAAGGATTCAAAACATAATCACAAAGCCTTCTTTAGCTATATTAAGAAACTAAGTGGCAACTCGCAGATATGCACTGAACTAGTGCAAAATAGCACAAAATATACTGAACCTACTGATATTGCCAACATCCTGGCAGATAGATTCAGTGCAAACTTCACCCCCCTCTCACCTCCAAAAAGGCCCACAACAATACTGGAAAAGTGTAGTGTCCCAAAAATCACAGACACACAGGTGAAAACAGCCCTTTCAAAAGCCAAAAACACAGCATCAATGGGACGAGACGGTGTCCCAGGCTGCGTCTTGCATGAACTACAGAACGAACTAACCCCCCACCTAAACACGCTATTCAACCTCAGCCTCTCCACAGGCTACGTGCCCATAGAATGGTGCACAGCAACAGTTATTCCTCTCCACAAAGGAGGGGCCACAACTGACCCTGGTAACTATCACCCCATAAGCCTGACTAACCTGGTCTGCAAGGCTATGGAGTGCATCATCATGGAACTCATTAACAAAGACATTGGGAACCTCCAAACACTTGACCCGACCCAGTTCAGCTTTGTTAAGGGCAGACCATGCCTACTAAACCTGGTTGACTTCTTCAAGATAGTCACTAAGGCCATAGACGAGGGAAAGGTGGTTCACACAGCCTACCTTGACCTTGCCAAGGCTTCTGACACAATTCCCCACTCGGGTATTACAGAAAAACTCACCAGCCTGAACATAAACCCCTACGTCATGAGATGGGTTGCCAACTGGCTTACAGACAGATCTCACATGGTAAGAATAGCAGGCTCCAGGTCTGACTTTAAACCAGTCACAAGTGGTGTCCCGCAAGGCTCGGTCCTGGGACCCCTGCTGTTCAGCATTTACTTCTCAGAAGTACAGGCAAACACAGGAGGACTATGGCTAACCAAGTTCACTGATGACTGTAAACTGGGAGCCATAACTGACTCTCCGGCTGACACGGACATCCTCCAAAAGGGCCTTACTGAGACAGACACCTGGTGTCAGAGTCATGGCCTCAAGCTAAATGCCAAAAAATGCTTAGTCATCCTATTTGCGAAAAACAAAACACCCACGAATTACTACATAGGTGGAAGCCCCCTTAATACAGAAAAGGTAATAAGAGATCTGGGGACCCAGGTAGATAGTAATCTCTCCTTTGACAATCATATTGCCAAAGTAGTTAGGAAATCATTCTATGTGGCCCATCTAATTACTAAAGGGTTCACATCCAGAAATAAAGAGGTTATAGTTCCCCCTCTACTTGTCACTCATTAGACCCATCATAGAGTACAATGCCCCATTTGGGATGTACCTCACAAGACACTTCCAACAGCTGGAAAGACCACAAAAGTACCTCACGAAGAGGATTACTGATCTCAAACATATGTCCTATGCAGCCCGATTGAAAAAACTCCGGCTGTACTCAGTGGCATATCACTTACTCACAGGTGATCTCTGCCTGACTTACAAAGCCATGTCCAACTCAGAATTGATGGACATGCTCCACCTAAAGAAATCCAAGTCACTGCGAGCCACGCACTCTAGTGAGCTAAACCTCACCACAACAATAAATAGAACATGCTGGAGGGATAGATTCCTGTCACAGAGACTCCCCATGCTTTAGAACAAAATTCCAAATTACATCAGCCAGAGCACCTCACTAACACTCTTCAAGAGAAACCTTGACGAGTGGATGGGTAACAGAAAATACACCCCTGGGATCACTTCATTGGCTCTGCTTGACAGAGGATCAGTTAATTAATCAATTGAGTGGCGAAAGCCGACATACTCTGGCTAGGCTTATAAATGCTCTCGGGCAGATAGCCTAGTACCTACCTATGAACAGAACAATGATGATCCAGAGGGCAGCAGAATGTAAGAAAATATCACTGTTGTTGGTGGGTCTTGATGCAGAAGAAAGCATTCAAAATACTAAGTCAAGATTTTATGAGCAGGGCAATGGAAGCATTTACATTCCTTGATAAAACTATAAGTTTGATTAGGAAGATATAGGAGGGATCTGTGGTAAAAATTAAAGTGGGTAAGTTCTTCTCTGATGATTTCTGTTTAAGCAGGGGTGTCCTCTTTCCATTTGGTTATTTGCATTATATTTAGAACCACTGACAAAGAAAATAAGGGACTCGGAAATTCAAGGATATAATTGGTATGGTAGTCAAGAAAAGCTGGCTCTATTTACACATGATATTATTTTATAACTAATAAAACCAGAAAACCAACATTTTGAGACCATTTCAAGTCTTTTTGGGATACAAAATTAATGAAGCTAACGCAAAAGCAATATCTATAAACTATGTACCCACACACAAATTGCTTCAGCAACATCCATATTTATGGGAACACTATAAAATTAAGTACTTAAGAGTATGGATTAAAAATGATTCTGTTGTTGTAGCTAAGGATATGCGGGAAGAGAATAAACAAAAGATAATACAAAAACTAAGAAACTGGAAGCTCTCTTTTAGGGATATGGGTAGAAAGATACAAGCAGTTAAAATGTTTTAGTCCCTTTAGTTTTATACACAGGTCAGGCATGTTTTTATGAACCAAAGGAGAAGTTGTAGATAGCAATTAATGAAGAGCTGAAGGGTCCTATCTTGGAGGAGAAGATGGCAAGAGTCAAGTGGGATAAGCTGCTGCTTCCAACAGCTCAAGATGGCTTGGGACTACCTGATTTGAAGGGGTATTTCAAGAGTTACACGGTTAACGCTCCTATACATTCCACAAGTGGAAAGCTATAATTAAAAGTGGAAAGGGATGATGACAAAACAGAGGGGAAGCTTAAGAAAGAAGGAGAGACTGGGATTTTGGATGCAGATCTTTAAGGTGAATAACAATAACCATACAGATTATTATATCCATAAAGCAGCAGAAAGTATTCTAAGAACAAGCCAACATGGGAATGTAGAAAGGAAATTCTGTAGATAGGGATGAATCCAACTAGGGATACAGACAATAGGCAAGAGGGGGCTTAAATTTATTGGAGAAAACTGGCAAAGGACCAAGGTAATGGGAGCAAATAATTAGACAGTGAAAGACAATATAATGGGAAGATGCCAAGAATTTAATTGGACTGCAAGCTTGAGATTGCCTTCCCTATCAAGGATTGATATCATAGGAGGTCACCAGGCTATTGGCCCTGAGCCCCTTATAAACCTAGCCAAGAGTTTAGCCCATGTTTAGACAAGTGAGCACCCACAGCCCCAGAGACAGGGGGTTCAGCAGGGACACAGGTGGAATCCCAGGGGTGTACTTTCTGTTTCCCATCCAGTTATCCAGGTTGCACTTAAAAAGGGATAATGAGGTACTCTGCTTGACGTGGAGAGGGAATCTATTCCACAGATGGTGGAGCCTCTGGGACACAAATCTGTCCCGCCAACAAGTCCTACTGATATCACAGACCAGGGTGAGGTCACATGTACGGGTTGCTTGAGCGGAGTTTGACTTGAGGATATGCAGCAGTACCATCAAGGCAGGGTCTGAGATTGCTTTGTATGCCAGACGTCACCTCTAAGGAGTCTGTATGAAACTGAGTAGAGGGACAGGGTTTTTAGTCTATCTGTGTAGGGTGGGTGTTTGAGGCCCTGGCTTCTTCTGGTGAGGAACCTCTGTGGTCTCTCCAGCTGCTGCATGTGCTTTGAAAGGTACATGCCGAAGGGGGCATTGTACTCAACAATTGCCCTTATAAGGGAAGAATACAGAGATGTTATGACCTCTTTATCCTTGGATGAAATACCCCTACGTATGTGGTGGGCCATGTAGAAAGCTTTCCGTACAATGGAAGTAACATGGTGGTCAAAAGTCAGGTTGCTATCAACCTGGGTGCCCAGATCCCTCATTACTGATTGTGTACTTAGGATGTTGCTATTAATGATGGTGCATGTTTTGGCATTCAGCTTGAGGCCATGTTTCTGGCACTAGTCATTTGTTTGGGTGAGACCCTCTTGGAAGACATCCACATCAGTTGGGGAACTGATAACTGCACCCAACTTGCAATCATCTGCAAACTTGATCAGCATAGCCCACTGGTTTTGGCCTGCACCTCAGAGAAGTATATACTGAATAACAGAGGCCCCAAGACCAATCCCTGGGGTACGCCGCTCGTTACGGGTTTATTGCTTGAGGTCGCTTCCCCTATTTTGATTAGGTGGGTTCTATTAGTGAGCCAGTTTGCAACCCATCTGGTAACATATGGATTGATGCCTAGTTGAGAGGGTTTATCTACTATGCCTCAGTGGGGAATAGTGTCAAAGGCTTTGGCCAGGTCAAGGTAGGCAGTGTGCACCATCTTCCCCTCGTCCATGGCTTTGGCAACTGTCTCAAAGAAGTTGACCAGATTTAATGGATATCACCTCCCCTTGACAAAGCCAAACTGTTTGGGGTCAAGTGTTTGGAGGTTGCCAATGTCCCTGTTAATGAGGTCCATGATAATCCCTTCCATGGCCTTGCAGATCAGGCTAGTTAGGCTGATTGGTCTGTAATTTCCTGGATAGGTGGACACTCCACATTTCTGTAAAGGGATAACAGTGGCTGTTCCTCCACTCAACTGGGACAAAGCCAGTACTCAGGCTTTGGTTGAATAGGGTGCCTAATGGTGCTGCAAGTTCATGCCTGAGTTCATGTAGGATGCAGCCTGGGATGTTATCGGGTCCCATGGAGGCTGTATTTTTTGTCTTTGAGAGGGCAGTGATGACCTGCTCCCTAGAGATTACGGGTGGGGGATAGGTACTGGGGATGTCCTGATTTACTGATGGGGGGACAGAGGGGAGAAGTTTTCACTGAATCTGTCAGCCAGTAGACTGACTATATCTACAGCATTTGTGTATGTGGTGTCCTTGACCACAAGTTCTGAACAGATCTGGGTGCTTCCTTTGAGACTGCAGACATATGTGAAGAAGGCCTTTTGATTGTCTCTAATAAATGTGGCCAATTTGGACCCAAAGTTGGCTTTAGAGGATTTCACTAGTGCTCTTATTTGCTTGTTCACGCTACAGAGAGATTGCTTCCAACTGGGCAACTGCTCCTTCTTGGTCCTAGACAGCAATTTTTTCCTTTTGTTACATACTTTATTTATTGCAGATGTCCACCAGACAGGTTTACTCTTCCTTGCGGAGGATGATTTTGTCCTGTCAGGTATTCCTGATTCCATGCATCTATATAAATGCTCGTACAGTACTTTGGTGTAGATTTGGACATTGGTGCTAGTTCCTACAGCGGGGGAGGGGGCTGTGAAGCTGTTTATACCATTCCTCAGGAGGTTGTAATCAGCTATGGAGAAGTTTTTTTGTTTGGCCCTATGTAGAGGGGGGTCAGGGGAGATGGTGACTTTGAAAGTGACTGCTTTATGGTTGGATCTTACCATGGAGGATGATACTGTAGGGGTGCTGCAGTAGTTGCTCATGTTGGTTAATACCAAGTCCAAGACATTATCACCTCTTGTGGGAGTATCTACTAGCTGTTCCAAGGCATTTGCATTGATAAACTCGAGGAATCTCTGGGCATTTGTGTTCTGGCATGAGTAGTTTTTCCAGTCTATGGTTCGGTAATTAAAGTCACCTTGGATCGGGGTAAAGGGTTGAATCTTCATGGACATGAAGAGGTCCAGATGGGTGGAGTAGGCATAATGAGTTAAATTTGGGGGCCTCTAGCTAGCTATAATTTGAATACTGGTCTTGTCAGTGGTTAACTGCACTTGGAGTGTCGCCTGTGCGTTATACTGTTTGACCAGACTGGAGGTGTGTGTGTCTTTAATATATATTGAAACTCCACCTCCTTTGGCTTTCCTGCCTTCATTTTGGGGTTTGAATGTGTGATACGATGAGTAACCAGGTAAGGCGAGGGTGCTCTCCGCAGCTTCGAACCAGGTATCTGTGTATGCACAAATATCAGCATCTTCCAGGGTTAAGAAAGTGTGCAATGAGTGCAGTTTCAAGTTTAGATTCCTTGCAGTTAGCAACATGAGCATTAATTTGCATTTTGTTGAAATGTTTATGTTGGTAGTATCAACCTCGTGACTTTTCCTAAAAAGGCATTATGGAGGGGGGGGGGGCAAAGGCCTTTGAAGAAGCACAGGCAAAGACAAGGAAATAGGGGAATCCTTAGTAAAATACCAGTACTGCTAGAGTTTTGAGAAGACTCTAGAACAGAAGCTACTGTTAAAAATGGATAATTAGTAGAGCATATAAAATATGTCATGATAACTATAAGAATCAATCAAAGGGCATTAGAAAGGATTGGGAAGAGGGACTGGATAAGCAATTCACAACCAAACAATGGGGGATATATATTTCTCTGCCAGATATACACAATGAGCAGAGTGGATGAGAGGTGTTCACTCCAACTCTTACCTGAGATATACAAGTATCCTATTTTTTTTAGCACTTTTATAGTAATCTGCACGGGTAACTGATTTGTTTGCAGTTAAAAGCATTCTGCATCTTTACAAATCTTTATCTATTTAAAACCTTTCATTTTGAGGCTTTCTGTAGTGCTTTGTAGGCTAATAGCTTTAGTATTTGTCCTAGTTCAGAATTGATGGCTCTGGGCTTGTTTGTTTATACAGTGATTGTTCAAAGCACATGAACAGGCCATCTTGAATTAGCTGAAGCCTTTCTTTACCTTGGCTAGATTGTATTAATTGGCTGCAGCCTAGTAGGGGCTGGTTCTTTTGTGTTTTTGTAAAAAAAAAAAAAAAAAGTTGTTGTTCTGGTATTTAAGCCCTAACTTTGAGAGAGTTTCTGTCTATACACACTGAGCAGAGTGGATGAGAGGTGTTGACTCCAACTCTTAGCTGAGATATACAAGTATCCTATTTTTTTTTCGATTATTTAAACAGTTTATTGTTTCTAGCAATTTATATATAGCACTTTTATTGTAATCTGCACGGGTAACTGATTTGTTTGCAGATAAAAGCATTCTGTATCTTTACAAACCTTTATCTGTTTAAAAACTTTCATTTTGTGGCTTTCTGTAGTGCTTTGTAGGCTAATAGCTTTAGTATATGTCCTAGTTCAGATTTGTTGTCTCTGGGCTTGTTTGTTTGTACAGTGATTGTTCAAATCACATGAACAGGCGATCTTGAATTAGCTGAAGCCTTTCTTTATCTTGGCTAGATTGTATTAATTGGCAGCAGGCTAGTGGGGGCTGGTTCATTTGTGTTTTTGTAAAAGAAAAAAAAAGTTGTTCTTCTGGTATTTAAGCCCTAACTTTGAGAGAGTTTCTGTCTATACACATTGAGCAGAGTGGATGAGAGGTGTTGACTCCAACTCTTAGCAGAGATATAGAAGTATCCTGTTTTTTTTTATTATTTATACAGTTTATTGTTTCTAGCAATTTATATATAGCACTTTTATTATAATCTGCACGGGTAACTGATTTGTTTGCAGTTAAAAGCATTCTGTATCTTTACAAATCTTTACCTGTTTAAAAACTTTCATTTTGTGGCTTTCTGTAGTGCTTTGTAGGCTACTAGCTTTAGTATTTGTCTTAGTTCAGAATTGTTGGCTCTGGGCATGTTTGTTTATACAGTGATTGTTCAAAGCACATGTACAGGCCATCTTGTATTAGCTGAAGCCTTTCTTTACCTTGGCTAGATTGTATTAATTGGCTGCAGGCTAGTGGGGGCTGATTAGTTTGTGTTTTTGTAAAAAAAAAAAGTTGTTCTTCTGGTATTTAAGCCCTAAATTTGAGAGAGTTTCTGTCTATACACACTGAGCAGAGTGGATGAGAGGAGTTGACTCCAACACTTAGCTGAGATATGTAAGCATCCTGTTTTTTTCCGATAATTTATACTGCTTATTGTTTCTAGCAATTTATATATAGCACTTTTATTGTAATCTGCACAGGCAACTGATTTGTTTGCAGTTTAAAGCATTCTGTAGCTTTACAAATCTCTATCTGTTTAAAAACTTTCATTTTGTGGCTTTCTGTAGTGTTTTGTAGGCTAATAGCTTTAGTATTAGTCCTAGTACAGAATTGTTGGCTCTGGGCTGGTTTGTTTAGACAGTGATTGTTCAAAGCACATGAAAAGGCCATCCTGAATTAGCTGAAGCCTTTCTTTACCTTGGCTAGAGTGTATTAATTGGCTGCAGGCTAGTGGGGGCTGATTCTTTTGTGTTTTTGTAAAAAAAAAAAAAAAAAAAGGTTCTTCTGCTATTAAAGCTGTAAAAAAAAGAGTTTCTGTCTATACACACTGAGCAGAGTGGATGAGAGGTGTTGACTCCAACTCTTAGTTGAGATATACAAGTATCCTGTTTTTTTTTTTTTCGATTATTTATACTGTTTATTGTTTCTAGCAATTTATATATAGCACTTTTATAGTAATCTGCACGGGTAACTGATTTGTTTGCAGTTAAAAGCATTCTGTATCTTTACAAATCTTTATCCGTTTAAAAACGTTCGTTTTGTGGCTTTCTGTAGTGCTTTGTAGGCTAATAGCTTTAGTATTTGTCCTAGTTCAGAATTGCTGGCTCTGTGCTTGTTTGTTTATACAGTGATTGTTCAAAGCACATAAACAAGCCATCTTGAATTAGCTGAAGCCTTTCTTTACCTTGGCTAGATTGTATTAATTGGCTGCATCCTAGTAGGGGCTAGTTCTTTTGTGTTTTTGTAAACAAAAAAAACAGTTGTTCTTTTGGTATTTAAGCCCTAACTTTGAAAGAGTTTCTGTCTATACACACAGAGTAGAGTGGATGAGAGGTGTTGACTCCAACTCTTAGCTGAGATATAGAAGTATCCTGTTTTTTTTTTTCGATTCTTTATGCAGTTTATTGTTTCTAGCAATTTATATGTAGCACTTTTTATTGTAATCTGCACGGGTAACTGATTTGTTTGCAGTTAAAAGCATTCTGTATCTTTACAAATCTTTACCTGTTTAAAAACTTTCATTTTGTGGCTTTCTGTAGCACTTTGTAGGCTAATAGCTTTAGTATTTGTCCTAGTTCACATTTGTTGGCTCTGGGCTTCTTTGTTTATACAGTGATTGTTCAAATCACATCAACAGGCCATCTTCAATTATCTGAAGCCTTTCTTTACCTTGGCTAGATTGTATTAATTGGCTGCAGGATAGTGGGGGCTGGTTCTTTTGTAAGAGTTTCTGTCTATACACACTGAGCAGAGTGGATGAGAGGTGTTGACTCCAACTCTTAGCTGAGATATATAAGTATCCTGTTTTTTTTTCGATTATTGATACAGTTTATTCTTTCTAGCAATTTATATATAGCACTTTTATTGTAATTTCCATGGGTAACTGATTTGTTTGCAGTTAAAAGCATTCTATATCTTTACAAGTCTTTATCTGTTTAAAATGTTTCATTTTGTGGCTTTCTGTAGTGCTTTTAAGGCTAATAGCTTTAGTATTTGTCCTAGTTCAAAATTGTTGGCTCTGGGCTTGTTTGTTTATACAGTGATTGCTCAAAGCACATGAACAGGCCATCTTGAATTAGCTGAATCCTTTCTTTACCTTGGGTAGATTGTATTAATTGGCTGCAGGCTAGTGGGGGCTGGTTCTTTTGTGTTTTTGTAAAAAAAAAAAAAAGTTGTTCTGGTATTTAAGCCCTAACTTTGAGAGAGTTTCTGTCTATACACACTGAGCAGAGTGGATGAGAGGTGTTGACTCCAACTCTTAGCTGAGATATATAAATATCCTGGGTTTTTTTTCGATTATTGATACAGTTTATTGTTTCTAGCAATTTATATATAGCACTTTTATTGTAATTTCCACGGGTAACTGATTTATTTGCAGTTAAAAGCATTCTGTATCTGTAGGCTAATAGCTTTAGTATTTGTCCTAGTTCAGAATTGTTGGCTCTGGGCTTGTTTGTTTATACAGTGATTGTTCAAAGCACATGAACAGGCCGTCTTGAATTAGCTGAAGCCTTTCTTTACCTTGGCTAGATTTTATTAATTGGCTGCAGGCTAGTGGGGGCTGATTTTTTTTTTTTTTTTTTTTTTTTTACAAAAACACAAAAGAAAGTTGTTCTTCTGGTATTTAAGCCCTAAATTAGACAATTTCTGTCTATACATACTGAGCAGAGTGGATGCGAGGTGTTGACTCCAACTCTTAGCTGAGATATGTAAGTACCCTGTTTTTTTTTCGATTATTTATACAGTTTGCTGTTTCTAGCAATTTATATATAGCACTTTTATTGTAATCTGCACAGGTAACTGATTAGTTTGCAGTTAAAAGCATTCTGTATCTTTACAAATCTTTATCTGCTTAAAAACTTTCATTTTGTGGCTTTCTGTAGTGCTTTGTAGGCTAATAGCTTTAGTATTTGTCTTAGTTCAGAATTGTTGGCTCTGGGCTTGTTTGTTGATACAGTGATTGCTCAAAGCACATGAACAGGCCATCTTGAATTAGCGGAAGCCTTTCTTTACCTTGTCTAGATTGTATTAATTGGCTGCAGGCTAGTGGGGGCTGGTTCTTTTGTGTTTTTGTAAAAAAAAAAAAAAAGTTCTTCTTCTAGTATTTAAGCCCTAACTTTGAGAGAGTTTCTGTCTATACACACTGAGCAGAGTGGATGAGAGGTGTTGACTCCAACACTTAGCTGAGATATATAAGTACCCTTTTTTTCGATTATTTATACAGTTTATAGTTTCTAGCAATTTGTATATAGCACTTCTATTGCAATCTGCATGGGTAACTGATTTGTTTGCAGTTAAAGGCATTCTGTATCTTTACAGATCTTTACCTGTTTAAAAACTTTCATTTTGTGGCTTTCTGTAGTGCTTTGTATGCTAATAGCTTTAGTATTTGTCCTAGTTCAGAATTGTTGGCTCTGGGCTTGTTTATATAGTGATTGTTCAAAGCACATGAACAGGCCATCTTGAATTAGCTGAAGCCTTTCTTTACCTTGGCTATATTGTATTAATTGGCTGCAGGCTAGTAGGGGCTGGTTCTTTTGTGTTTTTGTAAAAAAAAAAAAAAAAAGTTGTTCTTCTGGTATTTAAGCCCTAACTTTGAGAGACTTTCTGTCTATACACACACTGAACAAAGTGGATGAGAGGTGTTCACTCCAACTCTTTGCTGAGATATATAAGTATCCTGGTTTTTGTTTGATTATTTATACACGTTATTGTTTCTAGCAATTTATATATAGCACTTTTATTGTAATCTGCACGGATAACTGATTTGTTTGCAGTTAAAAGCATTATGTATCTTTACAAATCTTTATCTGTTTAAAATCTTTCATTTTGTGGCTTTCTGTAGTGTTTTGTAGGCTAATAGCCTTAGTATTTGTCCTAGTTCAGATTTGTTGTCTCTGGGCTTGTTTGTTTATACAGTGATTGTTCAAATCACATGAACAGGCCATTTTGAATTAACTGAAGCCTTTCTTTACCTTGGCTAGATTTTATTAAATGGCTGCAGGCTAGTGGGGGCAGGTTCTTTTGTGTTTTTGTAAAAAAAAATTTGTTCTTCTGGTATTTAAGCCCTAACTTTGAGAGAGTTTCTGTCTATACACACTGAACAGAGCGGATTAGAGGTGTTGACTCCAACTCTTAGCTGAGATATACAACTATCCTGTTTTTTTTCCCATTATACAGTTTATTGCTTCTAGCAATTTATATATAGCACTTTTTATTGTAATCTGCACATGTAACTGATTTGTTTGCAGTTAAAAGCATTCTGTATCTTTACAAATCTTTACCTGTTTAAAAACTTTCATTTTGTGGCTTTCTGTAGCACTTTGTAGGCTAATAGCTTTAGTATTTGTCCTAGTTCACATTTGTTGGCTCTGGGCTTCTTTGTTTATACAGTGATTGTTCAAATCACATCAACAGGCCATCTTCAATTATCTGAAGCCTTTCTTTACCTTGGCTAGATTGTATTAATTGGCTGCAGGCTAGTGGGGGCTGGTTCTTGTAAGAGTTTCTGTCTATACACACTGAGCAGAGTGGATGAGAGGTGTTGACTCCAACTCTTAGCTGAGATATATAAGTATCCTGTTTTTTTTTATTATTGATACAGTTTATTGTTTCTAGCAATTTATATATAGCACTTTTATTGTAATTTCCATGGGTAACTGATTTGTTTGCAGTTAAAAGCATTCTGTATCTTTACAAGTCTTTATCTGTTTAAAATTTTTCATTTTGTGGCTTTCTGTAGTGCTTTTAAGGCTAATAGCTTTAGTATTTGTCCTAGTTCAGAATTGTTGGCTCTGGGCTTGTTTGTTTATACAGTGATTGTTCAAAGCACATGAACAGGCCATCTTGAATTAGCTGAAGCCTTTCTTTACCTTGGCTAGATTGTATTAATTGGCTGCAGGCTAGTGGGGGCTGGTTCTTTTGTGTTTTTGTAAAAAAAAAAAAAAGTTGTTCTGGTATTTAAGCCCTAACTTTGAGAGAGTTTCTGTCTATACACAATGAGCAGAGTGGATGAGAGGTGTTGACTCCAACTCTTAGCTGAGATATATAAGTATCCTGGGTTTTTTTTTCGATTATTGATACAGTTTATTGTTTCTAGCAATTTATATATAGCACTTTTATTGTAATCTGCATGGGTAACCGATTTGTTTGCAGTTAAAAGCATTCTGTATCTTTACAAATCTTTATCTGTTTAAAAACTTTCATTTTGTGGCTTTCTGTAGTGCTTTGTAGGCTAATAGCTTTAGTATTTGCCCTAGTTCAGATTTGTTGGCTATGGGTTTGTTTGTTTATACAGTGATAGTTCAAAGCACATGAACAGGCCATCTTGAATTAGCTGAAGCCTTTCTTTACCTTGGCTAGATTGTATTAATTGGCTGCAGGCTAGTCAGGGCTGGTTCGATTGTGTTTTTGTAAAAAAGAAAAAAAAATGTTCTTCTGGTATTTAAGTCCTAACTTAGAGAGTTTCTGTCTATACACACTGAGCAGAGTGGATGAGAGGTGTTGACTCCAACTCTTAGCTGAGATATATAAGTATCCTGTTTTTTTTTGTTTCGATTATTTATACAGTTTATTGTTTCTAGCAATTTATATATAGCACTTCTATTGTAATCTGCATGGGTAACTGATTTGTTTGCAGTTAAAAGCATTCTGTATCTTTACAAGTCTTTATCTGTTTAAAATCTTTCATTTTGTGGCTTTCTGTAGTGTATTGTAGGCTAATAGCTTTAGTATTTGTCCTAGTTCAGAATTGTTGGCTCTGGGCTTGTTTGTTTATACAGTGATTGTTCAAAGCACATGAACAGGCCATCTTGAATTAGCTGAAGCCTTTCTTTTCCTTGGCTGGATTTTATTAATTGGTTGCAGGCTAGTGGGGGCTGGTTCTTTTTTTTTTTTTTTTTTTTTTTTTTACAAAAACACAAAAGAAGTTGTTCTTCTAGTATTTAAGCCCTAAGTTTCTGTCTATACACACTGAGCAGAGTGGATGAGAGGTGTTGACTCCAAAACTTAGCTGAGATATATACGTACCCTTTTTTTATTATTTATACAGTTTATTGTTTCTAGCAATTTATATATAGCACTTCTATTGTAATCTGCACAGGTAACTGATTTGTTTGCAGTTAAAGGCATTCTGTATCATTACAAATCTTTATCTGTTTAAAAACTTTCATTTTGTGGCTTTCTGTAGTGCTTTGTAGGCTAATAGCTTTAGTATTTGTCCTAGTTCAGAATGGTTGGCTCTGGGCTTGTTTGTTTATACAGTGATTGTTCAAAGCATATGAACAGGCCATCTTGAATTAGCTGAAGCCTTTCTTTACCTTGGCTAGATTGTATTAAATGGCTGCAGGCTAGTGGGGGCTGGTTCTTTTGTGTTTTTGTTACAAAAAGTTGTTGTTCTGGTATTTAAGCCCTAACTTTGAGAGAGTTTCTGTCTATACACACTGAGAAGAGTGGATGAGAGGTGTTGATTCCAACTCTTAGCTGAGATATAACTATCCTGTTTTTTTTTTGATTATGTATACAGTTTGTTTCTAGCAATTTATATATAGCACTTTTATTGTAATCTGCATGGGTAACTGATTTGTTTGCAGTTAAAAGCATTCTGTATCTTTACAAATCTTTATCTGTTTAAAAACTTTCATTGTGTGGCTTTCTGTAGTGCTTTGTAGGCTAATAGCTTTAGTATTTGCCCTAGTTCAGATTTGTTGGCTCTGGGTTTGTTTGTTTATACAGTGATAGTTCAAAGCATATGAACAGGCCATCTTAAATTAGCTGAAGCCTTTCTTTTCCTTGGCTAGATTGTATTAATTGGCTGCAGGCTAGTCAGGGCTGGTTCGATTGTTTTTGTAAAAAAAGAAAAAAAAATGTTCTTCTGGTATTTAAGTCCTAACTTAGAGAGTTTCTGTCTATACACACTGAGCAGAGTGGATGAGAGGTGTTGACTCCAACTCTTAGCTGAGATATATAAGTATCCTGTTTTTTTTTGTTTCGATTATTTATACAGTTTATTTTTTCTAGCAATTTATACATAGCACTTCTATTGTAATCTGCACGGGTAACTGATTTGTTTGCAGTTAAAAGCATTCTGTATCTTTCCAAGTCTTTATCTGTTTAAAATCTTTCATTTTGTGGCTTTCTGTAGTGCATTGTAGGCTAATAGCTTTAGTATTTGTCCTAGTTCAGAACTGTTGGCTCTGGGCTTGTTTGTTTATACAGTGATTGTTCAAAGCACATGAACAGGCCATCTTGAATTAGCTGAAGCCTTTCTTTTCCTTGGCTGGATTTTATTAATTGGTTGCAGGCTAGTGGGGGCTGGTTCTTTTTTTTTTAGTATTTAAGCCCTAAGTTTCTGTCTATACACACTGAGCAGAGTGGATGAGAGGTGTTGACTCCAAAACTTAGCTGAGATATATACGTACCCTTTTTTTTTTATTATTTATACAGTTTATTGTTTCTAGCAATGTATATAGCACTTTTACTGTAATCTGACCGGGTAACTGATTTGTTTGCAGTTAAATGCATTCTGTATCTTTACAAATCTTTATCAGTTTAAAAACTTTCATTTTGTGGTTTTCTGTAGTGCTTTGTAGGCTAATACCTTTAGTATTTGTCCTAGTTCAGAATTGTTGGCTCTGGCCTTGTTTGTTTACAGTGATTGTTCAAAGCACATGAACAGGCCATCTTGAATTAGCTGAAGCCTTTCTTTACCTTGGCTAGGTTGTATTATTGGCTGTAGGCTAGTCGGGGCTGGTTCTTTTGTGTTTTTGTAAAAAAAAAAAAAAAAAAAAAGGTTTTCTTCTGGTATTTAAGCCCTAACTTTGAGACAGTTTCTGTCTATACACACTGAGCAAAGTGGATGAGACGTGTTGACTCCAACTCTTAGCTGAGATATAAAAGTATCCTGGGGTTTTTTTTCGATTTTTTATACAGTTTATTGTTTCTAGCAATTTATATATAGCACTTTTATTGAAATCTGCATGGGTAAATGATTTGTTTGCAGTTAAAGGCATTCTGCATCTTTACAAATCTTTATCTGTTTAAAAACTTTCATTTTGTGGCTTTCTGTAGTGCTTTGTAGGCTAATAACTTTAGTATTTGTCCTAGTTTGGAATTGTTGTCTCTGGGCTTGTTTGTTTATACAGTGATTGTTCAAAGCACATGAACAGGCCATCTTGAATTAGCTGAAGCCTTTCTTTACCTTGGCTAGATTGTATTAACTGGCTGCAGGCTAATGGGGTCTGGTTCTTTTGTGTTTTTGTAAAAAAAAATAAGTTGTTCTTCTGGTATTTAAGCCCTAACTTTGAGAGATTTTCTGTCTATACACACTGAGTAGAGTGGATGAGAGGTGTTGACTCCAACTCTTAGCTGAGATATACAAGTATCCTGGGGTTTTTTTTTCGATTATTTAAACAGTTTATTGTTTCTAGCAATTTATATACAGCACTTTCATTGTAATCTGCATTGGTAACTGATTTGTTTGCAGTTAAAAGCATTCGGTATCTTTACAAATCTTTATCTGTTTAAAACTTTCATTTTGTGGCTTTCTGTACTGCTTTGTAGGCTAATAGCTTTAGTATTTGTCCTAGTTCAGAATTCTTGGCTCTGGGCTTGTTTGTTTATACAGTGATTGTTCAAAGCACATGAACAGGCCATCTTGCATTAGCTGAAGCCTTTCTTTACCTTGGCTAGATTGTATTAATTGGCTGCAGGCTAGTGGGGTCTGGTTCTTTTGTGTTTTTGTAGTAAAAAAAAAAAGTTGTTGTTCTGGTATTTAAGCCCTAACTTTGAGAGAGTTTATGTCTATACACACTGAGCAGAGTGGATGAGAGGTGTTGACTCCAACTCTTAGCTGAGATATATAAGTATCCTGTTTTTTTTTTTTGATTATTTATACAGTTTATTGTTTCTAGCAATTTATATATAGCACTTTTATTGTAATCTGCATGGGTAACTGATTTGTTTGCAGTTAAAAGCATTCTGTATCTTTACAAATCTTTATCTGTTTAAAAACTTTCATTTTGTGGCTTTCTGTAGTGCTTTGTAGGCTAATAGCTTTAGTGTCTCCACCCGCCCTCCCTGTTGGTGTCTTGCTGTTATACTTGGCGGCTTTGCAGTTTCCTGCCTCTACTGTAAATCTGATCTGGTACACTCCTCCCAGTTTAGTGTCATTAGCTCATTCTACCTAATACAGTGAGAACATTTGACAAGGACTTCTGTTTCTCCTTTTTCCCTTTCAAAAAAAAAATTGACTGAATTTCCTTATGTTCTGACTGTGCTTCTCAAACATTTTGGAAACATAGAGCATATTTTAGAGCATTTATTATAACTGTAATTGCCTTGATATTGCTACAACTCAAATGCTTTAGGTTACACTGCATCTGAAGTGTTTGTGTGTTTTAGCTGCTTTTCTGTATATATAGACTTCTCTGTATATGTAGACTAGTTACTTATTCTGCTGTGTTACTGCCTCTTAAATCATTTTTCAGTTGTGCACTTGCCTTGCTTCATTTAAAAAGTTTTAAATTGCTAATTTTGTAGAGTTTTAATTGCAGTTACTGTTTAGGACTACACACTCAAGTGTGTTAGCCTTTCCTGTGTTTATTTACTGTATTATTGCATTGTTTAGCCTGTTTCAACAAAAAAATATATACTATCTTGTTTGCTCATTTCCCACATTTTCTAGCCAGTCCATATCCCAGGCTTTGCTTGTCTCAGGACTTTATTTTCTGTGCTCAGAGCTATCCAGACCTTGCTGTGGTAGAGGCAAGTCCTACTGCCTACCAGTGGGACTGGTGAGTATTGTACTGCCTATCTAACGCTAGAGTAGTGCTTTCCAGCTCTGAAATTGTAATTTTATTTGCCTTTTTGGGCTGATTTCTATCCCTTTCAACTTTCTGGCTTAAAAACGCGTGTGTTTGCACATTTTTCACATCGTGCAGTACTACGAGGCTACAGTTAAACTATTCCAGGTGCCAGAAAATCTGCTCTTCAAATTTTCCCTTAAAACTAGCTGGTTTCTCAGTAGTAGCACTAAAATCTGAACCCCTGTGACTAGCACTTGCTCTAGAACCTGCTGGAAATCACTAAGAAGCCTAAAACTGATACAAGCACTCAGCTCTCCTTGTCAATAAGGAGAAATTAATCATAGGCACTAAACAGCCTATAATTGCAAAGTACCTTGCAAAGGTAAGGGAAAACAGCTCTTAAACTTTACAAAAAAGCACCTAAACAGACATGTCCAAGGGTCAGCTACCGGTGATTTCTCCTGTCCACCTGGTGAATCTGGGCATACTGGGGCAATGCGGCAACTGCCTCATGCACAAAGACAATCCTCTCCTCCTACCACCCAACACTACAACCTGCGAGAGATGCACCTACATACCCAAACTGGAAGCAAAGCTCTCTCTGGTCAAGATTGTGCTACACAGTCAAGAGGAGAAGGCTAACACCTGAATTACACCTCTAGCAACTCATAGCCCTTCAAAACCCACACCATCAGCAACACCAAACCCACATATGCGGAGGCCCTTAACATTAACCTGCCCAAGCAACAAGGACCTCCGAAGACGAAACGCAAACACCAGTCACAACCAAAGTGACACATAGCTCACAACACCAGTGTGCCACCCAACAACAGCCCCTAAGGCAAGACAATGTACCAACACTTTAGTCATAGGTGACTCTACACTCAGGCACACTGATGTCCCACTCACCAGGCTGAACAAGGAGAAAATTACAGTCAGCTGCCTGTCGGGTGCCAGGATCCACCACATAATGCATGCACTCAAGTCACTACACAACAAATACGACTCTGTCATTGTCCATGCTGGAGTGAATGATTTGAGACGTACCTCCCTGGACTACATGAAAAGAGACATGGAAGAGCTCTTGGATCATGTGACCCAGGCAGGTATGACCCTAGCCCTGAGTAGCATCCTGTCTTCACCCAGAATGATACCACAGTATAAGGACAAAATGACTGACTTCAACAATTGGCTAAGCTTCTGGTGTCATTCAAAGAGGATCCAGTATTTGTCTGCCTGGGAAGACATGATCGACAAACCACAATGCTTTGCCAGAGATGGTCTGCACCTGTCACCCCTGGGATTCAGTTACTGGCTAATGCTCTTGCCACCCCTATAGTGCCTTTTTTAGGCAAGGTTCAAAGGATAAAACCACCACTGTAACAGATACAAGCATGCAAAATCTGAAGGTAATACTACTCAATGCTAGAAGTCTAAACCTCAAAATGCACTCTCTCGAGGCACTCCTAAAACTGGAGAACATCGATATCTGTGTAGTAACTGAGACCTGGTTCAAGGCTCCAGAGAGCACCCCTGCAATACCAGGCTACAATTCTTACCACACTTTTCGGCCACAAAAACAAGACCGAAACACTAAAGGTGGAGGAGTATCCATATTCACCAAGGATATTCACACCTCCAGGCTAGTTGCCCAACACAATGCATCTGAAATTCTCCAGGTGCAACTAACACTAAGACTGCAATCCAAATTGAAGCTTGCTACAGATCCCCCACCATACCCCAAGATTCTCATGACGCCTTCCTAAACATACTGGAAAATATTAAGATACAACCAAACACCCTAATACTGGGTGATTACAACTACCCTGCCATTAATTGGGAAAAAGTACAGTTTTGTACCTACCATAGATGTAGATGTTTGAGTGTATACACTGCTGCAGTCATTACACTTGGGTTATCCTGCCATCAGGCGGTTCCCCAGTCGGCCTGAGCTCCAAAGTCTTGGTCCGGCGTTGGTTGCTGTCGCTTCCTCCCTGACGTCAGTGCGACAGGGGTATATAAGATGCAGCTGACGCCATTTTCTTCAGTTTTTCTTGCCCCAGATGTCAGGTGCCTCTAAATAGGTAAGCAATTCCAATTGCTAATAAAACATACACAAGAAAAGCAAAAAAACATACTGCTACCAGCAAATACTCCCCATAGGTAGTAAGGGTAGAAGACATAGGTACGTACCAGCCAGTAAGAGGGGAAGGAGGGAGGGTAACCTGGACTGCAGCAGTGCATACACTCGAACATCTACATTTATGGTAGGTACAAAACTGTACTATGTTCATCGTGTTACACTGCTGCAGTCATTACACTTGGGTAGAATCCCAAAGCTGAGGTGGGGTGGCTGGTTCTATAAGGCATTAGAGATGGCTATAAGGTCCTGCAGCACTGCAGTGGTGAAGCCAGCTGTGGATTTAGAGTATAGAGGCAGATGGTAATGCTTGGTGAAGGTATGTACAGAACTCCAAGTTGCTGCTTCCAAAATATCCTTGGTAGGTCCTCCCCTGAGGTAGACAGTTGAAGTGGCTGTTGCCCTGGTGGAGTGAGATCTAATGCTGCTAGGTACAGGTTTTCCATGGTATGTGTAGCAGAAACGTATACAATGTCCTATCCATTTTGAAATAGTCTGTTTTGAAATGGCTTTTCCCTGTGCTCCTGCAGCATATGCTACCAATAATTGCTCAGATTTTCTGAAAGCTTTGGTTTTGTCCAAGTAGAAGTGTAACTGCCTGTGAATGTCCAAAGAGTGCAGTAGTCTCTCCCCTTTATTCTGTGGTTTAGGATAAAAAGTTGGCAGGTGAATAGTTTGGTTTAGAGCCACACTGAATACCACCTTTGGCATAAACATAGGGTTAAGTTCTTAAAGACACCCTGTCCTGGTGTAAAATGAGGAAAGGTTCCACTGCCATTAGTGCCTGTAATTCTGAAACTCTTCGTGCTGATGTTATTGCCAGGAGCAGAGCAGTTTTCCAAGAGATATATTTTAATTCTGCTGTGTTAGCTGGCTCAAAAGGAGGTAAAGTTAGTTTTTCCAAAACAAAGTTGAGGTCCCAAGTTGGAGTAGGTGCTCTACGGGGCAGTCTTATGTTTTTAGCCCCTCTGAGGTACTGTTTTAACAAAGGATTAGAGAAAATTGGTGGATCCGCGTTGTAATGAGTGGAGATGGCAGAGGCGTGGATCTTGATGGATGAGAGGGAGAGGCCTTTGTCCAGCATCTCAGTTAAGTATTGTAGTATCTGAGGAATGTTTGGGACAAGAGGGTCAAGGCTGTGAGCTTGGTTCCAGGCACATAATCTCTTCCATTTATCCGAATAAGCTTTCCTGGTACTTGGCCTTCTGGCCTCCAGAATGACATCCATAACAGCTTTGGAGAGAGGCATCGCTTGCTTGACTAAGGAATCTTCCATGCAGCTAGGTTTAAGGAATTTAGCTGGCTGTGTAGTATTTGATTGTTGTGCTGAGTCAGCAGATGTGGGATTTGAGGCAAAATCCAGGGTGGTTCTTGTGCTAAGCTCCTTAAGATTGGGTACCAGTGCTGGCGTGGCCAGCCTAGTGCAATCAGGATCATCTTTGGCTCTTCTTGCCTGGATTTTATGAGTACCTTTGGCAAGAGAGGTAGTGGTGGGAAAGCGTATACTTTAGGTTCTCCCAGCTGAATGAGAGGGCATCCACTTTCCATGCTTGTGGATGGTAACTCCTTGTGCAGAATTTTTGTAGCTGGCAGTTTATTGGGGATGCAAACAGATCTATGTCCAGGCTCCACCATTTCTGTGTTATCATTCTGAATATTTGTGGATTCAATTCCCATTCATGGGGATCCATGATGTTTCTACTTAAGTCGTCTGCCAGTGTGTTTTTCTCTCCTGGCAGGAATTGTGCTTGCAGATGAACTTGAAGGTTTATAGCTGTGTTCCACAAGGTCATGGCTTGTCTGCATAGGGGGGTAGGAGTGAGTGTCTCCTTGCTTATGTACCACATAACTGTGGTGTTGTCTGTCTTTATCAGTAGTTGTCCTGGATGCAGCAGGTCCTTGAAAGCTATAAGGGCATTTTGTACAGCTAGCATCTCTTTTTGATTGATGTGAAGATGCCTTTGTTCTGCAGGCCACGTGCCCTGAATACATCTGCCTGCCATGTGTGCTCCCCAGGTGTAATCCGATGCATCTGTTGTCAGTGTTTGCCTGGCTGTGAGTTGTATAAAAGGCTGTCCCTTGTTGAGGTGACAAGCTTGAGCCTACCACTGAAACTCCTGTTGAAGGCAAGGGATTAGTGGTATAACTGTTTCCAAACTTTGACACTGTTGAGACCATACATTCTTTAGGTACCATTGTAGTTTCCTCATATGCAGTTTGGCATATGGAATTAGTAGTATGCAAGATGCCATGTAACCCAAGGTCTGCAGAATTCTTCTTGCAGGGAGTTGGGTCTTTGTTGCCATCAACTGAAAGTATTGAGTCAATTGTCCTTGCTTGTCTGGCGTGAGATAAGCCATCTGGGCCATTGTGTTCAGGCTGGCACCCAGGAATATAATCTCTTGTGAGGGCACTAGTTTTGATTTCTTTTTGTTTACTGTGTACCCCAGGCAACTTAATAACTTTTTTAGAAATGCCAGATGCTCTAGAAGAATGTCCTTACTCTCTGCTTGAATCAGGCAGTCGTCCAGGTACAGATAAATTTGAATTCCTTTCTGTCTGCAAAATGCAATTACTGGTGCCAGGCACTTTGTGAAGACCCTGGGCGCAGTAGATAAGCCAAAGGGCAGTGCAGAGAATTGGTAGTGCATTGAACCAGCTATGAATCTGAGGTATCTTCTGCAGTTTTGTCTGATAGGGACATGCAGGTATGCCCCCCTTGAGGTCCAAAGTCACGAGCCAAGCTTTCTTGCCCAGCCTGGGAAGAAGCTGCTGTAATGTCAACATTTTGAATTTTGGAACATCCAGGTAAATGTTTAGAGATGAAAGATCCAGAATGGGCCTCCAGGCTTTGTCCTTTCTGGGTACCAGAAAGAGTCTTGAGTAAAATCCTTGTCCTTGCTCCTGTGATGGTTCCTTTTGAATAGCTCTCATATCCATGAGTGCTGTAATTTGTTTTGAGCCTCTGCCCATTGATTTGGTGGCAGATTTGGCATTCCTTTTAACCTTGGCAGAGTGTGAAAGTGGAACTTGTAACCTTGAAATACAATGTTGAGAACCAATTTGTCTTTGGTGATCATTTGCCAATTGTGGTAGAAAAGTGCCAGTTTTCCTCACAAGGGGGCTGCCAAGAGGGATTTGTTTGGCCGCTGTAGTGGGAAGTCATTGGAGCTGCTTTTTATATGGTTGGGGCCTGTATTCCCCTTCTTTCTGGCCTGATGCAACCATTTTCTTTAATACCTCTTCTGCCTTAACTCCAAATAACACATCCTGCTGCAAAGGTGCATCTAATAATTTTGCTTTAACATGATCTGGTAATGTATGTTCTTTTAACCAAGCATGTCTTCTAATGACAGAGCCTGTAACTGCTGCTCTGCAGGAGGCCTCTAGAGAATCAAAACCACATTGCAAAGTATGCTTTCCCACTTGTTCAGCTGCATGCAATAAATCCTGCATTTCTTTAAAATTAGGAGGATCTGATTCTGGAAGCATTTTCTGTTTTAACTGAGGCAGTAAAAATTGCTGATATTTTAGCGTGTGAAACTGGAAATTTAAGGCTCTCATTGCTAAAGTTGCAGACGTATATACTTTCTTTCCCCATCTGTCTAATGCTCTGGAATCTCTGTCAGAGAGAACTGGATTCTTGGTTGATGAGGCCTTAACTCCTTTGGATCCCTGAGAAATAGTTTCAGGGTCAGCTACAGGGCTTTTATACAGAAATTTATGTGAGTCAGGGACTCTGTAGTATCTGTCAGGTTTAACAGGGGCTGGAGGTAAGGAATCAGGATTTAAACTGGATTCAGTATACACATCATCCACAATATCTAACACTGGTGAAATAGCAAGGGGTCTGTGTTGAGGTAATAAAAGGAAGTCTCTGAGCCTTTTCTTGGATTCTGAGTAATCCTAGCCTTCCCAGTGGAAATGCTCCCTCATGGTATGTAGGGTTTCCCCAAAGGAGTAGTCCTCAGGCGGTGAGGCTGATGGAATTGATTCCTCAGCATCAGAATCCTCATAAGGGGTAAAGAGTATCCTAGGTCTGAGGATGAATCAGAAGAGATGGACACCAGATCAGATGAGTCATAGTCTGCATCCTGTCTAGGCCTTTTTTCAGGAGGGGGATGGGACCCCCTGATCAGAATGATTAGGTCTTCGGCCATTTTGAGCATTTGTTTCTTAGGCATGGAGGCCTGTCCTGGAGAATGCTGTATTTGTTTCTTTGATTTTAAAGGAGGCTTAGCCTTAGCTGTGGGTTTAATGCTTAACTGAGTAGGTATGAAGACACCCTCTGAAGCTGTGGATTCCTCAGCTACTCCGGATCCCTCTGAAAGGTTAGTCTCGGTGAGCTGAATAACTTGTGTGTCCGAAGGCCCAGCGATCTCCACGTGGGAGTCAGAGGTGGCCTGTGGTTGTACAGAAGGGGTCGTCAGGGGCTGCAAAGGTGCCTTGCTGAAAACCGGAGAACCAGCGACTGGCCTAGAAGAGGCTTCATCGTCAGTTTTAGGCCTCGGATGCCTATCCTTGTCTTTGCGCTTTTTGTGTATTCCGGTCATCGGAAGTTCCGACGGCATGGTATAATTGAATTTTCTACCAAACTAATGTCGGGCAAAATCAAACAGACGTTTAACAGTGCACTTGTTAAACCTAGCACAAAACCGACAACCAGTGACGTCGTGGTCTGGACCTAGGCATGGGATACAATAGGAATGGAAATCCTTATGAGGTATTTGCTTCCCACAAGAAATACAGTTATTAACTTTTACTGACATCGGTTTGAGGCAAGAAAAAGTTTCCCCAACGAAGTACTTAGCTTTGTAGAAGACTTTGGTTCTGGATTCGGAATGAAAATCTCAGGAGACGGCCGACCGGCACTTGCGAACTGCTTTTGCTTCGGGCACCGTGTGGCAAGAAAGACTGAAGAAAATGGCGTCGGCTGCATCTTATATACCCCTGTCGCACTGATGTCAGGGAGGAGGCGACAGCAACCGACGCCGGACCAAGACTTTGGAACTCAGGCCGACTGGGGAACCGCCTGACGGCAGGATAACCCAAGTGTAATGACTGCAGCAGTGTAGCATGATGAACATCTACTTGGGTACCAACTCCTTTTCCCAACGGTTCTTGGAATTCATAAATTCCAATGCCCAGGATCAACTAATCCATTGTCCCACCAGGGGACAATATCCTAGATCTGGTCATTACCAACATGGGAGATAGATGCTCCACACCAGTGGTCACCCCCTCATTGGTCAGGTCTGATCATAAGCAAATCACCCTTGACATCCACATCCCACCCCCACAGTAAGGAAAGCTCCTTAAAAAACTTCTCCAAAGCCAACTTCATGCTACTGAAGTCAGAAGTGACAAACCTCACAACACCCACACAGACGGGATCTGGAAGTTCGACTGCAGAATCCTACACTAAGGCACTGTACGAGCACATCCACTCGTGCATGAACCGTGCCATCCCAAATAGAACCAAGATGCTCTTCTCCAAAAAAAGGAAGCCAATCTGGTGGTCCCCTGCTATAAACAAACTATACAACAGAAGGAAGAAACTGTTGCAGAAAAGAGGAAAATCCCAGGATGCAAAAAACTCCCTCACCAGCCTCAGTAAGAAGTTGAGATCCCTCATAAAATCCTCAAAAGCTAGTTACGAAAATAATATTGCCACAGATTCCAAAGACAACCACAAGGCATTCTATAGTTATGTCAAGAATCTAAATGGCAATGCTCAGATCTGCTCTGAGCTACACCAGAATGGCATTACATATACTGATCCCAAGGATATTGCCAATATCCTGGCAGATCGATTGAGTGCCAACTTCACCCCCTCTCACCCCCTAAAGGGCTCATCTCAATACCAAAAGATTGTGAAATTCCGATAATCACAGCCACACAGGTAGAAACAGCACTCTCCAAAGCTAAGAATACAGCATCCATGGGACCAGATGACATCCCAGGCTGTGTACTACATGAACTACAAAATGAACTGGCACCCCACCTAAGTGTCATGTTTAATCATAGCCTCACCTCAGGCTTTGTGCCCACTGAGTGGCGCACAGCGACAGTTATCCCGCTCCACAAGGGAGGATCCGCCTTGGATCCCAGGAACTACCGTCCCATCAGTCTGACAAGCCTGATCTGCAAGGGCATGGAACGCATTATCATGGAACTTATAAACAAAGACATTGGCAACCTTCAAACACTGGACCCCACCCAGTTTGGGTTTTTGAAGGGCTGATCTTGTCTCCTGAATCTGATTGACTTCTTCGAATCGGTCTCCAGAGCTGTGGACGAGGGTAAGGCGGTCCACACAGCTTATCTGGACCTTGCCAAGGCCTTCAACACCATCCCCCACTCTGGAATCATAGATAAACTTACTAAGCTCGGCATAAATCACTACGTCACTCGATGGGTTGCCAACTGGCTTACTGACAGAACCCGGACTGTAAAAGTAGCCAACTCCAAATCCAGCTCCACACAAGTGGAGTACCTCAGGGTTCAGTCCTGGGACCACTCCTGTTTGGCATCTACTTCTCTGAAGTACAGGCCAACACTAAGGGACTCTGGCTAACAAAGTTTGCAGATGACTACAAACTGGGAGCCATTATCGAATCCCCAAATGATGTGGATATTCTACAAAATGGCCTTACAGAAACAGATGCCTGGTGCCAGAGCTATGGGCTCAAGCTTAATGCCAAGAAATGTATAGTTATCCCCTTTGGAAAAAAGCATGCACCCATGAACTACCACATAGGTGGCAGGACACTAAACATCGAAAGTGTGATGAGAGACTTAGGGACACAAGTGGACAGTGGTCTCACTTTCAATAACCACATCACCACAACAGTCAGGAAATCCTTCTATGTGGCACACCTCATCACTAAGGGCTTTTCATCCAGAAAAAAGGAGGTCATTGTCCCACTGTACTCATCCCTCATTAGACCCATTATAGAGTATAATGTCCCATTTGGTATGTACCTCACAAGACATCTGCAAAAGCTGGAAAGGCCACAGAAATACCTCATTAAAAGAATCACAGGCCTAAAGCAGATGCCATATGCTGACTGTCTAAAAAAACTCCAGCTATACTCTGTGGCATATCGTCTACTCAGAGGCGATCTCTGCTTAACATACAAGGCCATGTCAAACCCTGAGCTGTTGGACATGCTCCACTTAAAGAAATCCCAATCCCTCAGAGCCATATGCTCCAGGGATCTAAACCTTAACATCACAATGAACAAAACATGCTGGAGGGATAGGTTCCTGACCCAGAGACTCCCCATACTCTGGAATAGACTGCCCATACATGTCAAGCAGAGCGCCTCATTGGCCCTCTTCAAAAGGAACCTTGATGATTAGATGGGAGATAGGAAATTCATCCCAGGGATCATGTCAGTCGCCCTGCTAGACAGGGTCCCAGAGAAGTAAATATTGTGGGAAGAAATTTCCAGGGAATTGTTATGGCTAGGCTTGCATAGGTCTTAGGGCCGATAGCCTAGTACCAACCTATGAACCTATAAAAGAAGTCTAGGAGATATAGGATCTTAGCTTGGAAGTGTTTACGTAGACTCCAAAGAATTCTTCCTCAGGTAGACAGCAAATGGGGGTGTGATGGGGAAGAAAGAGGTAACTGGAAACATATTTTTGGGAGTGTAATGAGTTGGCAGACTTTAAAAGTTCCCTGCAGACTACTCTATCAATAATACTGGGTGAGCAAACTGGTATAACTAAGAAAACTATTTTTGAGCTATGATACAGAATTGGAATTGCCTACACATAAGGAAGGCCTTGCTGAATCTAATTATGGTGGCTGTCAAAAAGCAATTACTAGAAAATGGAAATCAAAGTCTAAACCGACTGTTGTGAATATAGAAACAGAGATACAACAATTGGAAATGGGATGTTTAGAAAAGGGTAGGAGTAAATTACATAGACAAAAATGGGGATTGTGGGAACAATACATGCAAAATAACATTCTGGAGGAGGAATGTGGTCTAAAAGAAGGCAGGATTTGAATGAGCTATGTAATATTTGACTGACAATGACTGGATAGATAAGTTAATGTACAATGTTTGTAACTAAAATATGTCAATATGGTTTGTTTTCATTTATATAAATATATGATTGCCTATGTCATAAATGATAATTTAAATAAAGATGTTTCTTGTTAAAACAAAGAAAGGTTCAAGCTTCAGCATGAAATGGCAGAAGAGAAGGTTCACCAAGGCAATATGCTTATAGTTGTGGGCCATCAACTTAGACCTAGATGTCCCAGAATTTAGGGTCTGGGTGCACTCCTTACCATGACATACAGATTTCTCCCCTAATAAAAGGATGTGGACAAGCCCAATAAAGACCTCGTCATCTACAAGACCTTGTAAAACAGAGATCTCTTGAGAAATACAAGCTCCAAAAAGCATTGCTAGGGACACCTCTCACATAACAGATACTGTCATCAGGAGACAAGTTAATAACCAATCGAAAGATCATTATCAGCATTTTGATAATGATGGATGTCACAATATGACTGAGGTCTCATGTTCCACTGCCTTATTCAGGCTCCTGTCTAGTCTTGCAAAGCAGGTGGACTAGCTGATCCCTGCATGCGTCATCCTCTACCATTGAGTAAACATAAGTTTAAAGGCTTACATTGTCAAACCATATCACTGTAGTTCTGTCACAGCTGTTTCTGAGCCATACTGAGTCATTGAGCCACTGATTAATGCTCAGTTGCCGAATTTGGCTACAGACATTTATGAAGCTCTAATACAGACTTTCATGAAGCCTTGTACATATGTTTCTCCTGTAATTCTGTACGGTGGATTAACTGACTTCTTGTGTTTACTGAACTGCTTATGTAATGAGCTCTAGATTCATTTGGTTGCTACCTGGTTTTGCCCTACTGCCAAGTTGCTTTCTTGGAGCGGCAACTACAAACTACCACTGTTGTAGTTTTTGGAGCTGGTACTACATATTTCATCAATCTTTTCATATCAACTATGAAATCCCATCTTCAGGTTTCTGGCTTGACTGACTTGCAGACTTTTTGTATGAAGAAATCTGATTCTCAAACTTAGCACCTCACTTTAACTATTCCAGCTCTGTTTTATAAATGTGGGTATGGGTCTACCAATTTAAGGGTTATTTGCTGCTACTGTGGATTTATGAAGTTTTGCAATTTTCACACTGTATAGAGGGTAACAGACCTCTCCCACTGACTGTTACAGAGGTTTATTGTTTGCTTGGTGACCACTGAACAATCAAGGGACCAGTGAGTCAGCTTGACTTTTACTATCATAGCCATGGTCAGTCACTTTTGTTAATATTTTTCCTACCTGTCATTGTTTCATGTCATGGCTGACTTAGTGGATATTTTGCAGTCTTGCCAAGGCTTCATTATGTTTATAGCTGGCATTTTGCTGACTTGTGCTGCTTGTACAAGGACACTGTTTACAGTTTCAAATGTTTTTGTGGGTCTGAGGACTCGGCAGCCATTTGGTGTTTTGTCTTCATGGAAATTCAAGACACCTCAGGCCTATGACAATTGACCTAACATATTATTTTATGTTTTCTAACATCATTAACTACTCTATTTCAAGGAACTCAGCTGCAAGACCTGCAGCAATTAATTCACATACATTTGTATTTCTGGTCAACCATTAACATTTATCTTATTTTTGGATTCTTGGTCTTCAAATTTTATTCTTTAATTGCAGTCGATCTTGGCTGACTTCTGCTAACATCATCATCATGATCTTTAGTTTGTATTTAACTTAACGCATTATTTTTAGCTCATTTACTTATTTATTGACATCTGTTGACCGGGAAAGTCCACTGGGTCAGAAACTCATTTTGAGTGGAGGCCCAGGAAGAAAAGCTCCAAAATTAATACAGTCAAATAAAAATATAGACACTTGACAACATTTTTTTAAAGCAGAAATATGCAAAAATTAAAAAAAAATTATAAAAGTAGAATACATAGACAATATAAAACTTATCAGTATGTATCAGAACTTATATAAACTTAGAAAACAGTTGGTAGTATAGTACAAAGCTTGAGTTGTTTCTTTTTGGCATTGCATGAAAAAAAACATGGCAGTTCTTGCCGAACACTTATAGCGGTAATAGAGCTGTGTTGCTGTCAAGGTAAAAGTTATTTTGAACTATGGAACTGGGTTAGAAATAAGTAGTGAAGATTTTATGGTGGTTTGTTTTATTTGCATTGGCATTTGAGGTTATGTAGGCAGTAACTTTTTAATGCTACTTTATATGTCTTTATACAGTCTACTTGGGTAGTATGGGAGGGTAAGGAGGACTGCTATGGGAGAACAAGCATTGTCCAGCTTTTTTCTTAGGCTTCGTTACACTTAGTAGCAATTTATTCGAGGATCTTAAGGATATTAAGCTTACTACAGGTTCTTGTGAACTCAAATCCATATCACTAACAGTGCAGTGTATTATACTGCTTAATTTGGGTGTCTGTATTTCAGCTTACATTTTAATTACATTATTCTATTACAGGTATCTGTGGACATTAATCTCCATTTTTATATTTTTACAGCTGATTGCTGAATAGTTTTACAGTCTGTTTCATAACTACTTTTACAGTTTTTTTGTTCCTAGAGTAAGCAATATGCAACTGTTTGACTCTGCTTATTTGTGTTTTATGTTTCTGGTTTTATCAGAATCAGAATTTTAACCAATGTCCATCATTTACAAGGTTCAAGGTTTAATCTGCATTTGGTCTGAACTTGATATGTTTTATTAAACTGCAAAGGATTTCACTACAGTAACTAATGCCACCCAGACCAACTTTACAAATATGTATTAAAAAAAAAAAAAAAAAAATTGCATTTGGCATACTTAAGAAACAGGGTCTATATTATATGATCGTAACCTTAGGTTATTGAACACCTAAAGGTTGATCACGAAATATCGAACCCTTAAGATCGACAATGGCCTTTTCCAACACAGGGAAACAATGCTGTTGGCCAAATAAAAAAAAAAAGTTATAAACAGAAATAGAGTGGGTTCTATGCCCCCCCACACCACCTCTAATTTAATATACCAATCTGAGATTGCTCTACAGAGGAGAAAGAACAAAATCTGCGTTACGGCCAAATGACTCATTTCCCTGTGTGGAAATGGCTGTTCGCAATTTTCAGACTTTGATATTTTGTGATCGACCCTTAGGTGTTCGATAACCTAAGGTTTCAATCACGTAATAGGGAAAGTACAGTTGTGTACACTTACCATAAATTTAGATGTTAGAGTGTATTCACTGCTGCAGTCATTACATTTGGGTTATCTGCCTGCAGGTAGCCCTCAGCCGGGTTGAATATCAGTCTTGGGACCTGCGTCGGATGCTCTCTCTCCTTCCATGACGTCAGGTTGTTAAGGGTAAAAATCATGCAGCCGACACCATTACATCAGTTTTTCCTTGCCCCAGATGTCAGGTGCCCCTATAATGGGAAGCAATTATATATAAGGTTACACCTCCAACAAAAAGCAGATACACTAAACAAGAAGAAAGGTATAGACAAGAGAAGTCAGGGGGCTGGAGGGAGGGTAACCAGGACTGCAACAGTGAATACACTCTAACATCTACATTTATGGTAAGTGTACACAACTGTACTATGTTCTTCGTGTTTCACTGTTGCAGTCATTACATTTGGGTAGATTCCCAAAGCTAGGGAGGAGGAAGTTAGAGTGAATAAGGACCAGCTATTAAGCCATGCAAGACTGCAGTGGCAAAACCAGCTCTGGATTTAGAAAAAATAAGCAAGTAGTAATGCTTGGTGAAGGTATGTACAGAGCTCCAGGTAGCAGCTTTTAAGATGTCCCTGGTAGGGACACCTATGAGAAAGGCTGTAGAGGTAGATGCAGCCCTGGTGGAATGTGATCTTATCCCATGTGGTAGGTTTTCCATGGTGTTTATAGCAGAAATGAATGCAATGGCCCTATCCACTTAGAAATGGTTTGCTTTGAAATGGCCTTCCCCTCTGCCCCTACAGCAAAGGCAATTAGCAGCTGTTCAGTTTTTCTGAGAGACTTAGTCCTGTCCAAATAAAATTTAAATTGTCTGTGTACATCCAAAGAGTGCAGCATTCATTCTCCTTTGTTCTGTGGATTAGGAAAAAAGCTTGACAAATGAATGGACTGATTAAGGGCTACAATGGATACCACCTTAGGCATAAAGGAAGGATTGGTCCTGATGGACACCCTGTCAGCATGGAAGATGATGAAGTGCTCCACTGACATGATGGCCTGCAATTCAGACACTCTTCTCGCTGAAGTGATGGCTAGAAGGAAGGCTGTTTTCCAAGAAAGGAATTTCAACTCTGCAGTTGCAGCTGGCTCAAAAGGAGGAAGAGTGAGCTTTTCCAATACAAAGTTAAGGTCCCAGGCTGGAGTAGGGGGCTCTCCTGGGTGGTCTTAAATTTTTGGCCCCTCTGAAGAATTGTTTCAGCAGGGGGTGAGAGAAGAGGGGTGGCTCAGTATTATAATGTGCTGAAATGGCTGAGGCATGAATTCTAATTGATGAGAAGGAAAGGCCCTTGTGGAGCATCTCTTTTAAGTATTGAAGAATGTGCGGCAAGCTGGGCACTGTTGTACCCATACCTTGAGTCTGGCTCCAGGAACAGTATCTTTTACATTTTTTAGCATAGAATTTTCTAGTACTAGGCCTCCTTGCCTCCAGAATGACATCTAGCACCTGCTTACTGAGGGATGCTATTGGAGAGCTCAGGGAATTAGCCAGGCTGCAAGGTTCAGGGTTTGAAGATAGGGGTGCAGAATCTGGCCCTCTTGCTGAGACAGCAGGGAAGGGGTCTGCGGCAAGTGCCATGGTTCCAGCAGTGACACACTGCGCAAGAGGGGGTACCAGTGTTGGCATGGCCAGTCTGGTGCAATCAGTATTGTCCTTGGTTTGTCTTGTTTGATCTTTAGCAGAACTTTTGAGAGGAGAGGCAGATGGGGGAAGGCATAAACTAAGAGGCTTTCCCAGGTGAAGGACAGGACATCCACTTTTCAAGCTTGACTGTGGGAAGTCCTTGTGCAGAATTTGTCTAATTGGTAGTTCTGAGGGGAGGCAAACAGGTCTATCTCTGGGTTCCCCCATTTGTTTCTCAAAATGTTGAATATCTTTGGTTCCAGTTTCCACTCATGTGGGTCCATGAGATTTCTGCTTAGGTCATCTGCCAGTGAATTTAGCTTACCTGGCAGGAATTGAGCTTGTAGGTGCACTTGGTAGCTCAAGGCTGTGTTCCACAGAGCCATGGCTAGTCTGCAGAGAGGATACGAGTGGGTTCCCCCCTGCTTGTTTATGTACCACATAACAGTGGTGTTGTTGTCTTGTCTTTACCAATAATTGTCCTGGAAGAATGTGGTCCTTGAAGGCTGTCAGGGAATTCTGCACAGCTAACATTTCTTTTTGATTGATATGCAGGTGCATCTGACTTGTTTCCATTTGCCCTGAATGCACTGCCCTGCCAAGTGAGCCTCCCATGCATAGTCTGATGTGTCTGTTAGGGTTTGGGTGGCAGGGGGTAGAGTGAATGGCAGTCCCTTGTTGTGGTAGCAGGCCACTGCCCACCAAAGGAACTCTGTCTTTATACAAGGAATGATAGGAATCACGGATTCCAGGTCCTGGGAATGTTGACACCATAGGCTTTTTAGATACCACTGTAGTTTCCTAATATGCAGTCTTGCATATGGAATTAGTAGACTGCAAGAGGCCATGAACCCCAGGGCTTGCAGGACTTTCCTTGCAGATAGCTAGGTCTTTGTGGCTAGTAGTTTGAAGTTGGCTGTCAAATAAACTTGTTTCTCCAGCGTGAGGTAAGCCATCTAGGAAGTTGTATTCAAGCTTGCTCCCAGGAATACAATTTCTTGGCAGGGTAGTAGATGAGATTTCTTTTCATTTATGATGTACCCCAGTGAGGTTAGAAGTTTCTTTACAAATGCCAGATGATTTAGTAGCATGTCCTGGCTTTCTGCCTGAATTAGACAATCATCTAGGTATGGGTATATATGAATATTTCTTTGCCTGCAAAATGCAATGACTGGAGCTAGGCACTTTGTGAATACCCTGGGCGCAGTACATAAGCCAAAGGGAAGTGCAGAGAACCGATGTTTAAAAACTGTACTAAATAATTAATGTGCAAAATGAGTAATTCATTTAAAAGAGCAATTAATTTAAAAGAACTAACCACTAGTAAAATCAAGACAAAGAACATAAATCATTAAGCCCTGGTACATTATAGGCATTCAATTTTATTTGCCATAACAATTCACACAGTTCTAGCTTAAGCTTTCTCTTGTCCTTTGTCTTTTGATTTATGATCTTTGTCTTGTGTTTTAAAACTCAAGAGTCTGCAGAGGTAATTGAACATTTCTTCTGTACATTTGTTGTTTGTTTACATCACTGAACCTTAGTAGAAATACTTACATTCCCTGTATTTTTTTGTATTATATTAGTTAACTGACAGGCTGGGTAATAGGAAATATATGATTTTACTAGTGGTTAGTTCTTTTAAATGAATTGCTCATTTTGCACATTAATTTAGTACAGTTTTTAAACAAAGTTTTTCATATCATTTTCTTAAAATCAGGCCATCCTCAGTGTGCATGTTTATTCTTGGTCAGTTTTATTCATGCTTACTTATTTATTCAAGCTTATTTATTTTGCATTTGTACTTCTATTGAAATGTTTTTAAATATCTGTACTTTTACTTTTAGAAGCTAATTGATGTTTAGCAAGTGACATTTTAAACAGCTACACTTTAAATAGTTGCATTTTACATTTAGCTCTGTTTGTCTGATGAAGTCTTGCTCATAGAAGCAAGACGAAAGCTCTTACACAACTTGTTTTTAGGAATTAAAACTTGTCTCAGTGGATTATAACTTGCCTCAGTGGATTACATTTTGTTCCTTGGATTTGTCTTGCCACCTGTGTTTGTTTTTCAGCATTTGTTGCAGTTATTTTTTACAAGTGTGTAAGTGGTTTCCTTTAAGTCTAAGGTTGCAAACCAGGCATCTTTGCCTAGCATAGGAAGCAGCTGATGAAGTGTTAGCATTTTGACTTTTGGGATTACCAAAAAGGTGTTTAGAATAGAGAGGTCCAGGATAGGATGCCAGGAGCTGTCTTTTTTGGGTACCAGAAAAAGTCTTGAATAAAAACATTTGTCCCCTTTCTTCTACTGGGACTGGTTGACTAACCCTGATACTTAGAAGAGAGAGAACCTGCTGTTGAGCCTCTGCCCACTGATTTGTGGGTAGGTCTGACCAACCATTTAGGGTTGGCAAGGTGTGGAAGTGGAATCTGTATCCTTAGGAAACTATATTTAAAACCCATTTGTCCTGGGCAATGAGTTCCCAGTTTTTTGCATGCAGGGCGATCTTTCCCCCTAAGGGAGCAGGCAGTTGAGCAGGGCTTGAAAGGTTTAAGGTTAAGTCATTGTGACAGTTTTCCATAGGGGGTGTTTTACTACTTCCAGCTTTGGAAGTGGAAGCCCCCCACTGCTTAGGCCTGTGAGTACCTTGAGACTGTAGTCTAGGTGGTCTGCTGTTCCTGGGTTTGGACTGAGAAGGCCTGGAAGAGACAGGAAAGGACCAATTTTTAGAAGACCAGTGCCTACTGAATTTGGGAGGCTGTACTTGCAGGAAATCTTTAACAGTTTGCATAGATTTAGCTTTTTCCTCCATCTTTTTAAGGACTTCTTCTGCTTTGTTGCCAAACAGGCGGTCTTGGTTTAAGGGAACATCCAGTAATTTAGCCTTAACATGATCTGGCAAATTTTGCTCCTTAAGCCAAGCATGCCTTCTAAGAACAGACCTAGTGACAGCAGCCCTGCAAGATGCTTCTAAAGAGACAAAACCACATTCCAAGTATGTTTACCAACTTGTTCAGCAAAATGCCTTAAATCCTGTAATTCTTTATTTTCAGCACAGTCAGGAATCAACATCATTTTCTGCTTAAGTAGTCCCATAATATGCTGCTGATACCTTAACATATGAAACTGACAGTTTAAGGCCCTAATGGCCAAAGTAGCAGAAGTGTATACCTTCTTACCCCATCTATCCAAGGCTCCTGGAATCTCTATCAGAGGCGGTAGCGGTTTTGGCAGTAGCAGCCTTAATGCCTTTAGGTTCCTGGGAAATGGTCTCTGGGTCTGCATTAGGATTCTTGAAAAGGAACTTGTGAGAGTCAGGTACTCTGTAATACCTGTAAGGTTTCCTGGGAGCCGGAGGTAAAGTGTCTGGGGCCAGGCTAGATTCCAAGAAGGCATCATCTACAATGTCCAGAACAGGAGGGATAGCTAAAGGCCTGTGTTGAGGTAGGAGTAAGAATTCCCTAAGCCTCATTTTGGAGTCAGAGAAATCCTGGCTTTCCCAGCGGAAATGCTCCCTGAGAGTGTGCAAGGTTTCACCAAAAGAAAAAATCTTCTGGAAGGGAAGCAGAGGGAATTGAGTCCTCTGCATCAGAATCCTCATAGGTAGATAAGGGCAAATCCTGGTAATCAGAAGAAACTGAAATTTCAGAATCCTGATCAGAAGAATCAGAAGGAAAATCAGTTCTAGATCTCTTACAGGGTGAAGGCTGGCTTCCACTAATTAAAGTAATAAGGATTTGGCCTGACCATGCGATTTGGGCATCAGTTTTCTAGGCGTGGGTCGAGTTTTAGGCCTTGAAGAAGAAGATGGCGTCGGTTTGAAATGCAAGTCAGTAGGCCTGAATGCACCCTCAGAAGCCGGTGCCTGCAAAGCGGCTCCGGACCCATTCAAGGTAGAGGCATCTGCAGGTTCTATGGTCGAAGAAGCATTTTGCGGCATACCGGACTTCGAATGGGTCTCAGTAGAGGCCTGCGAATCAGAAGTAGCGGATATCAGGGGCTGTGAAAGCGCCTCACTGAGTACCGGCGAACTGGTGACTAGCTTAACAGAAGCGTCGTCAGCAGCTTTGGACCTATGCGGTCTGTCTCTGTCTTTATATTTTTTCAGAATGTCAGTAGTCGGATTGCTTACCGATTACCAAAATAGTTTAATGTAAAAATAAACAGACGATGAATAGTTCGAGGATTGAATAAGGCACAAACCTGACAGCGAGGGACATCGTGGTCTGGGCCTAAGCAAGGAATGCAGTACAAATGAAAATCTTTATGAGGTATTTACTTTCCACAAGTAATGCAATTGTTAACTTCTCTCAAAGTGAAACTATTTTCATCTCAGCTCAAGAAAGTCTAGATTACTCCTGTCTTCAATACAGTACATTTGGATCATGGCAGTTTGGATAACTGCCAGTGCTGCTGAAATCTTCTTTTGCAGGTAAGGTTCTTAGGGAAAGTGGTGTATCAACAACTGGAATCTAATTTAAGTGATAACATCAATAAACCTGTCCAGTCTAAGTTCTGAGTTAGACAAAGCAATGAGATGGTTCTCACTAGGGTTTTTAATGACTGTCTTAGAGTGAGGGATTAACATTGTATTTTGCACTGCTTTTTCTTGATCAATCAAAATCTGCCACAATGGATCATTCCATCTTGCTGGATCATATGGAGTAACACTGGGGCATCTCTGCAGAAATCTTGGACTGAATTTGCCTCCTACCTCTTCAGACAACTGCACAGAGTAGTGTCGAGGGTTAATTCTTCTCAAGACTATACTTTTGATCATGGTGTCCTGTAGAGTTCAGTATTTGATTCACTTTTGTTCACCATTTACGTTTTCTCTGGATTACATTATTTGATCAAAACATTTGCAATACCAATGCCACCGCTCTGAAAACATACAGCTATAACTCTTGTTCAGGAGTCTGTGTGGGCTCTTAATAAATAGTGAAGGACACAACTAACAACAATGTGGTATACTGGACATATTAACAGAATGGTTAAGATTAGAATTTGAGGACATTAGGAATGTGAATATCAATAGTCCCATTGTTGAATATTTTCACACGGTCCATGGTGGATCTGATGAAAGACTGTTTATTTAAGTACTGGGCCAACCTTGTATGGTGAGAGGGGGTGCTTTTATAATGAATTTGTTGAGTTTACAACGAAAAATGATTATTAATTATAAGACACTATATCCAAAAGTCTTAATCTTGTGGTAAATTTGAACATTTGAATATTTAACATGATAAATGTGCACTTGGTTAGAAATGATTATATGCCTTTGTATGCATATGAAAGTTTTGTAATTGCTGAATTATTTGAAAAAAGTACAAGTTATATTTGATGTAATGTGTTGCTTGTGTAGGTAATATTCTGAACTGTATTTATATTATTGTATGCACTTTATTATTGAATATGTTTTTAATGTAGTTAAAGGAGAACCGTACCCACAGACTCAAAAAACATGTTTATTTCATCACAGTTTGGTGTTTCCTACATTTTAACACCACTCTGGGACTATTTACAGGTTTTCAAATATTTTTATATGTAATTTCTCAGTCTGACCCCAGGGGGTCTGGTATCTTGAAGTAATTCTGATTGTTTAGTCCTCCTCTAGGTAATCCCACAATGCAGGCTTCTTTCTTCTTAAAGCTCCTGTCACTGCATTGATTTTACATGCATACACTGCTGTCTTTTAGTCAGTTTTAAGTAACATTTTATGCCATTCAGTGACTACTTAAAACACAAACAGTATAAATGCCAAAGAACAGACTTTCCAAATGCTTTTTGACTGCTGCTCCTTTTTAGAATGGCTAAACTGCAGTCTTTTGAGAAGCCTGAATTGTACTAGTTTGACTCTCATCTCCCATCCCCCTTCACAACTAACTCCCCTAGCTGTCAAAGTGTTAAGGGTAATTTGAGCTGTTACCTGCTGTGATTGATAGCTCACAGCAGGAGACTTGACTCATGTACTGTTTCCTTGTTCTAGCCTTTACTTTCTGTATGTGTAAGGGAAGGACCAGGGTGCTGTGACATCACAGCATGGATGGGTTTTTAGGACGGTAGTGGTGATGTCAGTTTGGGAGGGAAATGGCCAGCAAACTACCTGTATTCAGTGGCCTTGATGACATCAGTGAGTTGGAGACTGCAGCAAAGGCAGGACAAAAGTTTTTTGAAAGTGAATCCACCACAGTTCAGTAAGGTACTGCTCTAGTGGAGAGAAACAGTCAATTTAAAATATTTTAAATGCTGTACTTTTGTTTATTTATAGCAGGGACAATAAATAGGGAGAAAAAAGACAGAGAAGTTGAGCATTTAATAATAGAATCCCATTGTTGTCCTTTAAGAAGAATAATGGATGTAATTTTTCAACCAATCAGGGGGCAGTGGTATATAAATGGAGTCTTATCTGTATGTAATTTATCCTTGAAGGCGAAATGCCGAGGTACCTGATATGTTTCAATATAAAGTAATTAAGCTCCAGATTAGTGCATCTCATTATTTGTTTTTTGTTAAATTAGTGAAGGACCTGGAACTCATTAATTCATGGGTGGTTGATACTTGGCTTAAACATATTACTTCTAAGAGGAAGGAAATGGTCATCCAAGACACACTTAGGAATTCTTCGGCCCTAGTTCTGTCTTCTAATATCATCAGCAGTGGAGATAAAAGACAGTTCTTGTCTAAGGCATGTGATTTGTGGGTGATTTTAAACACAGAGCAAACATTCAAGAGCCCAAATTTCACTAAGTCAAATCTCCATGCTTCAATTTTAAGAACATCACTCTCATCAAACACCTTGTTCCACACACTGATCTTCCGATACTGGTGCATGGCCAAGTCATCTCCTGTCTAGACTCCTCCGATGTACCCTGGGCTTCCAGATTCAGAGCTTAATTAACTACAGCTTGGGGATCTCAAAAAACTACTATTAGACAGGTTTTGAATGCCTTGTACTGGCTTCTAGCCAAACAGTGCATCAACTATAAAGTTCTAACCCTTGTTTACCTGATTTTGCATGGCTTGCTTTCTCACCATATGTAGGAATTGTTGACCTGGTAGCAGCCATCCTAGTCCCTGTGCTCTATCTCCAAGTGGTTGCTGGTGGTTTCAGTGGCTCACCTTAGTCACTCAGGATTTAAGCATTTCCACAGCACGGCCTCTCCCCTTAGAACCCAATACTTGGTTGACTGAGAGGGTTTCCAAAACTGGGAGGCTTCAAAAAGGTTTCAAAAGTTAGGTATCTATTTCACCAAGCTTTCTGCAATACATTTGTAGGTTAATGTTTTCTGTTTTATGTAGTTTTAATTAATTCTATTTTAATAGTTTTATATTAGATATCCATGCCATTTCATGTCTCTGAGGCCCTAATTTATCTGTACTTTACTTACAGTGCTTGGTCTCAGTAATTTATTTACCGTACAGTGTTTGTATTCAAGCACCTGAATAAATCTGAAGCTGAACTGATTGCTGCAGTTGTTCTAGGCAAAAAAGCAGTTCCTGAACTATTTCTGATAAGAGTTGAATGCAGGATCATAAACAAAAGTTATATGCTTACCATAATGATACATATTTTGATCCATGCCTGCCCACTTCAACAGAAGGATTGGCCACAAAAGGTGTCAACATCTTGGCGTCTTTATGCTTTTCCCTAAGCTCAAGCTACTCTCTTCACCCCTACAATGCACTTCTCTTTTCCAGATTGAGTCTGCTGCAAATATTTCCTAAAGGCAATAAGAAAAAAAGGCTTATATTCTTATTTCAATCTCCAAGGAATAAAGCCCTTACCTTTCCTTAAGACCTTGGATGAAGTCATCTTGGCTGGTATGAAGAGGGCAGAGTTCTGAGGAGGTGGAAGGAGGAAGGGTAGTTTGAGATGGATGAACATGGGCCATGAAGATCTAGTGCTACACTAAGTACATAACTTTCATATCTTACATGAGCCAGTCTTGTCCACTTCAAGAGTAGAACGGGTGGCGCAGTGGTGCGGCGGTTAATGTTGTTGCCTCACAGCAAGAGGTTCTCCAGTTCGATTCTCAGCTAGGGTGCCTTCCGTGTGGAGTCTGCATGTCCTCTTTGCATCCACATGGGTTTCCTCTGGGTACTCCAGTTTCCTCCCACATTCCAAAGACATGCATCTGGAGCTTTTCTTCCTGGGCTTCCGCTGAAAATAGGGTCTGTCCTAGTCGGACTTTCCTGGTCAACAAATGTTAAATAAATAGTCCCCAGCTATTTATCTTTGGAGGCATCATGACAAAACACCCTGAAGGAAGATCTAGACATTGAGATCACATCCTGCTCGTAGTGTCTTGCAAGTGTGAAGTAAAGTCAATGTCATTGCAACACAAATGTTATCCACTAACAAATTTCTGAAGGCTAACGTAGCAGCCATGGATATGGCAGAACAAGTATTCGGTTTACCATACAATATGCAGCAACCTGGATAAAAGCCACTTTAGAAACTGTCTGGTCCAGTCTACGTATCACAATGGAAATAAACAGTTGCTCATCCCTTTTTTTTTTAAACAAGAAACATGTTTATTAAATTATCATGTATGACACAGGCAATCATTTATAGAAATGAAAACAAACCATACTGACATAATTTTAGTTGCAAACATTACATATCACAAAACATATTGACATAATTTTAGTTGCCAACATTATACATTACTTATAATCCATCCAGTCACTGTCAGTCAAACATTACATAGCTCATTCAAACCCTGCCTTCTTTTAAGCCTCATTCCTCCTGTGCATGTACTGTTCCCAGAATTCCCATTTTTTTCTATGTCATTTGCATATACCCTTTTCTAAGGATCCCAACACCAGTTTTTTCTCTCTGTTACTATATTCACTACTTCTAGTACAGTTGGTTTAGACTTTGATTTCCTTTTTCTAGTAACTGCTTTTTTGGCAGCCACCATAATTAGACTCAGCAAGGCCTTACTACATCTAGAAAATTACGATTCTGTATCATAGTTCAAAAAATAATTTCCATAGCTGCACCAATTTGCTCACCTAGTATCTCTGACACAGTAGTCTGCAGGGAATCTCTAATATCTGCCAACTCATTACACTAACAGAAAATATGTTCCCAATTACCTCTTTCTTCCCCATTACACCTCCAACATTTGCTGTCTACACTTCGTTGCATATTTGAGAGACATACATATATCACCCCCCACTGTTTCTTTGTGAATTGCTTATCCAATCTCTCTTCCTAATCCTTTACAACCTCCTCTGATTCTTATAGTTATCATGCAGTATTTTATGTGCTCTACTAATTATTCCTTTAACATCAGCTTTTGTTCCAGATTCTACTAAAAACTTTACCAGTGTTGGTCTTTTGCTTAGGATTCCCCTATTTCTTTCTCTTTGCATAAACTCTGATATCAGTCCTTAATAGGGAAGGGAATCTCTAGCCTGCAGAATACCTCTCAACCTCTTAGACCAAGAAATCTGGACAAAGCCATAAATAAAAGTGGGACAAAGGCCCAAAAATAGGGACAATTTTTAAATATTGCACTTACAAACTTAGAAAGCTGATAGAAGAACAGATTTTGCATTAGCATGAATTTTCTGAAGGGAATGAAGTCTGAAATACAAATGTCTGTCATTACTTTCTAACTTCAATATTTAATGATTTGTCAGAAAAAGTACAGTTGTGTACACTTACCATAAATGTAGATGTTCGAGTGTATTCACTGTTGCACTCATTACATTTGGGTAACCTGCTGGCAGGTTGCCCTCAGTCAGCCTGATTAACAAAGTCTTGGGTCCTGCGTCGGTTGCTGTCCCTTCTTCCATGACGTCAGGGGTATAAAACATGCAGCCGACGCCATTACATCAGTTTCTCTTACCCCAGATGTCAGCTGCCCCCCAAATGGGGAGCAATATATATATATATATATATATATATATATATATATATATATATATATATAGATAGATAGATAGATGGATAGATAGATATATGTGTGTGTATATAATTTACAACACAAAAAATATACCTCCAATCAAAAGCAAATACACCAAAAAGGCTTTTAAGCATAGTAAAAGAAAGGAGACGTATAGTAAGAGAAAAACAGGGGGCTCGAGGGAGGGTAACCTGGACTGTAACAGTGAATACACTCGAACATATACATTTATGGTAAGTGTACACAACTGTACTATGTTCTTCGTGTTTCACTGTTGCAGTCATTACATTTGGGTAGAATCCCAAAGCTATGGTTGGGAGGATGGATTTATATAGCATTAGGAGCAGCTATAAGGCTCTGCAGGACAGCAGTGGCAAAGCCAGCTCTGGATTTAGAGAAGAGAGGTAAATGGTAATGTTTGGTATGAACTGAGCTCCAGGTAGCAGCTTCTAGAATGTCTCTGGTAGGAACCCCTCTGAGAAAGGCTGCGGAAGTAGATGCAGCCCAGGTGGAATGAGATCTGATCCCCTAGGGGATAGGTTTACCATGGTGCATATAGCAGAAATGAATACAATTGCTTATCCATTTGGAAATAGTCTGCTTTGAAATACCCTTTCCCTCTACCCTTGCAGCAAATGCCACCCATAGTTGTCCAGATTTTCTTAGAGATTTTGTCCTGTTTAAGTAGAATCTAAGTTGTCTGTGTACACCCAATGAATGCAGAATCCGCTCACCCTTGTTCTGTGGATTGGGAAAGAAAGTTGGCAGATGCATGATCTGATTAAGAACCACACTGGATAGTACCTTAGGCATGAAAGATGGATTAGTCCTGAGAGCCACCCTATCCGGATGAAAAATAATGAAAAGCTCCACTGTCATAAGAGCCTGTAATTCTGAAATCCTTCTAGCTGAAGTTACTGCTAAAAGGAAAGCTGTTTTCCAGCAGAGAAATTTTAGGTCTTCAGTAGCAGCTGGCTCAAAAGGAGGGAGAGTGAGTTTTTCCAAAACAAAATTGAGGTCCCATGCAGGAGTTGGTGCTCTCCTGGGAGGTCTTTTGGCCCCTCTGAGATACTGCTTTAGCAGAGGATGAGAGAAGAGGGGAGGTTCCATGTTGTAATGAGCTGAAATGGCAGAGGCATGGATTTTTATGGAAGAAAAAGATAGGCCCTTGTGAAGCATCTCAGTTAAGTATTGCAGAATCTGAATATTGGGCATTGCTGTGCTTATTCCTTGTGATTGGTTCTAGGCACAGAATCTTTTCCATTTGTCAGCATAAGATTTTCTAGTACTAGGCCTTCTAGCCTCCAAAATGACATCCATCACAGGTTTGCTGAGGGATGTCAAGGGTGAAATTAGTTGATTAGCCACGCTGCAAGATTCAAAGTTTGGAGCTGAGTGTGCAGAATTTGGTAGTTCTGCTGAGACAGTAGGTAAGGTGTCTGAGGCAGGTGCCACGGAGGAAGGTGTGACACATTGCGCAGGAGTGGGTACCAGTGTTGGTGAGGCCAGTCTGGAGCAATCAGAATCATTTTTGGTTTGTCCAGTTTGACTTTTAGTAGAACTTTGGAGAGCACAGGCAGAGGGGGAAAAGCATAGACTGATAGGTTTTTCCAGCTGAATGATAGAGCATCCACTTTCCAAGCTTTTTTGTGATGAATTATTGTGCAGAATTTGTCCAACTGATAGTTCTGGGGTAAGGTAAAAAGATCTATGTCTGGGCTCCCCCATTTTCGTGTAACATGTTGAAAACTTGTGGTTCCAGTTTCCATTCATGTGGGTCCATAAGATTTCTGCTTTGTTCATCTGCCAGAGTATTTAGCTTTCCTGGCAGGAACTGAGCTTGTACTTGTATTTGATAGGTCAGCTTGTACTTGTATTTGATAGGTCAAAGCCGTGTTCCACAATGCCATGGGTGGTCTGCAAAGGGGTTAGGAATGTGTACCCCCCCTGCTTGTTTATGTACCACATAACTGTGGTGTTGTCTGTCTTTATCAGTAGTTGTCCTGGATGAAGGTAGTCCTTGAAGGCTGTCAGTGCATTCTATACAGCTAGCATCTCTTTCTGATTGACATGTAGGTGATTTGATTTGAGCTCCATTTGCCCTCAATGCACTTCCCTGCCAGATGAGCCCCCCAAGCATAGTCTGATCAGTCTGTAGTCAGAGTTTGGGCAGCAGGGGGTGGAGTGAATGGCAGTCCCTTGTTTTGGTGGCAGGCCTCTGCCCACCACAGGAACTCTAGTTGCAGGCAAGGAATAATAGAAATCATTGTTTCCAGGCTGTGACAATGTTGACTCCATAAACTTTTTAAGTACCACTGAAGTTTCCTCATATGCAGTCTTGCATATGGAATTAGAAGAATGTAGGAGGCCATGAACCCCAAGGCTTGCAGAATTTGTCTTGCAGATAACAGGGTTTTTGTGGCCACCTGTTTGAAGTAAATCACCAATTGAATTTGCTTTTCTGGTGTAAGGTAAGCCATCTGGGCAGTTGTATTCAAGCTTGCACCCAGGAATGTAATTTTTTGAGAGGGTACCAGTTGTGATTTCTTTTCGTTTACGGTGTACCCTAGACAAGTTAGAACCCTTTTTACAAACGCCAGATGCTTTAGAAGAATGTCCTTGTTTTCTGCCTGAATTAGACAATTGTCCAGGTATGGATATATTTGAATATTCCTTTGCCTGCAAAATGCAATTACTGGTGCCAGGCACTTTGGGAAGACCCTGGGCATAGTAGATAAGCCAAAGGGTAGTGCAGAGAACTGGTAATGCAAGTAGCCTGCTTTGAAGCGGAGGTATCTTCTGCAAGATTTCCTGAATGGGATATGCAGGTAAGCCTCTTTTAAGTCTAGAGTTACCAACCAGGCATCTTCGCCTAGCAAAGGTAGTAATTGCTGAAGAGTCAGCATCTTGAATTTTGGAATGTCCAGAAATGTGTTTAGAGTGGATAAGTCCAGAATTGGACGTCATGATTTGTCTTTTCTGGGAACCAGGAAAAGTCTTGAATGGAAACCTTGTCCCTTTTCCTCTTCTGGTACTGGTTGAATAGCCCCCATGTTCGTGAGGGACAGAACTTGTTTCTGGGCCTCTGCCCACTGATTTGGGGCAGATCTGGCCATCCGTTTGGGATTGGCAGCATGTGAAAATGAAATCTGCATCCCTGGGATACTATATTTAAAACCCATTTGTCCTGGGTAGTAAGTTGCCAGTTTCGTGCATGAAGTGCCAGTTTTCCCCCCAAAGGGGTGGCTAAAAGGTAAGTGCTTGGTGATTGTAGAGGGACGTCATTGAGACTGTTTACCATAGGGAGGTGCCTTGCTGCTTCCAGATTTGGAGGTGGAGGCACCCCATTGTTTTTTTCTAAAAGTTACTTATGACTGAAACCTGGAGCCTTTGGAGTGTCTTGATTTGACTTGCATGGCTCTCGAGGGGACTAGAATGGACCAGTTTTTTGTAGGCCAGTGACTACTAAATCTTGGAGGTTGCACTTATAAGAAATCTTTCACAGTTTGCATAGATTTGGCTTTATCTTCCATCTTTTTAACACTTCATCAGCCTTATTACCAAAGAGACGGTCCTGTTGTAAAGGAGCATCCAACAATTTTGCTTTAACATGGTCAGGCAGAGTTTGCTCTTTGAGCCAAGCATGCCTTCTTAGCATAGATCCAGTTACAGCAGCCCTGCAAGGGCCCTCCAAGGAATCAAAACCACATTGCAAAGTATGTTTTCCAACTTGTTCAGCTGATTGTAATAAATTCTGTAAATCTTTATTTTCCACACAGTCAGAGATTAACATCATTTTCTGTTTAAGTTGTCCCATGATATGCTGCTGATATTTAAGCATATGAAATTGACAGTTTAAAGCCCTGATTGCCAAGGTTGCAGACATGTAAACCTTCTTACCCCATCTATCCAGTGCCCTGGAATCTCTATCAGAAGGGGTAGGATTTTTAGCAGCAGAGGCCTTAATGCCATTGGGACCCTGAAAAATGGTTTCAGGGTCAGCTATAGGATTTTTGAAAAGGAATTTGTGGGAGTCAGGAACCCTGTAGTTATCTGTCTGGCTTACAAGGAGCCGGAGGCAGAGAATCACAAGTCATACTAGATTCTGAAAAAACATTATCAACAATGTCTAGAACAGGAGGTATGGCCAAAGGCCTATGTTGAGGAAGAACAAGAAAATCCCTAAATCTCTTTTTAGATTCAGAGAAATCCTGACTTTCCCAGTGGAAATGCTCCCTAAAGGTATGTAAAGTTTCCTCAAAAGAAAAATCCTCAGGGAGAAGCAGAAGGAATGGATGGAATTTTCTGCATCAGAGTCCTCATAAGTAGGAATAGACAAATCCTGTTCATTAGAAGAGTCAGAAGAAATAGAATCCTGTTCAGAAGATTCATAGTCAATGTCTTGCCTAGGCCTCTTAGAAGGAGGAGGTTGGCTACCCCAGATCAGAGCAATTAAATCTTCAGCCATTTTGATCATTTGTTTTTTATGCATAAGGGCCTGCACATGTGGCCCAGGCATTGTTTTTTTAGTCATAAATTTAGATTTTGGCCTTATACAAATCTATAAGCCTGAAAACACCCTCAGAAGCTGGTGCCTGCACAGTGGCTCTGGACCCATCTAAGGTAGAGACATCCACAGGTTCCATAATTGAAGCATCTCGTGGCATACCGGACTCCGAATGGGTCTCAGTACAGGCCGGCGAATCAGAAGTAGCGTGTATCAGGGGCTGCGAAAGCGCCTCACTGAGTACCGGCGAATTGGCGAAGAGCTTAGGAGAAGCATCGTCATCAGGTTTGGACCTCAACGGTCTGCTCTGTCTTTTTCTTTGCTTTTTTTAGGTATTCCGATAATCGGATTGCTAACCGATGACATTTCTGGATAATTAAATCTTGAGCCAAAATATTTAGAAGCAAAAATATACCAATGTTTAATCGTGCGTTGATTAAATTTCGCACAAAACCGACAGCAAGGCACATTGTGGTCAGGACCTAGGCAAGGAATACAGTACAAATGAAAATCCTTACGAGGTATTTGCTTCCCACAAGTAATGCAATTATTAACTTTTACTGACATCGATAAGGAGCAAGAAAAAGTTTCCCCAACGGGGTACTTAGCTTTTAGTTGAAGACTTCGGTTCTGAAACTCAAAAACGAAAATTTCAGAAGTCGGCCGACCTGCACTTATGAACTGCTTCTGCTTCAGGCACTGCGTGGCACGAAAGACTGATGTAATGGCATCGGCTGCATGTTTTATACCCCTGACAACCTGACGTCATGGAAGGGACAGCAACCGACGCAGGACCCAAGACTTTGTTAATCAGGCCGACTGAGGGCAACCTGCCCAAATGTAATGTCTGCAACAGTGAAACACGAAGAACATGACAATTTTATGAAAAATGGACAAAAAACATGAGGAAAAAAATGGACATTCTGCGAAAATCTGTACAGTTAAGAGGTATGGCCCGCAGTAAAAATTCTTAGCCTCTTCCCATTCTATCACCTTTCCTTCTCTAATTATTTGCGCCCAATAATTTGGTTCTTTTGCCACTTTTCTCCAATAAATTCCAGCCCCCTCTTCCCTATTTTTTGCATCCCTAATTGCAGTCCTCCCTATCGGAAGAATCTCATTTCTCCATTCCCATGTTAGCTTAGTTCTTAGAATACTTTCTGCTACTTTATGAATAAAATTTTATGTATGGTTATTGTTATTCTCCTTAAAGGTCTACATCCAAAATACTAATCTTTCCTTGTTTCTTGAGCTTCCCCTGTTTCATCATCATTCCATTCTACTTTGAATTACAGGTTCCTGCTTGTGCAATTATATGAGCCATAACTGTGTAGCTCTGAAATACCCCTTCAAATCGGGTAGTCCTAAAAGTACAGTTTTGTACCTACCATAAATGTAGATGTTCGAGGATCCCCATTGCTGCAGTCCTTACTATTGGGGTATAGTCCGGCGAGGCCCCATACCAGAGAGTATAGGGTATATAAGGCAGCGCGCGGTCAGAGCGTCAGTCGTCAGAGGTACTGTCGATGCGTGACCGACGCCCATATCGGCTGCTTTTCTTTTTTGATGTCAGAAGACCAGAAAAAGACAAGCCCAAAAAGACAAGGCCAAAAATATAACCAAAATATATACAAATAATATATATAAATATATATAAAAAAGTATCTCACCTACCCAACCACCACCTACTGGCTGAATGGCCCCATCTGGAGTAACTGAGAAAACTTGCTAGTGAGCCTCTTTCTTTGTGGAGGAGGAACGCCCTCTGACATTTGATAGGGGGGCATTGTATGGAAATAATAAAATCTGTAAGAATGATATCCAATATCCATTTGTCTTGTGTCTAAATTAATTAAATCTTTCTTTTGAAAAAGAGACAGTCTTCCTCTGAGGATAGCTGCCAGACGAGAATCTACTGCAGCTGAAAAAACACATCAGACTGTAAAAGGAGCATCCAAAATGTCTTTCTTAACATGCCTCAAATCCTTCTGATCCTCAACAGGCATGCCCAAGAAACAGACTAGTAGCAACAAAGCATCCACCTTAGATTTCAATAGTGAAAGGAGATAATTCTGATATTTTAGCATGTGAAACTGAAATTCAAACGCTCATTATGAGAGTGGAAGAAGTACATCTCTTCCCCCCTATCCCACCTATCCTTGCCTCTTTATCTGGGAACAGGGATTTTTTTTTTTAACCACAGAAGCCTACCTTTAGGGGCAAAACATCTTCCACCACATTCAACACAGGAGGAATAGCCATAAGCCCTATGCTGGGTAAAACAATTCCTGAATCAGAGTAATCCTGGCCTTCCCATTAAAAGTGCTCCCTCATGAATGCAGAGTCTCTAAAAAAAAATCCTCAGGAGGGAGAAGCTGTAGGAGTGGAATCATCCACCACATCAGAATCAGTATAAGTAGGATGCAAGTCTGAAGTCTCACGCCAGAGCAAAGACTCTGGAACCCCTACACTACCCTCTAGGCCTATTCAGAAGGGCATCCAATCATATCAATCATAATCAAATTCATCCCATTCTGCCATTTGATTCTTAGGTACAGAACCAGCCCAGAAGTAAGAAGAAGCCCCAAAGCCCCCCCTACCAGGCCTAGAAGCAACTTTCACAGACAGGAGAGAGGCCAACTAAAGAGAGGGAAGAGAGAAGAGAAGAGAAGAGAGAGAGCCCCCAAGCCCCTCAGCCTGGCTGAGAGGCACATCCTGTAACAGTAAAGTTTTCTGCCTTTCTGCCCATGGAGACTCTGCTGGCCTCTCTGGAGTGGAGACTGAGCTCAACTCCCTTCCGACTGACGGATCAACCATACCGTCTTCACTTCGGATCTTTTGTCCTTTAACCTGCACTCGCGAAAACTGCTTCGCATCGACCATGCGGCAAAAAGACTGAATAATATGGCGCCGGGTCATGCATTTAGTACCCCGACGCATTGACGCCGGGGCTATGCGCTCGACCGACCGCCAGCTTATACTCTGGTATTTCGGTCGACTGACGCGACTATACCCCCAGTAAGAAGGACTGACTGCAGAAACTGCCTTGTTCTATTGGAAGAATTAGCTTATCCCACTTGACTCTTTGTCATTGTCCCCTCTCAGATAAAAATGCTTCAGCTCTTTATTAATTGCTATCCACAACTTCTCCTCTGGTTGATAAAAATATGCCTGACCTATGTATAAAACTAAAGACTAAAAACATATAACACAGCTTCCAATTTCTCAGGTTTTGTATTATCTTTTGTTTAGTCTCTTCCCACATATCCTTAGCTGCCAAACAAGAATCCTTTTTAAACCATACTTCTACTTAATTTTATCATGTCCCCATAAATATGGATATTGCTGAACCACTTTGCGTGTGGGTACATAACTTACAGCTATTGCCTTTGTTTTCGCTTCATTAATTTTATATCCCAAAAAGATTTGAAACTGGCTAAAAAGCTTCCACAACACTGAAATGTCCTTTTCTGGTTTTATCAGGCATAAAATATCATCTGCAAATAGGGCCGGCTTTTCTTGACTAACATACCAATTATATCTTTAAATTTGAGTCCGGTATTTTCTTTGCTGATGATTCTAAACATGATGCAAATAACAGAGGAAAGAGGGCATACCTCCCTGGTTCCTTTGCTCAAACAGAAATTATCAGAGAGGAAACCCAGTATAATTTTTGCCTCCGATCCCTGATATATCCTCCTAATCAACCTTATAATTTTGTCAGGAAATGCAAATGCTTCCATTACCCTGCTTGTAAATTAGAGGACAAAAACACATCTGTGGTGATAACAGCATTTATGGTTTTATTCTGAAGAAAGTGTGTTTTACTAAAGCTTGTTCATGTGGAAAATACAAGTGAGTCATGCCTTGGTTTTGGTTGTTTTTATTGAGCAATTTACTTTCCTGTTCGTTTTGGCCTGCTCGTAAACTCCCAGCTTACTCTGTTAAATGCTTTCTCTCCATCAAAACCCAAAAACAGTGGTATTTTCTTAAATTCTGCTTCCCTCTGGATCATCAGTGTTCTGTTAATGTTATAAAATGTTTGTCTTTCCTCCAAAAAACCACAATAATCCATATCAATTTTGGCACCACCTTTGCCATTATTTTAGCCATTATAAACAAACATTTTATAATCGTAGTTTAGGATTGAAATCAGCCTGTATGAAGTTGGATCTGATGGGTCTTCACTCTCTTTAGCTATTACAGCCACCACAATTTTCTTTCAGGATGTTGATGCTTCCAATCCTCTTAAAATACTGTTAAACAAAACCTTCTAGATCTTTATCCATTTTGTTTCCTTCCTAGCTTCCAAACTTCCACAGGAACACCATCTACTCCTGGAGATTTTCCTATGGATTGGTTATACATCACCATTTTTATCTCATCTCCTCCTATCCTGATAGCAACTGAGCCTCATCTACCTCTAACCTTGGCATGTCTAATTCTTCCATAAACATTTCTATGAGTACCTTTTTTCATTTCCATACTTCTCTGCTTTATATACAGACTTTCATAAATTTCCAAAATACTTCTAGTACCTCTACAGGATCTCTTGTAATCTTCCTTGTTATAGGCTCCCAAAGCTTGGCCACAACTCTTTCCACTTTCTGTTGCCTGAGTCCTTGTGCTATGGAGTTATCATCAAATAGAATAGTGTAAGAACTTACCATAACCTTATATGTCCTTCTATTCCATGTTGCAGTATTCATTACTGTAGGGAGGTTGCTGCCTGCAGCACTGGACATTTGGCCAGTATACCAAAGTCTTAGGAGCAGGGATATGTGTGGCGTTTGATATCAGAGCCATAAACTGATGTTGGCTATAAAGATGACGTCTGCACGTACCCACTTCAGAATGGACTGTCGCATAAAGTAGTACCCCTGAAAGCAATGAAGAGGAAGAAGGAAGCTTTTCAGACCCACATGTAATACCAGGCCAAGGGTGCCTCCTGCAGGCATATGCCTGATGCTGAGGTTTGGTAGATGAAGAGAAATCTGTCCCCTCAGTTGGCTAAACAGGTAACGAGGTGGTAGGAGGGTGGGAGTGAATACTGCAACATGGAAGAGAAGGACATCTAAGGCTATGGTAAGTTCTTACACAACTATTCTGTCCTTCTATTCTCACGTTGCAGTATTCATTACTGTAGGGAGAGTACCAAAGCTTTAGGTATGAGCTTGGGAAGAGGAATGAGGTCCCTGGTTAATTAGGCCATATAGAATTTATTTATTTTACATTTGTTAACCGGGTAGAGTCCGGCTGGGCAAGTAGCCCATTTTCAGTGGAGACCCAGGGAGATAAGCACCATAACAATAGAACAAAAAAAATTACAACAATTTTTAGAAGATTTACAAACGATATACAAAAAAAGTTTGACAGTTGCCAACAATCACAATTTACAAAAAGGTGAATGTAAACCAGAAAAAGTACAGTTGTGTACACTTACCATAAATGTAGATGTTTGAGTGTATTCACTGTTGCAGTCATCACTTGTGGGGTTATCCCTGCTGGGTAGCCCTCGGTCGGCCTGAATACCAGGGTCAAGATTTTCCCCTGCGCCGGCTGCTGTCACCTCTGGACTGACGTCAGGTCGTCAGTGGTATAAAGGAGAACAGCCAGCACCAATACATCAGTTTTTCTTGCCCTAACCTGTAGGAGCCCCTTGAAGGAAATGTTGCCCCTGGTGGCCCAAGGCCACAAGAATGACCGTAATCTCCAAAAAGGATAAGATTAAGGGGGAAGGTAGAAGGGAAAATAGGACTGCAACAGTGAATACACTCAAACATCTACATTTATGGCAAGTGTACACAACTGTACGATGTTCTTCGTGTTTCACTATTGTAGTCATCACTTGTGGGAGGATTCCCAAAGCTGAGGAAGGGGAGGATAGAAGCATGAAATTCCTAGGATTGAGCTAGCATGCCTTGCAGAACTGCAGAGGCAAAGCCTGCCTGAGCCCTGGAGAACAGAGGCAGGTGGTAGTGTTTGGTGAAGGTGTGGACCGAGGTCCAAGTGGCAGCTTCCAAGATGCCCCTGGTGGGTACTCCCTTAAGGAAGGCAGTGGAAGTAGAGGCTCCCCTAGTGTAATGTGTTCTGATGGATTTAGGAGGAGCTTTCCCATGAAAAGTGTAGCAGAATTGTATGCAGTGAGATATCCAATTTGAAATGGTCTGCTTAGAGATAGGCTTCCCCTCTTTCCCAGGGGCAAAGCCAACCAACAGTTGATCCATCTTCCTAATGTACTTTGTTCTGTCCGGGTAGTATTTTAACTATCTGTGCACATCCATTGTGTACAGATTTCTCTCCCCTTTATTCTGAGGGTTTGGAAAAAAGTTGGGGAGATGTATAGCCTGGTTTAAGGTCACATCTGATACTACCTTTAGCATGAATAAGGGATTAGTCCTGAGAAACACCCTGTCTGCATGGAAGATAATGAAGGGTTCAATGGCCATGAGTGCTTGAAGTTCTTACACCCTCCTAGCTAAAGTAATAGCCAAGAGGAAGGCAGTCTTGCAGGAAAGGTGTTTTAGGTCTGCTGATGCAGCTGGTTCAAAGGGAGGCAAAGCCAGTTTTTATAAGACATAGTTCAGGTCCCAGGCTGGAGTGGGTGCCCTTCTAGGGGCCTAATGTTAGATACACCTTTGAGAAATTGCTTAATCAAAGGGTGAGAGAAGACAGGCTGTTCAGTATGAAAGTGTGCTGAAATGACTGAGGGGTGGATTTTAATGGAGGAAAAGAAGAGGCCCTTGTTAAGTAGCTCCACTAGGTAGCCCAGAATAAGTGGGAGGGCCGGCTGCTAGCTGCTGTGACCTTTTTATAGGTACCAGGAGTTGAATCTTTTCCATTTCTCTGAGTAAAATTTCCTGGTGCTGGGTCTTCTGTCTTCCTTAATAATGTCTAGGACCTGCTTGCTCAGCTGTGGGTTATCCCTAGTCCCAAGGGGATAAGCCATGCAAAACATTTGAGTGTGTGCAGGTTTGGATGCAGAACCTCCACTCTAGCTTGTGTCAGGAGGTCTGCAGTTAAAAGTCAGGGGCCTGTAAGGCTCCTTGGTGAGACTGAGCAGCAAGGGATACCAATATTGCATGGGCCAATCTGGTGCTATAAAGATGGCTTTTGGTCCTTCCTGCCTTATTTTGAGCAGTACCCTTCGGAATAAGGGTGGGGGGAGGCATAAATGAAGAGATTGGTCCACTGGAATGAGAGAGCATCCACTTTCCAAGCAGGTGGTGGAACTCCCAGGGGCAGAATTTATGCAGCTGATTGTTGTGTTGTGAGGTGAACAGGTCCACCTCTGGTGTCCCCCAGGCCTGGGTGATTTGGAGGAATGTCCCCTTTTGGAGTTTCCACTCATGGAGTTCTAAGTAGTTTTTGCTTAGATGGTCTGCTAGGGTGTTGTTTACTCCTGGGATGTACTGGGCTATCAGGTGTAGACCCATGGAAGAGGCTGTCTGCCAGAGGCTCATGGCTAGTCGGCAAAGAGGATAGGAGTGTGTCCCCCCGCTTGTTAATGTACTACATGATTGTGGTATTGTCTGTTTTTATGAGGACTCCTGGTTTTAGGTGGTCTTGGAAGGATGTGATAGCCTTGTGAACTGCCATCATTTCATTTAGGTTGATGTGCCAGTGAAGGTGCCAGAGGTCTCAAGAGCCTTGGGTGCATTAGGTGTCGAAATGAGCGCCCCAAGCTAGGTCTGAGGCATCTGTGGTGATAGTCTGGCCTTGAGGAAGGTAGATAAAGAGAAGGCCCTTGTTCTGAGTTCATGCCTCTGCCCACCAAAAGAAACTTGTTTCGTATGCATGAAATGAGGGGGAGAGTGGTCTCCAAAGACTGAGTGTGTTGGCACCAAAGGTACTTTAGGTACCACTGGCATTTCCTCATGTGTAGCCTGGCCAGGGGAATCATCAGAATGCAAGATGACATGTAACAAAGTGCTTGCAGAATTTTCCTTGCTGTGAGTTTTTTTTCTGAGAGCTAGCTGGAAGAAGTAATTTGGCAGAAAACATTGTTTTTCTGGTGAGAGGAAGGCTGTTTGGAAGGCTGTGTCCAGGAATGCGCCAAAGAAGGTGATCTGCCTAGAGGGGTTTAGGTTTGACTTTTTCCTATTGATAGTGAACCCTAGAGAGGTTAGGGTTGTTTGTAAAAAGAGCAGATCCTGTAATAACTTCTCTTTGCTGTCTGCCTGGATTAGGCAGTTGTCCAGATAAGGGTAAATCTCGATGTTTTGCTGTCTGCAGAAGGCAACCACTGGGGCCAGGTATTTTGTGAAGACCCTGGGAGCTGTAGATAAGCCAAAGGGTAGTGCATAGAAAGTACAGTTGTGTACACCTACCATAAATGTAGATGTTCGAGTGTCTTCACTGTTGCAGTCATGACTGTAGGGTTCTCCCCTGCTGGCAGGCAGCCCTCGGTCGGCCAGAATCCCAAAGTCTGGGTCCAGCGTCGGCTGTTCAACCATGCTCCCTGATGTCAGAGTGCCAGGAGTACAAAGCTGACAGCCGACGCCATCTTCTCCAGATTTTCTTGCCCCAGATGTCAGGAGTCCCAAAATGAGAAAGGTCCCATATCCTTTGCAAATACACCTCAGAAGAATGGTGAGAAAAGGAACTACACAAAAGTAAAAATAAGAGGGGACAGGAGGGAGGGAAAACCAGACTGCAACAGTGAAGACACTCGAACATCTACATTTATGGTAGGTGTACACAACTGTACTATGTTCATCGTGTTTCACTGTTGCAGTCATGACTGTAGGGTAGAATCCCAAAGCTGAAAGAAAGGGAGGTGGTCATAAAGAAGAAGGGGCGGCTAAAAGGCCCTGCAAGACTGCAGAGGCAAAGCCTGCCCTAGACTTAGAGTAGAGAGGTAGATTGTAGTGCTTAGAAAAAGTATGCACTGAACTCCAAGTTGCAGCTTCCAAAATGTCTTTGGTAGGAACTCCCTGAGGAAGGCCGCAGAAGTGGCAGCAGCTCTGGTGGAATGAGTCCGTATACTCCTGGGATTTACTTTCCATGGTGTGAATAACAAAATCTGATTCCATGAGCAATCCATTTAGAAATGGTCTGTTTTGAAATGGCTTTACCTTGGGAACTTGAAGCATAAGAAACAAACAATTGTTCTGATTTTCTGATGTCCTTGGTTCTGTCCAGGTAAAAACGTAGTTGTCTGTGTACATCCAAGGAATGTAAGATCCTTTCCCCTTTATTTTGAGGAGTGGGGAAAAAAGTTGGCAAGTGGATAGTTTGATTTAAAGCCACTTTGGAAACCACCTTAGGCATGAAGGTAGGATTAGTCCTCAAAGACACCCTGTCTTGATGAAAAATAATATAAGGTTCCACAGCCATAAGAGCTTGTAACTCTGAAACTCTCCTGGCAGAGGTTAGGGCTAACAGGATAGCTGTCTTCCAAGATAAAAAACTTGATGTCAGAAGAGGCAGCAGGCTCAAAAGGAGGCCAGGTTAGTTTTTCCAAAACATAGTTGAGATCCCAAGCAGGAATGGGAGGAGATCTAGGAGGTCTTAAGTTCTTAGCTCCTCTGAGAAACTGTCCCATGAGCTGGTGGGAAAAGATTGGAGGGTCTGAATTATAATGAGCAGAAATAGCAGAGGCATGTATCTTAATGGAAGAGAAAGAGAGACCCTTATGTAACAGATCTGTCAAGTAGAGCCTGCATCCAGGAACAAAATCTTTTCCATTTTCCTGCATAAGATTTTCTAGTGCTAGGACGTCTGGCTTCTAAAATGACATCCATAACCTGCTTGGGTAGGAAAGAAGAAATCAAAGGCCCTGGATTAACCAGGCCGCCAGGCTGAGAGTTCTGACATGAGAGTGTAGAACCTGACCCTGATGTTGGGACAGAAGGTTCGGAGACTGAGGTAAAACCCAAGGGGGCTCCAGACATAGGTTTTTTAGAGTTGGGTACCAAAACTGTCGAGGCCAATTTGGGGCCAGCAAGATTATCATCTTGGGCTTGTCCTGTTTTATCTTTAATAAGACCCGTGGAAGAAGAGGAAGAGGCAGAAAAGCATATCCCGAGAGGTTCCTCCAACTGAATGATAGGGCATCCACTTTCCAAGCTTCTTTGTGGAAAGTCCTGGTGCAAAAAATCTGTAGTTGATGATTGAGATGGGATGCAAAGAGGTCTATGTGAGGACATCCCCAGACTGCTGTTATCATCCTGAATATTTTGGTGTCCAGCATCCACTCGTGTGGATCCGAAAGGTTTCTGCTCAGACTGTCTGCCAGGAAGTTTTGCTTCCCTGGTAGAAACTGAGCTTGAAGATCCAGATTGCAAGCTAGAGCTGTATTCCATAGATCCATGGCTAGTCTGCAAAGGGGGAAGGAATGAGATCCCCCTTGCTTGTTTATGTACCACATAACTGTGGTGTTGTCTGTCCATATTAGTAGTTATCCTGGTTGTAGAAGATTCCTGAAAGCCATTAGAGCTTTCTGAATGGCTAACATTTCCTTTAAATTGATATGCAGGTGCTTCTGATCCTTTGTCCAAAGGCCCTGCAGACAGTTGCCCTGAAAATGGGCTCCCCAAGCATAATCCGAGGCATCCGTGGTTAGAATCTGAGTGGCAGGAGGCAGACAGAAGGGTTTCCCTTTGTTTAGAGCACATGCCCTGGACCACCAAAGAAATTCCTTTTGAAGGCAAGGCAGGACGGAGATCAGTATGTCTAAACTGTGGCAATGCTGAGACCATACACTTTTTAGGTACCACTGTATTTTCCTCATGTGTAGTCTTGCATATGGTGCGAGAAGGATGCAGGAGGCCATGTAACCCAAAGCCTGCAGGAATCTCCTTGCAGATAGCCGAGTTAAAGTTGCCAAGGTTTTGAAAGTTGAAGCCAGCTGTAATTGTTTTTCGGATGTCAGAAATGCCATCTGGGTTGTGGTGTTTTGAAGAGCACCCAGAAAAGTTATCTGTTGTGATGGTGTCAAATTTGACTTTTTTATGTTTACAGAGAATCCCAGGAACTTGAGGAGGTTCTGTACAAATTCTAGATGCTGGAGTAAGACATCCTTGCTGTCTGCCTGAATTAGACAATCGTCCAGATAAAGGTAAATTTGAATTCCCTTGAGTCTGCAGTAATCTACTACTGGAGCCAGGCATTTGGTGAAGACCCTGGGCGCAGTAGACATTCCAAAGGGCAGTGCAGAGAATTGAAAGTGCCTCGATCCGGCCTTGAACCTGAGGTATTTTCTGCGTTCCTGCCTGATGGGAATGTGTAAATATGCCTCCTTTAAATCCAAAGTTACCATCCATGCATCTTTGGGACAGCATTGGAAGTAGCTGCTGTAGAGTAAGCATCTTGGATTTTGGAATCTCTAGAAAGGTGTTCAAGACTGACAGATCCAGAATGGGTCTCCATGAGTTTTGCTTCCTGGGGACTAGAAAGAGCCTTGAGTAAAAACCTTGTCCCATCTCTGAAAGTGGAACCAGTTCTATGGCTTTCATAGCCAAAAGAGCTTCCACCTGGTTTAAGGCCTCTGTCCATTGATGTTTTGGAAGGCCTGGCCATCCGCTTGGCCTTGGCAGGGTATGAAAATGGAATTTGTAACCTCTTAAAACCACATCCAGAACCCACTTGTCTTGGGTTATATGAGTCCAATTTTGATAAAAAAGAGAGTTTTCCTCCGAGAGGGGCTTCCAGGCAAGAAGTTCCTGCAGCCCAACAGAGGGAGTCATTGAGTTTGTTTCCTATGAGTTTGTGACCTGTCCTCTCCTCCCCAGGGGTGGAAGCAGTCCACTGTCTTGGTCTATAAGAAGCTTGTGTTTGAGGCCTTCCTCTGGAGCGTCTATATCTACCCCTCTGAGGCCTGTCTGAAGTGGGAAAGGACCAATTTTTAGAAGGCCAATTCCTGCTAAATCTTGGTGGCTGTACTTGTAAGAAATCTTTAACTGTTTGCATAGATTTCGCCTTATCCTCCATCTTTTTAATCACCTCTTCAGCTTTTGATCCAAACAAAACATTATGCTGAACAGGAGCATCCAATAATTTAGCTTTTACTTGTTCTGGCAAATTTTGTTCCTTTAGCCATGCATGCCTTCTAATGACTGTGCCGGAGGCAGCAGCCCTAAAAGAAGCCTCCAAGGCATCAAATCCACAGTGTAAACCATGCTTCCCAACTTGTTCAGTGGCATGCAATAAGTCAAGTAATTCCTTATCATCTGCACAGGCAGAAATGGAAGTATGCTTTTGTTTTAAAACAGACAAGAGAAATTGCTGGTATTTCAGCATATGAAACTGACAGTTTAAAGCCCTAATGGACAAAGTAGCAGAAGTGTACACTTTTTTGCCCCATCTTTCTAAGGATCTAGAATCCTTTTCAGTGGGAATGGGATTTTTGGCAGAAGTGGCCTAAACTCCCTTAGGACCCTGAGAAATGGTTTCAGGGTCAGCAGAAGGGTTCTTGTATAAAAACTGGTGGGAATCAGGAACCCTGAAATATCTATCAGGCTTAACAGGAGCAGGAGGAAAAGAGTCAGGGGTTAAGTTAGCCTCCGAAAAAGCATCATCCACAATATCCAAAAAGTACAGTTTTGTACCTACCATAAATGTAGATGTTCGAGTGCTAATACAGCTGCAGTAATCACAGATGGGTTTTCTGCCGTCAGGCGGTCCCTCGGTCGGCCAAATTCCAAAGTCTTGGTCCGGCGTCGGTTCTCGTTGCTCTCTCTTCTGACGTCAGTGAGGCCAGAGTATATAAGACACAGCCGACGCCATGTTCTTCAGTCTTTCTTGCCCCAGATGTCAGGTGCCCCCAGAAGAAAGGCAATACCTAAATAATGCTTATATGCATACACAATCAATGCAATAAAATCCAAAATCAGTGGTAGCAAGCAAATAAAACATAGCAGGATAACCCATTCAGGTAGTATGAAGAGGTTGTTAGGCCCCATGCCTTTACCCAGTGGGGAAGGAGGGAGGGAAACCTGTACTGCAGCTGTATTAGCACTCAAACATCTACATTTATGGTAGGTACAAAACTGTACTATGTTCATCGTGCATACAGCTGCAGTAATCACAGATGGGTAGAGTCCCAAAGCTATGCACAGGGTGGTAGGTACTAGGAGGAACTGGGTTGAGCCAGAATGCCCTGCAAAACAGCAGTGGCAAAGCCTGCTCTTGTTCTGGAATATAAAGGCAGGTGGTAGTGTTTTGTGAAGGTATGTACAGAACTCCAAGTGGCTGCCTCCAAAATATCTTTGGTAGGAACTCCTCTGAGGAAGGCTGTAGAGGTAGCTGTGGCCCTGGTGGAGTGTGATCTGATACCAGTAGGAACAGATTTCCCATGATAGGAATAACAAAACTGTATGCAGTGGCCTATCCACTTTGAAATAGTCTGTTTTGTAACTGGCTTCCCTTGAGCCCCTACAGCATAGGACACAAAGAGTTGTTCTGATTTCCTGAAGGACTTTGTTCTGTCCAAATAATAACGTAGCTGCCTATGGATGTCTAAAGAGTGTAGCAGCCTTTCCCCTTTGTTTTGAGGATTGGGGTAAAAGGTAGGTAGGTGTATGGCCTGATTTAAAGCTACCCTGGATACCACTTTAGGCATAAATGATGGGTTGGTACGAAGGGAAACCCTGTCCTGATGGAAAATGAGAAAGGGCTGCACCGCCATGAGGGCCTGTAGTTCAGAAACCCTACGAGCTGAAGTGATGGCCAGAAGGAAGGCTGTTTTCCAGGACAAATATTGCAAATCTGTTGAGGCAGCTGGTTCAAAAGGAGGCAATGTTAATTTTTCTAGTATGTAATTAAGATCCCAGGCTGGTATTGGTTGCTTCCTTGGTGGTCTTATATTCTTAGCCCCTCTGAGGAACTGTCGTAAGAGTGGGTGAGAAAATAAAGGAGGATCCATGTTGAATTCTGCAGAAATGGCTGAGGCATGGATTTTTATGGAAGAAAATGAAAGTCCACTGTTCAGCAGCTCAGCTAGATACTGTAATACCTGAGGCAAGTTCAGTTTTCTAGGGTCCTGGCCTCTTTTCTCATTCCAAGAGCAAAACCGCTTCCATTTTATGGAGTAAGCTTTTCTAGTAGATGGCCTTCTGGCCTCCAAAATGACATCCTGCACCTCCTTGGAGAGTAGGGTCTGTTGTGGTGTTAAGGAATTTTCCATGCAGCGAGAGTGAGTGTTTTCAGCTGACTGTGAAGAGTTTTGTAGCTGTGCTGAGTCAGCAGAAGAGGCATTAGAGGCAGGGACCAGGGAGGAGTATGTGTTAGGCTCCTCAGGAGTGGGTACCAGTGTTGCCTTGGCCAATCTGGAGCAATCAGTATCATCTTCGGTTTGTCTGTTCTTGCTTTCAAAAGCACCTTGGGCAGAAGAGGCAGAGGTGGGAATGCGTAAACTGTCCATGCTGTCCAACTGAATGAAAGGGCGTCCACTCTCCAGGCCTTTGGATGAAAGGTCCTCGAACAAAACTTTTCCAATTGATGATTCCTGTGGGAGGCAAAAAGATCTATGTCTGGCCTCCCCCATGCTTGGATTATTTCTGCAAACACCTGAGGATGTAACTTCCATTTGTGTGGATCTGTCATATTTCTGCTTAGATTGTCTGCCAGTGTGTTTTCCAATCCTGGCAAGTACTGTGCTTGAAGTTCGATTTGTCTTTCCAGAGCCAAGTTCCAAAGAGTCATGGCTAGTCTGCACAAGGGGTATGAATGTGTTCCTCCTTGTTTGTTTATGTACCACATTACCGTGGTGTTGTCTGTTCTTATCAGTAATTGTCCTGGATGCAGGAAGTCCTTGAAAGCTGTAATTGCATTTATTACTGCTAGCATTTCTTTTTGATTGATGTGAAGGTGCTTTTCCTTTTGGGACCATTTGCCCTGAATGCACCTGTCTGTCATGTGTGCCCCCCAGGCGTAGTCTGAGGCGTCTGTGGTTATGACTTGCTTTGCTTGAGGCTTGCAGAATGGGAGGCCTGTGTTTGCTTGACATGCTTGGGCCCACCATAGAAATTCCTTTTGCAAACATGGAATTATTGGTATTATTGTTTCCAAACTGTGACTGTGTTGAGACCATAGGTTTTTTAGGTACCATTGAAGTTTCCTCATATGCAGCTTTGCACATGGGATTAAAAGAATGCAAGATGCCATGAATCCCAGAGCCTGCAGGATTTTCCTTGCAGTAAGCCTGGTACTTTTTGCTAGTATTTTGAAGTACTGAGATAGTTGCCCCTGTTTTTCTGGCGTAAGGTAGGCCATCTGGGTGTTTGTGCCCAAGTTGGCACCCAGGAAAGTTATTTTCTGAGATGGTGTTAGACTTGATTTCTCTTTGTTGATTGTATATCCCAGAGAAAGCAGTAACCGTGTCACATATGCCAGATGTTCCAGAAGTATGCGCTTGCTGTCCGCTTGGATCAGGCAGTCGTCCAGATAAGGGTAAATTTGTATCCCTTGAAGTCTGCAGTAGGCAATCACTGATGCCAGGCACTTTGTGAATACTCTGGGCGCAGTAGATAAGCCAAAGGGCAATGCAGAGAATTGATAGTGGATTGAACCTGCAAGAAATCTGAGGTATCTTCTGCAGCTTTGTCTGATTGGGACATGCAGGTATGCCTCCTTGAGGTCCAATGTTACCAGCCAAAACTCCTTGCCCAGCATGGGAAGAAGCTGCTGTAATGTGAGCATCTTGAATTTTGGTACGAGTAGAAATGTGTTTAGGACGGATAAGTCCAAAATGGGTCTCCAGTCGGTTACTTTCCTTGGTACCAGAAAAAGTCTTGAATAAAAACCTTGACCTTGTTGGTGAGTAGGTACCTCTTGAATAGCTCTCATGCCTATGAGCTTTGAAATTTGCAGTTGTGCCTCTGCCCTTTGATTTTGTGGCAGGTTTGGCATGCCTCTCATTTTTGGAAAAGTGTGAAATTGAAATTTGTAGCCTCTGTTTATAATGTCCAGGATCCATTTGTCTGTTGTGACAATATGCCAATTGCTTGCAAATAATGCTAGTTTCCCTCCCAAAGGTGCTGCCAGCTGAGACATGCTTGGCATGGAAATGAGGGAGTCATTGGGTTTGCTTCCTGTATTGTTGTGCACTGTCTTCGCCACCTCTTGGTGCTGGAGTTTGCCATTGTCGGCCTCTATATGATCCTTGTGATTGCCCTCTGCCCCTTGTGTGTCTGTATCTACCTCTTTGGGGCTTGTCAGTGGCTGGAAAGGACCAGTTTTTTGAAGGCCAATTTCTGCTAAAACGTGGTGGTTGGACCTGTAAGAAAGCTTTGACAGTTTGCATAGATTTGGCTTTTTTTCCATTTTCCGTAGTATCTCCTCAGCATTAGTACCAAACAGCACATCCTTTTGTAAAGGAGCATCTAGAAGTTTAGCTTTCACATGATCAGGTAAATTTTGTTCCCTAAGCCAGGCATGTCTGCGAATGACTGATCCTGTAGCAGCCGCTCTACTTGAGGCCTCTAGGGCATCATAACCACATTGTAAGGTGTGTTTACCCACTTGCTCTGCACTATGCATCATATCCTGTAACTCCTTTAAATCTGGTTGTTCAGGTTGAGACATTTTGTTCCTTAATTGTGATAACAGGAACTGTTGATATTTAAGCATATGAAACTGACAATTTAAAGCCCTCATGGCTAGGGTGGCTGAGGTATATACCTTTTACCCCTCCTTTCTAAAGATCTTGATTCCCTTTCTGCAGGAAGTGGATTCTTGGCAGTGGAGGCCTTCAATCCCTTGGGGCCTTGTGAAATGGTTTCAGGGTCAGCATTATGGCTTTTGAAGAGAAATTGGTGAGAGCTGGGTACTCTGTAATACCTATCAGGTTTAACTGGTGCAGGAGGCAGAGAATCCGGGTTAAGACAAGCCTCTGAATAGACATCATCCAGTATGTCCAAAACAGGGGGTATAGCCAGAGGTCTGTGTTGAGGTAACAAAAGAAATTCCCTAAGTCTTTTCTTGGAATCTGAAAAGTCTTGGCCTTCCCAATGGAAGTGTTCCCTCAAGGTGTGCAAGGTTTCCCCAAAGGAAAAATCCTCAGGAGGGGATACAGAAGGAATGGACTGTTCTGCATCCGAATCCTCAAAAGGAGAGTAAGAGTGTTCCTCTGCATCAGAATGTTCTGATAAAATGGATCCCTGATCAGAAGAGGGAGAATCTTCCTCCACTCTGGGTCTCTTGTCTGGAGGGGGTTGAGAACCTCTGATAAGAGTAATTAAATCCTCAGCCATTTTAAGCATCTGTTTTTTTAGGCATGGAACCTGGAGATGGGCCCTGTGCAACAGGCCTCGTGGGATGCCTGGCTGCTTTGGATTTAGTAAAGGCCTTAACTGAAAAGGAAGATGAGGGCCTAAATACACCATGGGTGGAGGTGGACCTGTCCACATTAGTAGGCTCAACATTAGCAGAGGCTTCGGTTGTAGTCTGGGAAAGGGCCGAGGACCCAGCGGTCTCGGGTCCGTTTCGTCGGTAGTCAGGGACTGCAAAGACGCCTCGCTGAGAACCGGACCACGTGTAGCCTGTTTTGGCGTGGTGTCGGCGGGGACCGCGGGCCTCGCGTGTTGGTCCTTTTCCTTGCGTTTTTTGGACAAAACGGTAGTCGGAGTGTCCGATGACATTTTATAATCAAAAGCTTTACCAAAGTAGTGCTGGGCGAACTGCGCCCGACGCTTAATAGTGTGTTTATTGAAAGTAGCGCAAAAGCGACAGCCCGAGACGTCGTGGTCTGGGCCCAAACAAGGTATGCAGAGGGAATCGAAATCCTTAAGCGGTATTTGCTTCCCACAAGAAATACAATTATTAACTTTTTCTGACATCGGTCTGAGGCAAGAAAAGTTTCCCCAACGGGGTACTTAGCTTTAATGAAGACTTCGGTTTCCAAAATATTCGTAATTCAGGAGCTGGCCGACCGGCACTTGCGAACTGCTTCTGCTTCGGGCACCGCGCAGCAAAAAAGACTGGAGAACATGGCGTCAGCTGTGTCTTATATATTCTGGCCTCACTGACGTCAGAAGAGAGAGCGACGACAACCGACGCCGGACCAAGACTTTGGAATTCGGCCGACCGAGGGACCGCCTGACGGCAGAAAACCCATCTGTGATTACTGCAGCTGTATGCACGATGAACATCAGGAGGAATAGCCAGGGGTCTATGCTGGGGAAGAAGAAGAAAATCCCTTAGTCTTTTCTTAGATTCCGAATACTCCTGTCCTTCCCAGTGGAAATGTTCCCTCATTTCATGCAAAGTTTCCCCAAAAGAGAAATCCTCAGGGGGAGAAGCTGAAGGAATGGATTCCTCAGCATCAGAATCCTCATAAGGAGGGAAAGAATATTCCTGGTCAGAAGAAGAAACTGAAGAAACAGAAGCCTGATCAGAGGAATCATAATAAACATCCTGCCTTAGCCTTTTATCTGGAGGGGGATGTGAACCCCTAATCATAGTAAGTAAATCCTCCGCCATCTGTTTCTGTGACTTGGGAGCCGGTTCAGAAGAGGCCTGTGTTGCAGTCTTTGATTTAGAAGGAGTCTTTGCCTTTGTCTTTGCCTTTATTAGAAGCTGAGTAGGCCTGAAAACCCCTTCGGAAGCCGGTACCTGCACAGCGGCTCCGGACCCATCCGAAGGAGCATTGTCCGAAGGTCCTGCAATAGAAATATTTAAAGGCCTGGTTGGCTCCTCATGAGAGTCCATTTCGGCCATCGGTTCTGAAATGGCCGATGACAGGGGCTGCAAAAGCGCCTCACTGACGACGGCCGAACTTGAAGCTGGTTCCGCTTGTGCGCTATCATCAGATTTGGACCTCGGAGGCCTGTCTTTATCCTTGCGACGTTTGTGAACTCCGGTAGCCGGAACCGTATCCGATGACATTTTGTAGTTAAAGCGCCTACCTAAGTAATGAAAAGCAAAATCGTACCTTCGTTTAATTGTACATTGATTGAATCTAGCACAAAACCGACAACTAGCTACGTCGTGGTCAGGGCCTAAGCAAGGAATACAGTAAGAATGAAAATCCTTATGAGGTATTTGCTTCCCACATGAAATACAATTATTAACTTTTTCTGACATCGGACTGGAGCAAGAAAAAGTTTCCCCAACGGGGTACTTAGCTTTGAGTGGAGAAGAAAGTCTTCTGACTGAAGTTTATCAGAAAAATCGTCAGGAGTCAGCCAACCGGCACTTGCGAACTGCTATCACCGCACGGCAAGAAAGACTGGAGAAGATGGCGTCAGCTGTCAGCTTTGTACTCCTGGCATTCTGACATCAGGGAGCATGGTTGAACAGCCGACGCCGGACCCAGACTTTGGGATTCTGGCCGACCGAGGGCTGCCTGCCAGCAGGGGAGAACCCTACAGTCATGACTGCAACAGTGAAACACGATGAACATCTGAAAATGTTGTGAACCTGCTCTGAAATGTAGGTATTTCCTGCAAGACTCCCTTATGGGTATATGAAGGTAGGCATCCTTTAGTTCTAGGGAGGCTATCCATGCATTTTTGCCCAGCATTGGTAAAAGTTTTTGAACAGTTAGCATTTTGAATTTTGGGTCCTCTAGGAAGGTGTTTAGAGTGGACAGGTCAAGGATGGGTCACCAAGTGCCTTCTTTTCTTGGCACTAGGAACAGTCTGGAGTAAAAACCTTTTCCTGCTTGCTCCTGTGGCACAGGCTCCACTGCCCCTTGAGCATGGAGTATGTGCTCTTGTTTTAATGCTTCTGCCCACTGATTTGGAGGTAGATTTTAGCAACCTGTTAAGGTTGGGACTTTCTGGAAGGAAAATTTGTAACCCTGAAAAATTATTTTTAATACCCATTGGTCCTTTGTTACAGACAGACAATTTTGTTTGTAAAGGGATAGCCTTCCTCCTAACTTCTGATGGGAGGGAGAGTGGGAGTCACTGCATGTTCTTAGAGCAGTGAGTGGACTTAGAACTCCCTGCTGTGGGAGTGGTGGAGGGGCACTGCTTAGTTCTTCGCTGGCCTTGGTTTTGTGGTCTAACTGGTCTGTCCTTGTAAGGCCTGCCTAGAACCTGTCTACTGGGGGCTGGGAAAGACCAGTGCTAGAGGGAAAGTTTCAGCTGAATCTAGGAGGTTGAATTTGGAGGAAGTCCTTTACTGTTTGCATAGATTTAGCTTTATCCTCCATCTTTTTTATAACCTCCTCCTGCTTTTGATCCAAACAAGTGGGCTTTATCCAGGGGGACATCAAGTTTTTTGATTTTACATGATCAGGCAGTAGCTGTTCTCTTTCAGCCATGTGTTCCTCCTAATGACTTAACCTGCCACGGTGGCCCTACTTGAGGCTTCTAGGGCATCAAATCCGCAGTGCAGGGAGTGTTTAGCTACTTGAGAAGTACAGTACAGAAGATCTGCTAACTCTTTGGAAGTATTAGAGTCAGGTAAAGATTAAATTTTTTGTTTAAGTTCCAAGGTGTGCTGTTGATATTTTAGCATATGGAACTGGCAGTTAAGAGCTCTAATAGCTAAGGTTGTGGAGGTGTACACTTTCTTTCCCCATCTGTCCAGTGCTCTCAAGTTCTTGTCAGAGGGGAATTGGGTTTTTAGATGAGCTAGCCTTGGCCCCTTTGGGCCCCTGTGTGAGGACCTCTGGGTCTGAGTCAGTGTTTTTAAACAAGTACTTATGTGAATCAGGCACCCTGTAGTATCTGTCAGGTTTTCTACGAGTAGGGGGTAGGGTGTCAGGGGTGAGGCTAGATTCATTGAAAACATCATCCACCATGTCCAGAATAGGAGGGATGGCCAAGGGTCTGTGCTGAGGAAGAGCTAGAAACTCTCACATCTTTTCTTAGACTGAGGATAATATTGGGCTTCCCAGTGGAAATGATCTCTGAGTGTGTGCAGGGTTTCCCCAAATGAAAGATCCTCGGGGGGGGGGGGGCAGAAGGAATAGATTCCTGTGCATCAGAATCCTCAAAGGAGGTGAGAGGCTATTGTTCCTCTTCTGAATCAAAGTAGTCTGAAAGTTCAGAATGCAGCTATGTGTGAACTTCAGGGGAAGTATCCCTCTTTCTTTTAGAAGGAGTGGTATGTCTACTCCTGATGAAGGTGATGAGGTCCTCTGCCATTTTCAGTAGCTGTGTCTGAGGTGGTGTAGGAGTAAGATGGCGACTACAGACTGCTTTTCTTTGGGGTGGTCTTGCATTTATCCATTTGTCGTTGGGATGCGGTAGTCGGAGGCGAAGACATCAGCTTCTGTCTTGAATCGGTTGTGCAAAGAACCTCCTCAGAAGCCGGTGCCTGTGTAGTGGCTCAGGGGGCAAATAAACACAAAAACACAAAGGTATACCTCCAACCAAAAGCAAATACACCAAAAAGGCTTTTAAGTATAGTAAAGAAAATGAGAGGTATAGTCAGAAAAAAATAGGGGGCTGGAGGGAGGGTAACCAGGACTGCAACAGTGAATACACTCAAACATCTACATTTATGGTAAGTGTACACAACTGTACTATGTTCTTCATGTTTCACTGTTGCAGTCATTACATTTGGGTAGATTCCCAAAGCTATGGTTGGGAGGAGTAGTTTATACAGCATTAGGGCCAGTTATAAGGCCCTGCAAGACAGCAATGGCAATGCCAGCTCTGGATTTAGAGAAAATTGGTAAATGATAGCACTTGGTGAAAGTATGTACAGAACTCCAGGTAGCAGCTTCTAGGATATCCCTGGAAGGACCACCTCTGAGAAAGGCTGCAGAAGTAGATGTAGCCCTGGTAGAGTGATATCTGATTCCCTAGGGGATAGGTTTTCCATGGTGCTTATAGTAGAAATGAATGCAATGGCTTATCCATTTAGATATGGTTTGTTCTGAAATAGCCTTCCCCTCTGCCCCTGCAGCAAATGCTACCAGCAATTGTTCAGATTTTCTTCAAGATTTAGTCCTATCCAAGTAGAATCTTAGTTGTCTATGCACATCCAAGGAATGCAGAAACCATTCCCCTTTGTTCTGTGGCTTGGGGAAGAAGGTTGGCAAATGAATGGACTGATTAAGAGCCACACTGGAAACCACCTTGGCCATGAAGGATGGATTGGTCCTGAGAGATACCCTGTCCACATGAAAGATGATGAAAGGCTCCACTGCCATAAGGGCCTGTAATTCAGCGATCCTTCTAGCTGAAGTGATTGCTAAAAGGAAGGCTGTTTTCCAAGAAAGAAATTTTAAGTCTGCAGTAGCAGCTGGCTTGAAAGGAGGCAGAGTGAGTTTCTCCACAACAAAGTTAAGGTCCCAGGCAGGGGTAGGAGCTCTCCTGGGTGGTCTCAAGTTTTTTGCCCCTCTGAGATACTGCTTGAGCAGAGGATGAGAGAAGAGGGGTGGTTCTGCATTATAGTGAGCTGAGGTGTGGATTTTAATGGAGGAAAAAGACAGGCCCTTGTGAAGCATCTCAGTTAAGTATTGCAAAATCTGAGGTAAAATGGGCGCTGCTGTGCTCATTCCTAAAGATTGGTTCCAGGTACAGAATCTTTTCCATTTGTCAGCATAGGATTTTCTAGTACTAGGTCTCCTCGCCTCCAAGATGACATCCATCACAGGTTTGCTGAGGGATGATAAGGGTGAATTTACTTGATTAGCCAGGCTGCAAGGTTCAATGTTGGAAGTTGAGGGTGCAGAATTTAGTTCTCCTGCTGAGACAGCAGGGAAGGGGTTTGAGGCAGGTGCCATGGAGATATTTGCGACACACTGCGCAAGAGAGGTACCAGTGTTGGCGCAGCCAGTCTGGGGAAATCAAAATCATCCTTGGTTTGTCCTGTTTGACTTTTAGTAGAACTTTGGAGAGCAGAGGCAGAGGGGGAAAGGCACAGACTGATAGGTTTTTCCAGCTGAAGGACAGAGCATCCACTTTCCAGGCTTGTGTGTGGGGAGTCTGTGTGCAAAACATGTCCAACTGGTAGTTCTGGGGGGAGGCAAATAGATCTATGTCTGGGCTCCCCCATTTGCTTGTCAACATGTTGAAAATCCGTGGTTCCAGTTTCCACTCATGTGAGTCCATGAGGTTTCTGCTTATTCAGTCTGCTAGTGTATTCAATTTTCCTGTCAGGAACTGAGCTTGTAGATGCACTTGGTAGCTCAAGGCTGTGTTCCACAATACCATGGCTAGTCTGCAGAGGGGGTAGGAATGTGTACCCCCCTGCTTGTTTATGTACCACATAACCATGGTGTTGTCCATCTTTACCATTAGTTGTCCTGGAAGAATGTAATCCTTGAAGGCTGTCAGATCATTCTGTACAGCTAACATTTCTTTTTAATTGATATGTAGGTGCATTTGATTTGGGTTCCATTCGCCCTGAATGCACTTCCCTGCCAGGTGAGCCCCCATGCATAATCTGATGCATCTGTAGTTAGGGTTTGGGTGGCAGTGGGTAGTGTGAATGGTAGTGCCTTGTTTTGGTGGCAGGCTTCTGCCCACCACAGGAACTCTAGGCATAGGCACAGTATGATAGGAGTCATGGTTTCCAGGCTGTGACAATGTTGACTCCATAGACTTTTTAGATACCAGTGTAGTTTTCTCATATGCAGCCTTGCATATGGAATTAAAAGAATGCAGGAGGCCATGAACCCCAAGGTTTGCAGTGTTTGTCTTGCAGCTAGCAGGGTTTTTGTGGCCACTTGTTTGAAGTAAGTTACCAAATGAATTTGCTTCTCTGGCGTGAAGAAAGCCATCTGGGCAGTTGTATTCAAGCTTGCACCCAGGAATGTAATCTGTTGACAGGGTACTAGTTGTGATTTCTTTTCATTAATGGTGTACCCAAGACAAGTTAGAACCCTTTTTACAAATGCCAGATAATTTAGAAGTATGCCCTGGTTTTCTGCCTGAATTAGACAATCGTCCAGGTATGGGTATATCTGAATATTTCTTTGCCTGCAAAATGCAATAACTGGAGCCAGGCACTTTGTGAATACCCTGGGCACAGCAGACAAGCCAAAGGGAAGTGCAGAGAACTGATAATGCAAGTAGCCTGCTTTGAAGCGTAGGAATCTTCTGCAAGATTCCCTGATTGGGATGTGCAGGTATGCCTCTTTTAAATCTAGAGTTGCCAACCAGGCATCTTTGCCTAGCATAGGAAGTAACTGGTGAAGAGTCAGCATCTTGAATTTTGGAATCTTCAGAAAGGTGTTTAGGGTAGACAGGTCCAGGATTGGGTGCCATGATTTGTTTTATCTGGGTACCAGAAAAAGCCTGGAATAGAAACCTTGTCCCTTTTCCTCTTCTGGTACCAGTTGAATAGCCCCCAACCTTAAGAGGGAAAGTACTTGTTTTTGAGCCTCTGCCCACTGATTTGGGGGCAGGTCTGGCCACCTGTTTGGTGTTGGCAACATGTGGAAATGAAATCTGTATCCCTGGGACACTATATTTAAAACCCATTTGTCCTGGGTTATGAGTTCCCAGTTCTTTGCATGAAGAGCAATCTTTCCCCCCAAAGGGGTGGTTAAAAGATAAGTGCTTGGTAATTTTAAAAGTAAGTCACTGAGACTGTTTACTATTGGGGAGGTGTCTTGCTATTTCCAGATTTGTAAGTGGAGGCCCCCCCACTGCTTAGTTCTGAGAGTCCCCTGGGACTAAAACATGGGTTTTTTTCTGTGTCTGGGTTTGGTTTGAGAGAATCTGGAAGGGGCTGGAAAGGACCAATTCTTAGAGGGTCAGTGCCTACTAAATCTTGGAGGTTGCACTTGTAAGAAATCTTTAACAGTTTGCATAGATTTAGCTTTATCTTCCATCTTTTTTAGAACTTCTTCAGCCTTATTGCCAAACAGGCGGTCCTGATTTAAAGGAGCATCCAACAATTTAGCTTTAACATGATCAGGCAAAGATTGCTCCTTAAGCCAAGCATGCCTTCTAAGCACAAACCCAGTAACAGCAGCCCTGCAGGAGGCCTCTAAAGAACCAAAACCACATGGCAAAGTATGTTTTCCAACTTGTTCAGTAGAATGCATTAAATCCTGTAAATCTTTATTTTCCACACAGTCAGGAATCAACATCATTTTCTGTTTAAGCAGTCCAATAATATGCTGTTGATATTTTAACATATGAAATTGGCAGTTTAAAGCTCTGATTGCCAAGGTTGCAGAAGTATAAACCTTTTTATCCCATCTATCCAGCGCCCTGGAGTCTCTATCAGAAGCGGTAGGATTTTTAGCAGTAGAAGCCTTAATGCCCTTGGGTCCCTGAGAAATGGTTTCTGGACCTGCAACAGGATTTTTGAAAAGGAACTTGTGGGACTCAGGAACCCTGTAGTACCTGTCAGGTTTACTAGGAGCCGGAGGCAGGGAGTCAGGGGCCAAACTGGATTCCGAGAACACATCATCAACAATGTCTAGTACAGGAGGTATAGCCAAAGGCCTATGCTGAGGTAGAAGGAAATCCCTAAGCCTCTTTTTTTGAATCAGAAAATTCCTGGCTTTCCCAGTGGAAATGCTCCCTTAAAGTATGTAAAGTTTCCCCAAAAGAAAAATCCTCAGGATGGAAAGCAGAGGGAATGGAATCCTCTGCATCGGAATCCTCTGCATCAGAATCCTCATAAGTAGGTATGGACAAATCCAGGTCATTAGAAGAGTCAGAAGAAACAGAATCCTGATCAGAAGATTCATAAGCAAGCTCAGCTCTAGGCCTCCTGGGGGGGAGGTACTTAGCTTTAAGTTGAAGACTTCGGAGCTGAAACTCGAAAATGAAAATTTCAGGAGTCGGCCGACCGGCACTTGCAAACTGCTTCTGCTTTGGGCACCGCACGACAAAAAAGACTGATGAAATGGCATTGGCTGCATGTTTTATACCCCTGACAACCTGACGTCATGGAAGAAGGGACAGCAACCGACGCAGGACCCAAGACTTTGTTAATCAGGCTGACTGAGGGCAACCTGCCAGCAGATTACCCAATGTAATGACTGCAACAGTGAAACACGAAGAACATCTGCTTTTGCTTCGGGCTCCATGGCAAGAAAGATTGATGTAATGGTGCCGGCTGCTCTTCTTTATACCACTGATGACCTGATATCAGTCCAGAGGTGACAGCAGCTGGCACAGGGGAAAAGCTTGACTCTGGTATTTGGGCCGACCGAGGGCTACCCAGCAGGGATAACCCCACAAGTGATGACTGCAACAGTGAAACACGAAGAACATCATTACATTTCTTAAAACTTATTACAGACAGTAACATGAAAAGTGCAGCTGTGTACACTTACCATAAATGTAGATGTTCTAGTGTATTCACTGTTGCAGTCATCACATTTGGGTTATCTGCTTGCAGGTAGCCCTCAGTCGGCCTGTTTATCAAAGTCTTGAGTCCTGCATCGGTTCCTGTCTCATCTTCCATAACGTCAGGTAGTCAGGGGTATAAAGCATGCAGGTGACGGCATTACATCAGTTTTTCTTGCCCCAGATGTCAGGTGCCCCCATAATGGGAAGCAATTATATATAAAGTTACATCTCAAACAAAAAGCAAATACACCAGAAAGCTTTAAACATAGTAAACAAGAATAGAGGTACAATCAATAGAACTCAGGGGGCTGAAGGGAGAGTAACCAGGACTGCAACAGTGAATACCCTTAAACATCTACATTTATGGTAAGTGTACACAACTGTACTATGTTCTTCGTGTTTCGCTGTAGAGGTAGAAGCAGCCCTGGTGGAATGTGGCCATATCCCCTGTGGGGTATGTTTTCCATGGTGCTTATAGCAGAAATGAATGCAATGGCCTATCCACTTAGAAATGGTTTGCTTTGAAATGGTCTTCCCTCTGCCCCTTCAGCAAATGCAACCAGCAGCAGTTCAGATTTCCTGAGAGGCTTAGTCCTGCCCAAGTAAAATCTAAGTTGTATGCGCACGTCCAAGGAGTGCAGTATTCATTCCCCTTTGTTCTGTGGATTAGAAAAGAAGGTTGGCAAATGGACAGATTAAGGGCCACACTGGATACCACCTTGGGCATAAAGGAAGGATTGGTCCTGAGGGACACCCTGTCCTCATGAAAGATGATGAAAGGCTCCACTGCCATGAGGGCCTGTAAATCAGACACCCTTCTTGCTGAAGTGATGACTAGAAGGAAGGCTGTTTTCCAAGAAAGAAATTTCAACTCTGCATTTGCAGCTGGCTCAAAGGGAGGTAGAGTGAGCTTTTCCAATACAAAGTTAAGGTCCCAGGCTGGAGTAGGGGCTCTCCTGGGTGGTCTTAGGTTTTTGGCCCCTCTGAGGAATTGCTTCAGCAGTGGATGAGAGAAGAGGGGTGGCTCTGTATTGTAATGTACTGAACTGGCCGAGGCATGAATTTTGATGGAAGAAAAGGAAAGGCCCTTGTGAAGCATCTCAGTTAAGTACCAAAGAATATGAGGTAAATTGGGCAGTGCTGTGCCCATCCCCTGAGTTTGACTACAGGAACAGAATCTTTTCCATTTTTCAGCAGAGGATTTTCTAGTACTAGGCTTCCAGAATGACATCCATCACTTGCTTACTGAGGGAAGGTAACGGAGAGATCAGGTAATTAGCCAAGCTGCAAGGTTCAGGGTTCGAAGCTGTAGGTGCAGAATCTGTCCCTCCTGCTGGGACAGCAGGACAGGGGTCTGAGGCAAGTGCCATGGTGCCAGCAGTGACACACTGCGAAAGAGGGGGCACACCAGTGTTGGTGTGGCCAGTCTGGTTCAATCAGTATTGTCCTTGGTTTGTCCTGTTTGATCTTTAGTAGCACTTTGGAGAGGAGAGGCAGAGGGGGAATGGCATAAACTGAAGGACAGGGCATCCACTTTCCAAGCTTGTTTGTGGGGAGTCCTTGTGCAGAATTTGTCCAATTGGTAGTTCTGAGAGGAGGCAAACGCATCTATCTCTGGGCTCCCCCATTTATTTCTCAACATGTTGAATATCTTTGGTTCCAGTTTCCACTCGTGTGGATCCATGAGATTTCTGCTTAGGTCGTCTGCCAGTGTATTTAGCTTGCCTGGCAGGAATTGAGCTTGTAGGTGCACTTGGTAGCTCAAGGCTGTGTTCCACAGAGCCATGGCTAGTCTGCAAAGAGGGTATGAGTGGGTTCTCCCCTGCTTGTTTATGTACCACATAACAGTGGTGTTGTCCGTCTTTACCAATAATTGTCCTGGAAGAATGTGGTCCTTGAAGGCTGTCAGAGCATTCTGTACAGCTAACATTTCTTTTTGATTGATATGCAGGTGCATTTGACTTGGGTTCCATTTGCCCTGAATACACTGCCCTGCCAAGTGAACCCCCCATGCACAGCTTGATGCGTCTGTTGTTAGGGTTTGGGCGGCAGGGGATAGAGTGAATGGCAGTCACTTGTTTGGGTGGCAGGCCTCTGCCCACCAGAGGAACTCTATCTTCAGACAAGGTATGATAGGAATCACTGATTCTAGGTCCTGAAAATCTTGACATCATTGGCTTTTTTAGACACCACTGTAGTTTCCTCATATGCAGTCTTGCATATGGAATTAGTAGAATGCAAGAGGCCATGAATCCCAAGGCTTGCAGTATTTTCCTTGCAGATAGCTGGGTCTTTGTGGCCAGTAGTTTGAAGTAGGCTGTCAAATGAACTTGTTTCTCTGGTGTGAGGTAGGCCATCTGGGAAGTTGTATTCAAGCTTGCTCCCAGGAATACAATTTGTTGGCAAGGTACAAGATGTGATTTCTTTTCATTTATGGTGTACCCCAGAGAAGTTAGTAATTTCTTTACAAATGCCAGATGATTTAATAGTATGTCCTGGCTTTCTGCCTGAATTAGACAATCGTCCAGGTATGGGTATATTTGAATATTTATTTGCCTGCAAAATGCAATGACTGGAGCTAGGCACTTTGTGAATAACCCTGGGTGCAGTAGATAAGCCAAAGGGCAGTGCAGAGAACTGATAGTGCATGTAGCTTCTAGTGCATGTAGACTGCTCTGAAGCGTATCTTCTGCAAGATTCCCTTATTGCGATGTGCAGGTAGTCTTCCTTTAAGTCCATTGTTGCCAACCAGGTATTTTTGCCTAGCATGGGAAGCAACTGAAGAAGAGTTAGCATTTTGAATTCTGGGATTACCAAAAAAGTGTTTAGGATAGACAGGTCCAGGACAGGACACCAGGAATTATCTTTTCTGGGTACCAGGAAAAGTCTTGAGTAGAAACCATGCCCCCAATCTTCTTCTGGGACAGGATGAATAGCCCTGATGTTTGGAAGAGAGAGAACTTGCTTTTGAGCCTCTGCATTCTGTTCTGGGGGTAGGTCTGGCCAACCGTTTGGGGTTGGTAAGGAGTGGAAGTGGAATCTGTATCCTTGGGAAACTATATTTAAAACCCATTTGTCTTGGGTAATGAGTTCCCAATTTTTTGCATGTAGGGTGATCTTTCCCCCTAAAGGGACGGTCAGTTAAGCAGGGCTTGGAAGGTTTAAATTTAAGTCATTGAGATAGTTTACTATAGGGGGTAGCCTTACTACTCCCAGCTATGGAAGTGGGAGCCCCCCACTGCTTAGGCCTGTGAGTACCTTGGGACTGAAGCCTGGGTGTTCTGCTGGTTCTGGGTTTAGACTGAAGGCCTGGAAGAGGCAGGAAAGGGCCAATTCTTAGACGGCCAATGCCTAATAAATCTGGGAGGCTGTACTTGCAGGAAGTCTTTAACAGTTTGCATAGATTTAGCTTTTTCCTCCATCTTTTTAAGTACTTCTTTTGCTTTGTTGCCAAACAGGTGGTCTTGGTTTAAGGGAGCATCCAGTAATTTAGCTTTAACATGATCTGGCAAAGATTGCTCCTTAAGCCAAGCATGCCTTCTAAGTACAGACCCAGTGACAGCAGCCCTGCAAGATGCCTCTGATGAATCAAAACCACATTGCAAAGTATGTTTTCCAACTTGTTCAGCAGAATGCATTAAATCCTGTAGTTCTTTATTTTCAGCAGAGTCAGGAATTAACATACCTTTCTGTTTAAGCAATCCAATAATATGCTGCTGATACTTTAATATATGAAACTGGCAATTTAAGACCCTAATGGCCAAAGTTGCAGAAGTGTATACCTTCTTACCCAATCTGTCCAGGGCCCTGGAATATCTATCAGAGGGGGTAGGGTTTTTGGCAGTAGTAGCCTTAATGCCCTTGGGTCCCTGTGAAATGGTCTCAGGATCCGCAGCTGGATTTCTAAAGAGGAATTTGTGAGAGTCAGGTACCCTGTAATACCTATCAGGTTTTCTGGGAGCAGGAGGTAAAGTGTCAGGGGCCAGGCTAGATTCCGAGAAGGCATCATCTACAATGTCCAGTACAGGAGGGATAGTTAAAAGCCTGTGTTGAGATAGGAGTAAGAATTCCCTAAGCCTCTTTTTGGAGTCAGAGTAATCCTGGCTTTCCCAGCGGAAATGCTCCCTAAGAGTATGCAACGTTTCACTAAAAGAGAAATCCTCTGGAGGGGAAGCAGAGGGAATGGAGTCCTCTGCATCAGACTCCTCATAGGTAGATAAGGGCAACTCCTGGTCATCAAAGAAAAAAGAAATTTCAGAATCCTGGTCAGAAGAATCAGAAGGAAAATCAGTCCTAGGTTTCTTAGAGGGAGAAGGGTGGCTTCCCCTGATTAGAGTAATAAGGTCTTCAGCCATTCTTATCATATATTTTTTTAGGCATAGGGGCCTGACCATGTGGTCTGGGCATCAGTTTTCTAGGCATGGATCGAGTTTTAGGCCTTGAAGAAGAAGATGGCGTCTGTTTAATATGCAAGTCAGTAGGCCTGAATACACCCTCAGAAGCCGGTGCTGCACAGCGGCTCTGGACCCATCCAAGGTACAGACATCCACAGGTTCCACAGTCGAAGAAGCATCTTGCAGCATACTGGACTCCGGATGGATCTCAGTAGAGGCCTGTGAATCTGAAGTAGTGGGTATCAGGGCCTGCGAAAGCACCTCACTGAGTACCGGTGAACTGGCGACTAGCTTAGGAGAAGCGTCGTCGGCTGCTTTGGACCTATGCAGTCTGCCTCTGTCTTTATCTTTACGTTTTTTCGGAATATCAGTAGTCAGGTGGCTTACCGAAGCCATTTCTGAATAATTGAACAGAGTACCAAAATATTTAGATACGAAAATGAACCGACGAATAGTACAAAGTTTGAGTAAGGCACAAAACCAACAGCGAGGTACGTCGTGGTCAGAGCCTAGGCAAGGAACACAGTACAAATGGAAATCTTTATGAGGTATTTGCTTTCCACAAGAAATGCAATTATTTACTTTTACTGACATCGGTTTAGAGCAAGAAAAAGTTTCCCCAGTGGGGTACTTAGCTTTTAGTTGAAGACTTCAGATCTGAAACTCGAAAACGAAAATTTCAGGAGTCGGCCAACCGACACTTGCGAACTGCTTCTGCTTCGGGCACCGCATGGCAAGAAAGACTAATGTAATGGCATCAGCTGCATGTTTTATACCCCTGACGACTTGATGTCACGGAAAAAGAGACAGCAACCAACGCAGGACCCAAGTCTTTGTTAATCAGGCTGACTGAGGGCTACTGCAAGCAGATAACCCAAATGTGATTACTGCAACAGTGAAACGAGAAGAACATCTTTACAGAACCTAAACACAAATAGGATCCAAATGGATGCAGGTGGAAACGCCAAAAAAGTCAAAAAGTGCTGAAACACAGGACAAGTTTATTGAATTCTTTACTACATTATAGCAGTTGTCACCCTAGCTACCAGAAGAGATCAGTTGTTAAGGGGCAGTTAGTTAGGGCTGCACGTATTGTTAGTCTGGACGTCGATTTTCAAAACGAGTGTAAAGCACTGGTCGATATGTTCCTACACAGAGGGTACCCATCATCCCTACTTGATAACCTAGTGAGAGAAGTGACTAACAAAAGACTTAATGGCACGTACCTACCTCTACTTAGGGTAGATACATTTGAAGAAAGTACCTATACTACTATTACCCCTACCCTGGTTACACCCAGTCAGGTTCCTACTGGTAATTCACTTAACACTAACACCAGATTAATTTTGACTTACAGTATTGATAGTCATTTTATATTTGAAATTATTAAAAAGAACTGGGACATCTTTAGGAACAACTTTACAGTATTAAGTAAAGTAGGGAGTAAACCAGAGATCACTTTTCGGAGGGGTAAAAATTTGAAATCTTTATTGGAACATAATGTTAACACCCCTACTCGAACACCTGGTATGTATAAATGCCAAAACTGCAACCAGTGTAAGCACGTTTTGGAATCGAATAGGTTCAAGGCTAACAATCAATGCTTTAACTTGCGTTGCAGATCTACATGCAATACCCGCATGGTAGTTTACATCGCACAGTGTCAAAAATGCGAAGGGTTCTATGTGGGTAAAACTGAGCGCAGGTTATGAGAAAGGATCTACGAGCATCAATATGCTATAAGTAAGGAGAAGCAAGAGAATGTGTTGGCTAAACACATTTCTATGTGTAAAGACCATTTCTTTAAATTTATGGTTATTAATCAGTTGTTCGAAAACAAAAGAGGTGCCCCATCCCAGTTACTCCTGGAAGCATCAGAACTAAGATGGCAGATTAGACTTAACGCCTACGCTTTCCCTGGTTTAAATGAGGGTTGTTCCATTAGTTCTTTACTTAAATTGAGGAATTTACTAAGATAGACTACACACCTTCATATAGACAGTAACCTTAGAGTCAGTAAGAATGTGAACGTAAAAAGTAGTTGTACTTGCTCTGTATGTACGACCTATATATGTACATCTATTCTTGAATACACCTTAAATTTACATATACGCATTTGCGTATATTTTTATATTTTTATATAAATAGATGCATACTTGAAGTGTTTCCTGTTTATGCATTTATATATGTCCTAATAGATATACAAAATTAAGAACATTTAAGAAACAGTTATAGTATGTGGGGTTAACTGATTTTTGTAATTGTTTTTGCAGTTTATTAGGCAGCTCATTTTAACTTAATTTAATTTTATTTATTCGAAGTGTAGCTATTTCTAAATTATAGCTACTTTTAATATATTTTCTCAACAATGTTTTGTATTTCTGAATTATAGAGTTGTCTATGTGTTGGTAACATTGACTTTCACAATTTCCTGACCCTAATTGCTTTTGTTCACAGTCAATTAGGGAATTAAGGATAGTATAAAAGCTGTGATTGATTTATGTACTTTGTCTGAGGAAGTCTGTGTACTACACAGACGAAAAGCGCTTCACTTCAATAAACTTGTCCTGTGTTTCAGCACTTTTTGACTTTTTTGGCGTTTCCACCTGCATCCATTGGATCCTATTTGTGTTTTATTTCCTGGTTTTTGTGCTCTGCATTTGGTTGATCTTTACAGAACCTGTCTGGGCATTTAGAAGCTGGGGGTTGAGAATCAGGAGCCTGTGAGGCAGCCAAAAAGGCATCTTGAAAGGCTGGAAGCAAGGCAGATGGTGAGGGTTGATCCATCTGAAGTAATTCAAAATACCTCTTTTTTATTTCTGAGACATCTAAGGCCTGCCATGTGAAGTGTTCTCTCATGAGAGAGATGGTATCTCCAAAAGAAAAATACTTCCCTGGAGATGCAGGACTGACAGAGTCCTCTTCCTCGGGGTAATGAAGCCTTGGGGGATTCAATTTGAGAGCAATAGGTAAGGGAATCTTCAGAGGAGGAGTATTCCTCCTCAGACTCTTCTAAGGCCTGCACAGCAGTAGGAACAGGAGGAGGTACCTGTGATTGTAGAGCCTGAAAGGATTTTGGGAAAAAACTTCCCATCCAGGGGTAGATTGCTGTTGTATACGCTTTAATTTTTGTTTTCTCTTCAGAGGAGTTGATTTAGATGCCGATATCTGGGAGGACTACAGAGCAGGAGTAGGCCCCTCTGATCAACCTCAGAGGACATACTCAGCATTTCCGTTGTGCCGGCTTCCATTACAGTTCCCAGTTCCAACTACGAAACAGGTGTCCAATGGGACCCTGGGCTAACATATGCCTCAACAGTCTCACCAGACTCCTAAGGTGCAGTATGGGTGTCGGGCCTAACTTTTTGGCCTTCTTCCTAGGCAGCTCATCAGAAGCTCCTACCCTGCACCCTCCATACCTAACACTAGACACCACAGTCTCTGGTTTTCTAGATAAAGTTTGAAAAAAAGTTATGTACTCACCATAACTTTCCATCTGAGTAGTTCTGCTTTATTTGTCTTCAACCTGTGGGTACCGGATCCGTATCTGATCCGAGCCGACAAATTCACTAGCATCTGCTTCAAGCTCCTCCCCTTACCCATAATACACCTCCACTACCATCCAAAACTCAGATCAAGTTTGCTGACCCTTATACTGAGAACCTGACCTGAAGAATGCTTTATGACCTAAAACTGCAGCCAACAGGCTGTTCATATGATAAGGTCACAGGGAAGGAGGGAGAGACAGTTTAAGACAAATGAAGAACTACTACTCAGATGGAACGTTATGGTGAGTACATAAAGTACAGTTGTGTACCTACCATAAATGTAGATGTTCGAGTGTATTCACTGTTGCAGTCATTACAATTGGGTTATCTTGCTGGCAGGCTACCCGCAGTCGGCCTGAATTCCAAAGTCTTGGTCCGGCGTCAGTTGCTGTCACCTCCTCCCTGATGTCAGTGTGCCAGGGGTATAAAAGATGCAGCCGATGCCATTTTCTTCAGATTTTCTTTCCCCAGATGTCAGGTGCCCCTAAAATGGTAGGCTAAATTATGCCAATAAGCATGCATGCACAAAAAACAACTTTTCCTTCATCTACAAGCAAATATACCACATAGGTTGTATAGAATAGAGAAGTACAGATAAGTCCCAGCAAAGGAAAAGGGGGATGGTGGGAGGGTAACCTGGATTGCAACAGTGAATACACTCGAACATCTACATTTATGGTAGGTACACAACTGTACTATGTTCATCGTGTTTCACTGTTGCAGTCATTACAATTGGGTTGAATCCCAAAGCTAAGGTTGGGAGGCTGGTGCTAAATAGGATTAGGAGAGGCTATCAGGCCCTGCAGAACTGCAGTGGCAAATCCTGCCCTGGATTTAGAGTAGAGAGGTAAGTGATAGTGCTTTGTAAAAGTATGCACTGAACTCCAAGTTGCAGCCTCTAAGATGTCTTTGGTTGGTACTCCTCTGAGGAAGGCTGCTGAAGTGGCTGCTGCTCTGGTTGAATGTGGCCTAATGCCCTTAGGCACTGATTTGCCATGCTGTGAATAGCAGAACTGAATGCAGTGGCCTATCCACTTTGAAATAGTCTGCTTTGAGATAGGCTTTCCTTGTGATCCTGCAGCATATGCCACTAGAAGTTGTTCAGTCTTTCTGAAAGCTTTGGTTCTGTCCAAGTAGAAGCGTAGCTGCCTGTGAATGTCCAAAGAATGCAGAATTATCTCACCCTTATTCTGTGGGTTTGGATAAAAGGTAGGCAAAGGAACTGTTTGGTTAAGGGTCACACTGGACACTACCTTAGGCATAAATGTAGGGTTTGTCCGCAGAGAAACCCTGTCAGGATGGAAAATGATAAAAGGTTCCACAGCCATGAGTGCCTGTAACTCTGAGATTCGTCTAGCAGAGGTTATTGCTAGGAGCAGAGCTGTTTTCCAGGATAGGAATTTTATATCAACTGCAGAGGCTGGTTCAAATGGAGGCAGTGTGAGTTTTTCGAAGACATAGTTGAGGTCCCATGCAGGTACTGGTGCTCTCCTTGGAGGTCTTATGTTTTTGGCCCCTCTGAGGTACTGCCTTAATAATGGATGAGAAAAAATAGGTGGTTCTGTATTGTAATGAGCTGAAATGGCAGAGGCATGAATTTTAATTGATGAGAAGGAAAGGCCTTTATCAAGCATTTCAGTTAACTATTGCAAAATCTGAGGAATATTTGGAACAATCGTGTCAAAACCTTGTGCCTGGTTCCAGGCACAGAATCTCTTCCATTTTTCTGCATAAGATTTTCTGGTGCTAGGCCTCCTGGCCTCCAAAATAACATCCATCACTGCTTTAGAGAGAGGTGTGCCTTGACTGGCTACATTATCCGCCATGCTGCCAGGTTTAAGGTCCTGAGATGGCTGTGCAGTATCTGACCGTCTTGTTGGATCAACAAGTACGGAATCTGAGGTAATGTCCAAGCTGGGCATTGAGGCAAGCTCTTTAGGATTGGGTACCAGTGCTGGCGGGGCCAGTCTGGGGCAATCAGTATCATTTTTGGTTTCTCTTGTCTGACCTTGAGGAGTACCTTGGGGGGAGGAGAAGCAGAGGAGGAAAGGCATATACTGTTAGGTCTTTCCAGCTGAAAGACAGAGCATCCACTTTCCATGCTTGCTTGTGATAAGTCCTTGTGCAGAATTTCTGTAGTTGGTAGTTGTGAGGGAGGCAAACAGGTCTATGTCCAGACATCCCCAGTTCCTTGTTATCATGCTGAAGACTTGTGGATCCAATTTCCACTCGTGGGGATCCATTAGGTTTCTGCTTAGTTCATTTGCCAGAGTATTTGTCCTTCCTGGCAGGAATTGTGCTTGCAGATGTACTTGGTAAGTCAATGCTATGTCCCACAAGTTCATGGCTAGCCTGCAGAGGGGGTAGGAATGTGTGCCTCCCTGCTTGTTTATGTACCACATGACTGTAGTATTGTCCGTCCCTATCAGTAGTTGTCCTGGATGAAGTAGATCCTTGAAGGCTGTCAGGGCGTTCTGAACAGCTAACATCTCTTTTTGATTGATACGTAGATGCATTTGACTTGCGGACCATGTGCCCTGAATACATCTTCCTGCCATATGGGCCCCCCAGGCATAATCTGATGCATCTGTTGTCAATGTCTGCCTGGCTGTGGGTAAGGTTAATGGCTGTCCCGTGTTGTGGTGACAGGCTTTTGCCCACCATCGAAACTGCTGTTGCAGGCAGGGAATGAGGGTAATTATTGTTTCCAGGCTGTGGCAATGTTGAGTCCAAACACTTTTTAGATACCACTGAAGTTTCCTCATATGCAGTCTTGCATATGGAATTAGCAGAATGTAGGATGCCATGAAGCCGAAAGCCTGCAGAATTTTTCTTGCAGATAACTGGGTCTTTGTTGCCAACATTTTGAAATAAGTAGTCAGTTCTCTGTATTTGTCTGGCGTGAGATGAGCCATCTGTGCAGTTGTATTTAAGCTTGCACCCAGGAATATTATCTCGAGAGGGTACGAGTTTTGATTTCTTTTCGTTTACTGTGTACCCTAGACCTGTTAGTAATATTTTTACAAATGCCAGATGCTGTAGTAGAATGTCCTTGTTCTCTGCTTGAATAAGGTGGTCATCCAAGTAAGGATATATTTGAATTCCTCTTTGTCTGCAAAATGCAATCACTGGTGCCAGGCATTTTGTGATGGCCCTGGGCGCAGTAGATAAGCCAAAGGGCAGTGCAGAGAATTGGTAGTGCATTGAGCCAGCTATAAATCTGAGGTATCTTCTGCATGATTGTCTGATTGGGGCATGCAGGTATGCCTCTTTTAGGTCTAAAGTCACAAGCCAAGCCCTCTTGCCCAACATGGGCAGAAGCTGCTGCAGAGTTAACATTTTGAATTTTGGAATATCCAGGAATGTGTTTAGGATATACAGGTCCAGTATTGGTCTCCAGGCTTTGTCCTTTCTGGGCACCAAGAATAGCCTTGAGTAGAATCCTAGTCCCTGCTCTTGCTGTGGTACTAGCTGAATAGCTCTCATGTCCATGAGGGATGAAACTTCTTTTTGTGCCTCTGCCCATTGATTGCGTGGCAGGTCTGGCATACCGGTTGGCCTTGGCAGGGTGTGAAAGTGGAACCTGTAGCCTTGTGAAACGATATTTAGGACCCATTTGTCCTGGGTGATCATGTGCCAATTTTGTGAAAAAAGTGATAGTTTCCCCCCCTTAAGGGGCTGCCAGAAGATAAGTGCATGGTGCTGGCAAGGGGAAAGTCATTGAGACTGTTTCCTGTATGGCTGTGATTTTTCCTCACCGCTTTTGGAGGTAGAAGCATCCCATTGTTTAGGCCTTGGGGCTGTGATCTGCCTCTGGGGCATCTGTATCGTCCTCTTTGTGGCTTGTCTGACACTGGAAAGGACCAATTCTTTGTAGACCATTTCCTGCTAAATCTGGGAGGCTGTACCTGCAAGAATTCCTTGACTGTTTGCATAGATTTAGCTTTGTCCTCCATTTTCTTCAACATCTCTTCTGCTTTAACACCAAACAAAGTATCATGCTGTAATGGATCATCTAATCGTTTTGCTTTAACATGATCAGACAGATTCTGTTCTTTTAACCAAGCATGCCTCCTAATGACAGAACCTGTAACAGCGGCCCGGCAGGAGGCCTCTAGAGAATCAAAACCACATTGCAAAGTATGCTTTCCCACTTGTTCAGCTACATGCAATAAATCCTGCATTTCTTTGTTTTCTGCACATTCTGAATTTGTTAACATTTTCTGTTTAAGCAGTGACATAAGATATGCTGATATTTAAGCATATGAAATTGGCAATTTAAAGCTCTTACAGCCAAGGTAGCAGAAGTATAAATCTTTTTCCCCATCTGTCCAGGGCCCTAGAATCTCTATCAGAGGGGATAGGGGGTTTTTTTGCAGTGGAAGCCTTGACCCCTTTGGGACACTGACAGATAGTTTCTGGGTCAGCAGCAGGGTTTTTGTAAAGAAATTTATGTGAATCAGGAATCCTGTAGTATCTGTCTGGCTTAACAGGAGCTGGTGGTAAAGAGTCTGGAGATAGACTGGACTCTGAAAATACATCATCTACAATGTCTAAAACAGGTGGGATAGCAAGGGGCCTGTGCTGAGGCAATAAATGGAAGTCTCTGAGCCTTTTCTTGGATTCTGAGTAATCTTGGCTCTCCCAGTGGAAATGCTCCTTCATAGTATGCAGTGTCTCCCCAAATGAATAATCCTCAGGAGGAGAGGCTGAAGGGATAGATTCTTCAGCATCAGAATCCTCATAGGGAGGAAGAGAATATTCCTGTTCAGAAGAGGAATCAGAGGAAATAGAAACCTGATCTGAAGATTCATATTCTATCTCTTGCCTAGGCCTCTTATCAGGAGGGGGATGGGAACCCCTGATCAAAGTAATTAGGTCTTCGGCCATTTTAAGCATCTGTTTGTTAGGCATGGTGGCCTGTCCAGGAGAATGCTGTACTTGTTTCTTTGTCTTTAGAGCTGCTTTAGTCTTTGCCTTTGAAGCTGAAGTAGGTTTCACATATAACTGTGTAGGCCTGAAAACACCCTCAGAAGCCGATGCCTGCTCAGCGGCTCCAGACCCATCTGAGGGAATAGTTTCCGAGTGTCCAATACCTTGAGCTTCGAGCAGCCTAGTCAGCTCCGAGTGGGAGTCAGAAGCGGCTTGTGGCTCTGAGGTAGCGGGCGCCAAGGGCTGTGAAAGCACCTCACTGAGAACCGGCAACAGGCTTAGCGGAAGCCTCGTCGTCGGTTTTGGACCTAGGATGCCTGTCCTTTTCTTTTTCTTTGCACTTTTTATAAACTCCGGTAGTCGGCTGTTCCGACGGCATTATATAATTGAATCTTCTGCCAAAGTAATGAAATGCAAAATCGTACTGACGCTTAATAGTGCGTTGGTTAAATCTAGCACAAAACAGACAACTAGCAACGTCGTGGTCAGGGCCTAAGCAAGGAATACAGTAAGAATAAAAATCCTTATGAGGTATTTGCTTTCCAAAAGAAACACAATTATTAACTTTTTCTGACATCGGTCTGGAGCAAGAAAAAAGTTTCCCCAACGGGGTACTTCGCTTTAATGAAGACTTCGGATCTGAAATTCGAATTTGAAAATCTCAATAGTCGGCCGACCGGCACTTGCAAACTGCTTTTGCTTCGGGAACTGCGTGGCAAGAAAGACTGAAGAAAATGGCGTTGGCTGCATCTTTTATACCCCTGGCGCACTGACGTCAGGGAGGAGGCGACAGCAACCAACGCCGGACCTAGACTTTGGAATTCAGGCCGACTGCGGGTAGCCTGCCAGCAGGATAACCCAATTGTAACGACTGCAACAGTGAAACACGATGAATATCTTCTTTATCTGAAGTAGTTCACTTCATTTGGTCTTCAACCTGTGGGACAGAGTCCCCAGCTACTAAACTCCTGGGAGGCCCTCATGGAAGAATATTCCAGAACACCACGGAACCAAAGGATGCTCTCCTTGTAGAAGTCAAATCCAATTTGTAGTGAGAAATAACGGTATGAGATGAGGACCAAGTAGCTGCAGAACAAATATCATCCAATGATACTCTAGACCAAAAGGCAACAGAAGTAGCCATTGACCTAGTGGAATGAGCTTTCTCCTGATCCAGAGGAGACAAACCTTTATCCTTATAGACCTGAAGGATGCACAAGGAAATCCACCTAGCATTCATGACCTTGGAGATAGGTTTACCCAAAAAGGGTTTAGAGAAGGACACAAACAATTGATCAGATTTACAAAGGTTTTTAGTCCTGTGTAAATAAAATTGTAACTGTCTATGAACATCCAACAAGTGGAGTCGGTACTCCATTTTGTTAGCAAAATTTGGGAAGAATACAGGTAAGTTATTGGTCTGATTGATAACTTGTGATGCAACCTTGGGAAGAAAGGATGGATTGGTCCAACGGGGAAACCCTATCTTTACGGAAAATCAGATATGGAACTTTAACGAACAAAACTTGCAGTTCTGAAACCCTTTTAGCAGAAGTGATAGCTACCAGGAACGCTGTTTTCCAAGACTAGAACTTAAGATCTGTGGTTGCAGCAGGTTCAAAGGCGAAGTGACCAATGCATGAAGAACCATAGTAAGGTCCCATGGAGGAACAGGATCCTTGACCGGGGGGGGCATAACAGGAAAGTAGCTTTGATAAAGGCTTTACACAATCTGAAAGAGGCCAGGGTGGCAGAATTCTCACCCATGTGAAAATGAGAGATGGCAGCTAACTGAACTTTGATAGTAGAAGAGCTTGCTCCTTGTTGAAAAATATTGGCTAGGAAGTCAAGAATGGCAGAAATAGGAGCCTTGAAAGGATCTAAACTCCTTTGAGAAGCCCAAAAGGAAAAACATTTCCATTTGCTGTGGTAAATCTTCCTGATGGAAGACTTATGAGCTGCCACCAGAATAGACCTGAGTGAAGAGGATAATCCAGGAGTCCTAGCGATCATGGGAACTGGAGCAGCTAAGCCGTGAGATTCAAACTGTCCAGGTTTGGATGAGGAACCCCCAATGGGTGTGAAATAAGATCCTGAATGGGATCCGGGATCCAAAATCCAAGGAGGAGCCAAAAGATGAGACCAAAGGAAGGGAAACCATACATGGCAAGGCCAAAATGGGGCAATGAGGATCACTTTGCTCCCCAGTCGGCAAGCTTTCTGTAGAAACCTTGGAATAAGAGGTACTGGAGGGTAAGCATACACAAGACCGGGAGGCCAAGCATGGACTAGAGCATCTCTGGGGGTCTCCCCCGGCAGGGGGTTCAGAGCGAAAAACTCACTGCACTTCACATTGGATGGAGATGCAAAGAGATCTCAGTAAGGCTGACCCCACTCCACAAAGATCTGGTCTGCTACTGAATGATTCAGAGACCACTCGTAAGACATCAGAATAGTCCAACTTAACCTGTCTGCTAGAATGTTGGACCATCCTGGAATGTGCGTTGCTATGAGAAAGCGACCAGTGGAGATCGCCCATTCCCACACTTTCACGGCCTCGCGACAAACAGGGTAAGATCTGGTCCCTCCCTGTTTGTTGACGTACCAGATCACTGACATGTTGTCTGACTGAGTGCAATGGTTCCCAGAGGAAGAAAGGCATGAAGGGCCTGCAACGCCAAAAGGACCGCATTCATCCCCAGAACGTTTATGTGCAAAATGGTCTCAATAGGGCATCACAGGCCTTGGACTATCCTGCCCAAACAATGCCCCCCCACACCCAAGTTGGGAGGCATCCATGGTCACTGTGGCTTGGACAGTGGTTGGAACAAAAGGTCATCCCTCCAAGATTCCCTGAGAGCATATCCACCACAGAAGGAAAGACCTGCAGACTCAACAGAGGTGTATCGGATACGATAATGGAAGATCCAACAGGGACCATTGTACCACCTAGTGTCCACTGTAGTACTTGCATGTGTAGATGAGCACATAGAAGAACTGTAATAGTTGCTGCCATTGAACCTACGGCCCTCAGCACTGATTCTGCCGAAGGAAGATGAGAACAGTAGATCAGGGAGACATGCATTCTCAGGTTTTGCACTCTCTCAGTGGTCAGGAAGAGTTTGCACTGTAGTGCGTCTATCCTTGCCCCAATGCAGTCTATCACCTGGACAAGATTTAGAAGTGATTTGGATGCGTTGATTGTAATCCCCAATTGAAGACCAAGCTTTAAGAAATAATCCCTGGTTTGAGAAAGTAGATGCTTGGTGGGAGCAGTGAGGAGCCAACCGTCCAGGTATGGATAGACCTGAATCCCTGAAGCTTCAGGTAAGCCGCTACTACCACCATCACTTTGATGAACACCCTGTAGGCTGTGGTGAGACCAAAGGGTAGGGCTCGAAATTGGTAATGACGGACTCCTAGCCGGAAGCAGAGGAACCACCTGAAGCTTCTGTGCATATTTATGTGATACTAGGCATCCTGGGGATCTAATGAGCACATCCAGTCACTCTCTTGCAGGTACGGCATGATGGACTGTAATGTGATTTTCTTTGGCACCAAAAAGAACCTGGAGTAGATGCCCTATCCAGACTGATCTGGGGGGACGGGTTCAATGGCTCATTTCCCTAGCTTGGAGATTTCCAGTGCTGCTGCCTCCCTTTGCATGGGTGGTACACCTGGGAGGTGTTTGGTAAGTTTGGGGGGGGGGCCACAAAGGGGATAGAATATCCTCTGGATATGATCTGAAGCACCCAGCGATCTGAAGTTATGGATTCCCATGCCACCAGGTGCAATGACCATCTACCTCCAGAGTAGAGCAGTCAGGCAATCCCCTCAGGGTTGCTGTCTGGGCCTGTCTGAGAAAGGTTCTCGAGACCCAAAATTACTTGGACCCCCTCTGCCTCTGGACCGGCATCTATCCTGTCCCCCTCTGCCTCTGAGGGAAGAAGACCCCTGAGTGTCACAGGAATACTGTGACTTCCGGAACCACATCTTCTTTTGCTCTCTCTAATTCCAGGAAAAGGATCTTTGAGGGTTCGAGTAGCGGATTCTGATGGCAGACAGTGACTTCCCATCCTTCTCACTCTGGACTAAAGTCTCTTCGATGGTCTTACCAAAAAGAGTAGAGCCGTCATAAGGGGCGTAGGTAAAAAACGCCTTGAAAGGTTCCGAAAACTGACATAGTCTGAGCCAGGCGTTGCGTCTCATGGACACGCCGGACCCAACCGCCCTAGCCGCTCCTTCGGTAGCATGTGAAAGGAGTCATCCTCGCTGAGAATGTGTCTCTGTCCTCTTGCGATATGGACTTGGGGGAAAATCAGCCAGTTCCTTGACCAGGTCGCGCCGGAGCCTCATAACATGGTCAGGTAGTTCAGCGCCCTGATGAAAAAGGTCACTGATGCATAAACCCGCTTCCCTAAGTGGTCCATCATCCAAGACTCTCGGTCAGGGGGATGAACCAAGGAACTCTCTTGGGCCAGTTCCTTTTTTGTGGCTGCTGCTACCATCATAGTGTCTACAGGGGAGCCTTTGATCCACGATGGTCTATCTGATGGTGGACTCAAGATCTTATCCGGACATTTAGGGATTGGTTCCATGGTGTCCGACTCCTTCCAGGCCCATGAGGTGACCAGGTTCACCAGGGGATCTGTGGGAGGGGAAACCCAGGAAGTAGATGGGCCCGTGCTGAAAGCCTCCAGGAAAGTACAGTTGTGTACCTACCATAAATGTAGATGTTCGAGTGTATTCACTGTTGCAGTCATTACTCTTGGGCTATCCTGCTGGCAGGCTACCCTCAGTCGGCCAGAATTCCAAAGTCTAGGTCCAACGTCGGTTGCTGTCAGCTCTTCCCTGACGTCAGTGCACCAGGGGTATAAAAAATGCAGCCGACGCCATTTTCTTCAGTTTTTCTTGCCCCAGATGTCAGGTGCCCCAAATAGGTAGGCTGAAAAATATAGCAATAAGAAATGCATGCACAAAAATAACATTTCCTTCATCTACAAGAAAATACACCAAAAAGGTTGAATAGGATAGAGAAGTGTAGATAAGTCCCAACAAAGAGAGGGGGGATGGTGGGTGGGTAACCTGGACTGCAACAGTGAATACACTCGAACATCTACATTTATGGTAGGTACACAACTGTAATATGTTCATCGTGTTTCACTGTTGCAGTCATTACTCTTGGGTTGAATCCCAAAGCTGAGGATGGGTGGCTGGGCTAAATAGGATTAGGAGAGGCTATGAGGCCCTGCAGAACTGCAGTGGCGAAGCCTGCTCTGGACTTAGAGTAGAGAGGCAAGTGATAGTACTTTGTAAAGGTGTGCACTGAAGTCCAAGTTGCAGCCTCTAAGATTTCTTTGGTTGGTACTCCTCTGAGGAAGGCTGCTGAAGTGGCTGCTGCTCTGGTGGAATGAGGCCTAATGCCCTTAGGCACTGATTTGCCATGTTGAGAATAGCAGAAATGGATGCAATGGCCTATCCATTTAGAAATAGTCTGTTTTGATATAGCCTTTCCTTGTGATCCTGCAGCATATGACACTAAAAGTTGCTCAGTCTTTCTGAAATCTTTAGTTCTGTCCAAGTAGAAGCCTAACTGCCTGTGTATGTCCAAAGAATGCAGAATTTTCTCACCCTTGTTCTGTGGATTTGGGTAAAAGGTAGGCAAGTGAATGGTTTGATTGAGGGCCACACTGGACACCACCTTAGGCATAAATGTAGGGTTTGTCCTCAGAGAAACCCTGTCTGGATGAAAAATGATGAAAGGTTCCACAGCCATGAATGCTTGTAACTTCGAGACTCACCTTGCAGAGGTTATGGCTAGGAGCAGAGCTGTTTTCCAGGATAAGAATTTAATATCTGCTGTTGATGCTGGCTCGAAAGGAGGCAGTGTTAGTTTTTCCAAAACATAATTGAGGTCCCAGGCTGGAATTGGTGCTCTACTTGGAGGCCTAATGTTTTTCGCCCCTCTGAGGTACTGCCTTATTAAGGGATGAGAAAAGATAGGTGGTTCTGTATTGTAATTTGCAGAAATGGCAGAGGCATGAATCTTAATTGATGAGAAAGAAAGGCCTTTGTTCAGCATCTCAGTTAGGTATTGTAAAATCTGAGGAATATTTGGTACAGACGGGTCAATGCCTTGTTCCTGGTTGCAAGCACAGAATCTCTTCCATTTTTCTGCATAAGATTTTCTGGTACTGGGCCTCCTGGCCTCCAAGATAACACCCATAACAGCTTTTGAAAGAGGAGTTTTCTGAATGGCTACATTATCCGCCATGCTGCCAGATTTAAGGTCCTGAGTTGGCTGTGCAGGATCTGATTGTTTTGTTGGGTCACCAAGTGAGAAGTTTGAGGCAATATCCATGCTGGACCTTAAGACAAGCTCTTTAGGATTGGGTACCAGTGCTGGCGTGGCCAGTCTGGTGCAATCAGAATAATTTTTGGCTTCTCTTGTCTTGACCTTTAGGAATACTCTGGGAAGCAGAGGCAGAGGGGGAAAAGCATATACTGTTTTTCCAGCTGAATGATAGGGCGTCCACTTTCCATGCTTGCTTGTGGTAAATCCTTGTGCAGAATCTCTGCAATTGACAGCTGTGAGGGGAGGCAAATAGATCTATGTCTAGGCATCCCCATTTCCTTATTATCATTCTGAAGACTTGTGGATCCAGTTTCCATTCGTGGGGATCCATGAGGTTTCTGCTTAGTTCATCTGCCAGAGTATTTGTTTTTCCTAGCAGGAATTGTGCTTGTAGGCGAACTTGAAAAGCCAATGCTGTGTCCCATAAGGTCATTGCTTGTCTGCAGATGGGGTAAGAATGAGTACCTCCCTGCTTGTTTATGTACCACATGACCATAGTGTTGTCTGTCTTTATCAGTAATTGTCCTGGATGAAGCAGGTCCTTGAAAGCTGTCAGGGCATTTTGAACAGCTAGCATCTCTTTTTGATTGATGTGAAGATGCATTTGGGTTGCAGGCCATGTGCCCTGAATACATTTTCCTGCCATATGGGCCCCCCAGGCATAATCTGATGCATCCGTTGTCAGTGTCTGTCTGGCTGTGGGTAAACTAAATGGAAGACCCTTGTTGTGGTGACAGGCTTCTGCCCACCATCGAAATTCCTGTTGTAGACAGGGAATGAGTGCAATTACTGTCTCCAGGCTGTGGCCATGCTGAGTCCAAACACTTTTCAGCTATCATTGTAGTTTCCTCATATGCAGTCTGGCATATGGAATTAGCAGAATGCAAGATGCCATGAAACCCAAGGTCTGCAGAATTTTCCTTGCAGATAAGTGGGTTTTTGTTGCCAATTTCTTGAAGTAAGTAGTCAGTTGTTTTTGCTTGTCTGGCATGAGATAAGCCATCTGGGCAGTTGTATTTAAGCTTGCACCCAGGAATATTATTTCTTGAGAGGGCACTAGTTTTGCTTTCTTTTCGTTTACTGTGTACCCTAGGCGAAGAAGTAATCTTTTTACAAACGCCAGATGCTGTAGAAGAGTGTCTTTGTTCTCTGCTTGAATAAGGCAGTCGTCCAAGCAGGGATATATTGAATTCCTTTTTGTCTGCAAAACGCAATTACTGGTGCCAGGCATTTTGTAAAGACCCTGGGCGCAGTAGATAAGCCAAAGGGCAGTGCAGAGAATTGGTAATGCATTGAGCCAGCTATGAATCTGAGGTATCTTCTGCAAGACTGTCTGATTGGGACATGCAGGTATGCCTCTTTTAGGTCCAAAGTTACGAACCAAGCCCTCTTGCCCAGCATGGGCAGTAGCTGCTGAAGAGTCAACATCTTGAATTTTGGAACTTCCAGAAAAGTATTTAGTATAGACAGGTCCAGAATTGGTCTCCAGGTTTTGTCCTTCCTGGGTACTAGAAAAAGTCTGGAGTAAAATCCTTGCCCCTGCTCTTGTTGTGGTACTTGCTGAATGGCCCTCACGTCCATGAGGGGTGTAATTTGTTTTTGTGCCTCTGCCCATTGATTGTGTGGCAGGTCTGGCATGCCCTTTGACCTTGGTAGAGTGTGAAAATGGAACCTGTAGCCTTGGGACACTATGTTCAGAACCCATTTGTCTTGGGTAACCATTTGTCAATTTGATGAAAAAAGTGCTAGTTTTCCCCCTAAGGGGGCTGTCAAAAGAAAACTGCTTGGAACTGGTAGAGGAAAGTCATTGGGACTGTTTCCTGTAAGGCTGTGATTTGTCTTCTCCGCTTTTGGAGGTAGGAGCACCCCATTGTTTAGGTCTGTATGAGCCTTGAGGTTGAGATCTGCCACTGGGACGTCTGTATCTGCCTCTTTGTGGTCTGTCTGAGACGGGAAAGGACTAATTTTTAGAAGGCCAGTTTCTGCTAAACCTGGGTGGCTGTACCTTTAAGAAATCCTTTACTGTCTGCATGGATTTTGCTTTATCCTCCATTTTTTTCAACACCTCTTCTGCTTTAGTAACAAACAAAGTATCATGCTGTAATGGTGCATCTAATAATTTTGCTTTAACACGATCAGGCAGATTTTGTTCCTTTAACCAAGCATGCCTTTTAATAACAGAACCTGTAACAGCGGCCATGCAAGGGGCCTCCAATGAATCATAACCACATTGCAAAGTATGCTTTCCCACTTGTTCAGTTGCATGCAATAAATCCTGCAATTCTTTGTTCTCTTAACATTCAGCATTTGTCAACATTTTTTGTTTAAGTAGTGACATTAAATATTGCTGATATTTAAACATATGAAATTGACAATTTAAAGTCCTTACAGCCAAGGTGGCAGAAGTGTAAACTTTTTTCCCCCATCTGTATAGAGCCCTAGAATCCCTATCAGAGGGGACAGGGTTTTTTTGCAGTGGAAGCTTTAACCCCCTTGGGACCCTGAGATATAGTTTCTGGGTCAGCTGTGGGTTTTTTATATAGGAATTTATGGGAATCCGGAACCCTGTAGTATCTGTCTGGCTTAGCAGGTGCAAGGGGTAAAGAGTCAGGGGACAGTCCGGACTCTGAAAATACATCATCTACAATGTCTAGAACAGGTGTAATAGCTAGAAGTCTGTGCTGAGGAAAAAGCAGGAAGTCTCTGAGCCTTTTCTTAGACTCAGAATAATCTTGGCTCTCCCAGTGGAAATGCTCCCTCATAGTATGCAGTGTTTCCCCAAAAGAATAGTCCTCAGGAGGAGAGGCTGAAGGAATGGATTCTTCAGCATCAGAATCCTCATAAGGAAGCATGGGGTAATCCTGTTCAGAAGAGGAATCAGAGGAAAAAGAAACCTGATCAGAAGAGTCATACTCTGTCTCTTGCCTAGGCCTCTTATCAGGAGAGGGATGGGGGCCCCTGATCAAAGTAATTAGGTCTTCAGCCATTTTGAGCATGTTTTTTAGGCATGGAAGTCTGAATAGGAGAATGCTGTACTTGTTTCTTTGTCTTTAGTGCTTTAGTCTTTGTCTTTGAAGCTGAAGATGGCTTAACATATAGTTGTGTCGGTCTGAAGACACCCTCAGAAGCCGATGCCTGCTCAGCGGCTCCGGACTCATCTGAGGGATTGATTTCCGAGTGTCCAATACCTTGAGTTTCCAGAGGCCCAGTTGGCTCCACGTGGGAGTCGGTAGCGGCCTGTGGCTCTGAGGTAGCGGGCGCCAGGGCTGCGAAAGCTCCTCATTGAGAACCGGTGACTGGCCTAGAAGAGGCTTCGTCGTCAGTTTTGGACCTCGGATGCCTATCCTTGTCCTTGCGTTTTTTGTAAACTCCGGTTGTCGGCTGTTCCATCGGCATTATATAATTAAATTGTCGGCCAAAGTAATGAAATGCAAAATAGAACTGATGCTTGATAGTGCGTTGGTTGAATCTAGCACAAAACCGACAGCTAGTAACGTTGTGATCAGGGCCTAGGCGAGGAATACAGTAAGAGTGAAAATCCTTATAAGGTATTTGCTTCCCACAAGAAATACAATTGTTAACTTTTTCTGACATCGGTCTGGAGCAAGAAAAAAGTTTCCCCAATGGGATACTTAGCTTTAATGAAGACTTCGGTTCTGAAATTCAGATTTGAAAATTTCAGGAGCCGACCGGCACTTGCGAACTGATTTTGCTTCGGGCACCGTGCAGCAAGAAAGACTGAAGAAAATGGCGTCGGCTGCATCTTTTATACCCCTGGCACACTGACGTCAGGGAAGAGGCGACAGCAACCGACGCCGGACCTAGACTTTAGAATTCTGGCCGACTGCAGGTAGCCTGCCAATAGGATAACCCAAGAGTAATGACTGCAACAGTGAAACACAATGAACATCAAGGACTCGTCAGAAGAAGGTTTGGGGGCGGACCAACCTCCCCACTGGTGTAGGATTTCCATGATGTCTCCAAAGGAGACAACCTTGGGAGGTGACCTGGGGGAACCTTCCCCATCCTCCAAATCCGTGTCCTCTGTGAGAGACTCAGGGGAGTTCAGGTGCCTCCTCTTACATGTATGGTTGCAAGACATGTCTCCAGTGGGGCTCTCCGGGGAGAACTCGCAAGTCACTTGTTCCTCAGGGGGAACCACCTGGGGCTCCTCGAGCACTGGTAAAATGATGGGATTCGTAGACAGAGCTGAGGGAGTCTGGGTGGAATCTGAGGAAATAGTCAAGGGTCTCGATCCAGTGGAGAGAACCCTTTCTACCACGAAAGCCAAGGGAGAACGAGCCTCCTGGGGTACTATTAAGGAAGCAGCTCTCCCCTGATCCGACGTGAGAATCGGAGCTGGGTTCAAAGTGGACAGAGCTCCAAGGGAGGGAACTTGGTCCGACAATGCTGGAGCAGACGAAAAAACTTCCGCTCCCTTGGATCCAACACCCATGCTCTGGCTTCGAGAGCCACTCAGATCCATACTGGTCAGATCCAACATGCTCCAGGCAGCTGCTGGCATTGAGGAGACAGGTACTGTTGGTGCTGACCCCCTGACTAAGGCCATCCTCGGATCTGAGTACTCCGAACGCAGGGACGGAGCAGAGAAGGAGAAATTGGTGTGATAAAAGGAAGCAAACACCACCCTCCAGAGCGAGAGGGGGCTGGCTAGACCCCCATCTGGATCTGAGTACAAATGAACCTCATCATTTTATCCATGTCAACTTCCGATAGGCTACACATGGATCTCGACAAGGCCACAGACTCCAACCTGGTGGGTCGAGGAACCAAGGCCCTAGATGGAGGACGTGTCTCCTCTGGTTCTGGAGAAAATCTCAGAGATTGGAGCTGAGGGGAGTCACAGATCCTAGTCTGACTTTTGGCAGGAGTAGAAGGAATGTCTGGAGACCTCTTGCATTTCTCTGCTTTGTGCTTGTCAGATTTGTGCTCTCTCTCCTTCTCTCTGCCCCTTCTGCACTCCACTTCCACAGGCTTAGAAATGGGAGTTTGAGTCCCAGCCTTGGAAGGAGGAGAAGCAAGGGAAAGAGAGGAAGGAGAGACCACCACAGCAGCCGTTGTGACCGAAGGAGTGGTACTCGTGGGAGTCCAGCCCCCTCAGAAGTGGGTAGAAGGCCTTTTAAGGCCAACTTAGCCTTCCTGTCCTTAACAGCTTGTGGGTTAAAACCTACGCAAATAGTACAGTCGGTGCTCAAATGGGCAACGCCCAAACACATAACACAAAGAGTGTGGCCATCTGCAGGAGACAGTTTATGGCCACACTTAGTGCACCTTTTGAAAACAGGCTTAGGGTGAGCCATGTCACTATACAAGAAAAAATCACACAAGAAAGGGAAAAAGGAGAAAAAATACCTATTCCCCGCTCAGACCCACTCACCACACACTCAAGGCACACAGAACACTGATGGGGGAGGGGAAGCAATACACTGTAACAAACTAACACTAAAACTACTAGGCAAATTTCTAATACACAATGCACCAGCGAGGGGAGGAGGAGAGGGAACCTACACTAAACACCTAACACTCAAAAATTTAAGAAAAATACTGCTTAATAAGCAAAAACCCACTCACTAACTCGGAGCTCAGGAGATCACGATGCTTCAGGCAAGCCATGGCAAACAAGATCTGGAGGTTGGAAGGTAGTGGAGGTGTATTATAGGTAAGGGGAGGGGCTTGGAGCAGATGCTAGTGAATTTGCCGGCTCGGATCCCATATGGATACGGTACCCACAGGTTGAAGACCAAATGAAGTAAACTACTTCAGATCAACCAGACGGCTGTGTAGAGTTTTAGGCACAAAAGATTTACAAATGTCGCAAGATGTATGGTTGTGGGCCTCCCTTAGACAAAACAAGCACTTATCGTGCATGCCCTTGTGTGGAATTTGTCTTCCACAAGCATGTTTCCCCTTTCTAGTTGACATGTACATCTGAAAAGCTAATGAATAGAAAGCAAAACACCCAGGGGGTACTTATCTGAAGATGACAGGTGTCAAACGAGTGAAATGCTTCCCAAAGCTGGTGATCAGAAGCCAGAAGATCACTGCAGCAGAAAGGTTCTGAAGTGGGTACATGCAGATGTCACCTTTATAGCCAATGCTGGTTTATGGCTCTGACATCAAACATCGCACATACCCCTGCTCCTAAAAATTTGATATACTGGCTGGATGTCCACCGCTGCAGGCAGCAACCTCCCTACAGTAATGAATACTGCAACATGAGAATAGAAGGTCATCAGTTGCTTAACAGCAATCTTTCCTATTCTGCAATACTATAAAATTTGTCACTCTCTTGCCAGTAACCCCTTAGTACCACAAAAATCTGCCATTATCTTTTTTATCCTCTTCCATCACTATTGGAGCTCCTCTTTCAATTAATATCAGTACTCCTCTATTCCTTTGTCCCAGGAATTCTGCTGAATAACCATCCTAAAAACCTTTATTTATTCACGTTTGGTTCTTTCCAAATGTGTATCCTGTAGCATAGCTATTTGCACTCTACATTTTTAATATAGTTCACTATTTTTTATCTGTGAGACTATTAACATTTAAAGATAACATAGAAAGCATCAATATGTTGTTATTATTTCCACCTTTTATGTGCAACAGATTTTTTGTTAAGTATCTAGTTCCAGATTTTGTGTTACATGCATAAACTGCTGTTTGACAAGTTGGTCTTTTATACAGTTTCTTGTCATAATCTTTGGAGAATATGTCACATCTTAAAAAAACTTTTTGTTTTACTGAAAGTCCTCAAACAAAAAAACAAACTCTAACATACTCCTAAAACCTATTAACTTAATACTAACACAGAAGACTATGTAAATCTTCAAACACTGACATTTTACCCCAATTCTCAACACCCAAGCATCTGAGGTTATTTATCGCCAGGCTCTTGTATGCAGAGAAAATCTTCCCTTGACCAATTCCAGAGGTAAGAAATTGGGCCCCCTTTCAGGAGCACTGGTAGGGCTGGCCAGAGAAGGAACCTCTGGAACCCAGATTCTGTGGGCCACCTCTGCCTCAGAGTCAGCATCTTCCATTAGAGCTCCTCCCCTTGAGTGGAGCCTCCACCATGTATGTCCTGGAAAGGCCCTTGGGACTTTTGAACCACATCTTTCCACTCCTCTGATTCCTACAGTAGGATCACTGGGGAGCAGGAAAAACATATGTCCACTGCAAACAAGGTCTTCCCATCCTTCTCACACCTGGCTAGAGTTTCTTTGACTTTGGGGCCAAACAAAGAAGATCCATCAAAGGGAGCATTGACAAAGGATGATATGAATGACTCCGCAAACTCACACAGGTTCATCCAGGCAAACAGCAATGCCTGAACTGGCTGACCTGGTCGCCCCTTCAGCTGTATGTGCAATAAGCCTCAATGACAAGTTGGAAATAGACTCCAGGGTAGCTAACTGGGAGGCCACTTTGTGTTGGACCTCATCAGACAAAGCTCTTGCTAGGGTGTCTGACAGCTCCTTGACCAGATCCCTCTGGAGCTTAGTGAAATGTGCCATAAAATTTAATGACCTTAAGGCAAAATTCAATGATGCATAACCCCGCTTTCCAAATCTATCACCCTAGACTCTCAGTTAGGGGGATGAACAGATGAACTTTCCTAAGCTAGTTCCTTTTTTGTGGCCACATCTACCACTGTGGCATCTACTGCTAGCCCTTCTGTCAAGTGTTAGTGGTCCACAAGGAGCAGGGAGTAACTTGTCCAGTCTCCGGAGAATCATTTCTATGGAGTCAGGAGCCTTCTAAGCCTGCTGAATGATCAACTTAATGAGATCATAAGTGGAAGGGTCACCCAAGAAGTAGATGGTCGAGTACCAAAGGCTTGCAAGTACAATGACTCCTCAGAGGTAGGGTGTTCGGGATTACAGTTACCCCTCTCTTCTAGAATTTCCAGGATGGCTCTGAATGAGACATCTTCTGGGGATAACCAGGGGAAACCATCCCCTTCATCAAAGTTTGTGTCTTCTGTGACAGATTCCTCAGGGGAATCCAAGTGTTTCTTCTTACACTTTTTCTTCCAAGGAGGCTCTTCAGTGGGAATCTCTGAAGAGTACTCTGAAGAAGGGACATCCTTTGCAGGGAAATCTTGCAGCCTCGGTGCTCGCTGTCCAGACTTGGAGATTGGTGGAAGCTCTGGGTAAGACGTGGCCAGGGAATGAAACTCTGACCTTGAAGGGGCCACATGAGAGATTGCAGAGGCCAATGCCCTCTCCATAGCCTGGAATGCATGCCCTCCCAAGGAAAGATGGGAGTCTGGAACTGAGAGAAAAACTCAGAACCGAGGTCACACCTCACTCTGAGAAGCATACATCTGATGCAGGAGGTGAGGAAGTGCCCCAGTCTCTGAAGTTCCAAGAGTTAAGGGTGAGTCCGGATAAAAAACAGGAGCAGATCCCACACCCTTGGACCTGACGATGGAGCTATGACCACGGGTGTCCAGCAGTTCTGAAGGAACAGAAGGAGTCAGAGCTGACCCCAGAACTGAAGATGGAAGGGCTGTCAGTGCCAGAGCAACCTCTAAGGCCTCCAAGGAGGTTAGAGGAGGAGGAATGGGTGGAGTTCTAGGAGAGTACATCCCTACTCTAGCTGGGAGTGGGGTCTGGGAGGGGGCAAAAAGACCCCTAACCGCTAGGAGCTGGTCCACCAGCCTCACTATGTCTACTTCAGAAAGACTTCTGGAGGAACAGACAGACATCCCCGAGCGGGAATCTGGCCTTTCCAAGAATGGACTGAGAAGTTGACCAAGGAAAGGCTCAATGAATGGGGAAGTACCTTGTCCTAGGTGTATAAAGAAGTTCCACTTTCAGCACCAAAAGTAGGTAGAGCTTGCTATGGTGCAGAAGAAGTTGGCACTGACTGGGAAGCTACAGTAGTTGTTGCCGACACTGGAGCCGAGGGAGCAAAAGTGAAGGACGGTGCTGAGGCAGTGAGCTCTGACAGCTTTGGAACTTTAGCTTTTGGTTCTGAGGAAGCCCGTACAGAGGAAGATTTATGTTTTTTGTCAAAGGTGCCATCGGTGCTGATGGAGATGTTGGCACTAAATGACTAGTCTTACAACCAGAGGCCATAGGAACCATATAAGCCTTTGATAAGGCTTCTTCAAAGGGAGCCTTAAGAAGGCTCTTCAATATTAATTTATTTCTATGCTCTACCAAAGCCTAATTAATACATGCTTGGCAGATGGAGCATTCCTGATCCAAATGAGAAGGATCTAAACAGTAAACACAAGCAGAGTGCCTGTCGGAGTTTGGCATCTTTCACCCACAGTCCTGGCACTGCTTAAAACCAGTAGTGTCCTTAGACATGTCTGCCATATTGATGACAAAGAAAGGAAGATCAACAGGCAGAACTCTAGCAACTTACTCATACACAGACCACAAGAGATAGAGAAAAGACTACTGGTAGAAAAACTACCTAAAAATAGGAGAAGGGAAAATTTTTACCAACAACAGTAAAAAGAATTACCTAATAGTAGAGAAGACAGGGAAAGGAAAGTGAACTACCAGCAATGGTAGAGAAGGGATACCAACAGGTATAGAGGAAAAAATGCAGTCACTTGTAAAAATGAGAGTAGAGAGAAAAGTCTGAAAGGAATTAAGAGATGGACAGGAAAATATAGGTTAGCAAATAAATTCTGTAAAATGTACCTAGCTGCGAGAGAAGGAATGGCTGACGCATCTTGCTACAAGAGCAGCAAAAGAGATCTGAGGTAGTATAGAGAGGGGTATTGTGGGCAGAGTCTTAGATCAAGAGATTTTTGGTTGGTGGGAGCTGTACAATGGCTGGACCGATTCTAATGATTGGAACAGAGTACCCAAGGGTCAAGAATAGATGAAGACTGACAACATCAGATCTAATATTAAGTATGTGGGAAAATAAAAAGATTTTCTAATGGAAGTTCTCCACCAAAAATGAGCACTTTGAAAAAGATTAGCCAAATTATTAACCCAGTTCCCAACTGTCACAGACAGGGAGGAATAACAATGGACACTACCTGCGAAACACAATACAGTGGAAGAAACAGATTCTAAATCTTCCACTGATCTTGATATACCTCTTACACAAATATATCCATTGCTAGAAGTACCAAATACAGCAGCTACAGATAGCAAAGCTAAACCTGTCATAAGAGTAGTACAGCCCTGGACTGCAGTGGATTTTCAGACCATTGTAGATTCTCTCCCTCCTCAATCTTTTTCTTTTAGCTGCTTCTGTTAGGGGTAGCCACAGTGGATTAGCTGTTTCCATTTCTTCCTGTCCTCTGCATCTTGCTCTGTCACACCAACGACCTGCATGTCCTCTCTCACCTCATCCATAAACCTTATCTTAGGCCTTCCTCTTTTCCTCTTACCTGGCAGCTCCATCCTTAGCATCCTTTTCCCAATATACCCAGCATCCCTCCTCAGCACATGTTCAAACTAATGCAATCTCGCCTCTCTGGCTTTGTCTCCAAACCAACCAACCTGAGCTGACCCTCTTATATACTCATTTCTAATCCTGTCCATCCTCATCGCACCCAATGCAAATTTTAACATCTTTAACTCTGCCACCTCCAGCTCTGACTCCTGTCTTTTTGTCAGTGCCACTGTCTCCAACCCATATAACACAGCTGGTCTCACTACCATCTTGAAGACCTTCCCTTTCACTCGTACATGGTACCCATCTATCACAAATCACTCCTGATACTCTTCTCCACCCACTCCACCCTGCCTGCACTCTCTTCTTCACCTCTCTTCCACACTCACCATTACTCTGAACTGTTGATCTCAAGTCTTTAAACTCATCCACCTTTGCCAACTCTACTTCCTGCATCCTCACCATTCGTCTCTCCTCCCTCTCATTCACACACATATATTTTTAGTCCTGCTGACCTTCATTCCTCTCCTCACTAGAGCATATCTCCACCTCTCCAGGGTCTCCTCAACCTGTTCCCTACTCTTACTACAAATCACAATGCCATCCGTAAACATCATAGTCCACGGGGATTCCTGTCTGATCTCGTCTGTCAACCTGTCCATCCCCACTGCAAATGAGAAAGGGCTCAGAGCTGAACCTTGATGTAATCCCACCTCCACCTTGAATGTATCCATCACTCCTACTGCAGACATCATCACTGTCACACTGCCCTTGTACCTATCCTGTACCACTCTTACATACTTCTGACGTCCTCATACAATACCACAACTCTTCTCTAGGTACCAAGTCATATGCCTTTTCTAAGTCCACAAAGACACAATGCAACTCCTTCTGACCTTCTCTATACTTCATCAACACCCACAAAGTAAACATCATATCTGTAAGTGCTCTTTCCTGGCATGAAACCATACTGCTACTGACTAATCATCACATCCCTTCTTAACCTAACTCCCACTACTCTTTCCCATAACTTCATGCTGTGGCTTATAAATTTTAGCCCTCTGTAGTTACTACAGCTCTCCATATCACCCTTATTTTTAAAAATCAGTACCAATACTCTCCTCTACTCCTCAGGCATTCTCTCACCTTCCAAGATTTTGTTAAACAATCTGGTTAAAAACCCCAATTCCATCTCTCCTAACCACCTCTATGCTTCCACGGGTATGTCATCTGGACCAACAGCCTTCCATTCTTCATTCTCTTCAAAGCTGTCCTTACTTCCTCCTTGCTAATCCATTGCACTTCCTGATTCACTATCCCCACATCATCCAACCTTCTCTCTCTCTCATTCTGTTACTTCATCAGCCCCTTAATGTTTCCATCTACTCAACACACTCTCCTCATTTGTGAGTATGTGTCCCTCATTATCCTTTATTACCTTAACTTGCTGGACATCTCTCCCAGCTCAGTCCCTTTTTCTAGCCTATCTGTATAGGTTTTTTTCTCCCTCCTTAGTGTTCAACCATTGATGCAACTTGCCATACGCCTTATCCTTAACCTTTGCCAGCGCTCGTTTCACCATATGCCTCATCTCCTTGTACTCCTGTCTACTTTCTTCATCTCTTTGACATTTCCACTTCTTCTTCACCAACCTCTTCCTCTCTATACTCTCCTGTTCTTCCTCATTCCACCACCAGGTCTCCTTGTCCTCCATCTTTTGTCCAAATGTCACACCAAGCACCTTTCTAGCTGTCTCCCTTACCACCACTGCTATGGCTGTCCAGCTATCTGGTAACTCTTCACTGCCACCCAGTGCCTGTCTTAACTCTTCCCTGAACTCCACCTTATAGTTATCCTTTTTCATCTTCCCCCATTTGATCCTTGGTACTGTCCTCACTCTCCTCCTCTTCTTCTTCTTGATTGCCGTCATCCTACAGACCACCCTCCTATGTTGCCTAACTACGCTTTCCCCTGTCACCACTTTGCAGTCTGCAATCTCCTTCAGACTGGCCCTCCTGCAGGATATAATCCACTTGTGTGCATCTTCCACCACTCTTGTACGTCACCTTATGCTTCTCTCGTCTTAAAATAAGTATTCAACACAACCATGTCCTTCTTTTTTACAAAATCCACAACCATCTGACCTTCTGCATTCCTCCCCTTAACAACATACCTACCCATGACCTCCTTAACCCCTCTGTTCCCATCACCAACATGCCCACTGAAATCCACTCCAATCACCATTCTGTGGCCCTTGGGTACAATCCACCACTTTATCCAACTCGCTCCAAAATTTTTCTTTCTCATCCATCGCACACCCAACTTGCAGTGCATATCCACTAACAATGTTCATTAGCACAACATCAATTTCCAGCTTCATAAACATCACTCTATCCAACATACTTTTCACCTCCAAAACACTCTTGACATACTGTTCCTTCAGGATAGCCCCTACTCCATTTCTCCTCCCATTCACACCATGGTAGAACAATTTGAAACCACCTCCAATGCACCTGTCCTTACTCCCCTTCCATCAGGTCTCTTGCATGCACAATATGTCAACTTTCCTTCTCTCCATTATATCAGCTTATCAGTCATACTGCCCATATTCAAAGTTCTTACCCTCACTTCCTCACTCCTAACCTTCCCCCTCTTCTCCTGCCTCCAGGCATGCCTCCCCCCTCTTCTTCTCCCTCTCCTTTCACCAACAGTAGCCCAATTTCCACCAGCACCCTGTCGGCTAACAGTACTGGAGGTGGTCGTTAACTGATCCGGTATGCAAATCTGTACTGTTGTCCGCATATTTGAGCTGGCAAAATTTTTTACACCGCATGCCCTTCCTGATCTAACCCTCCCCATTTATCCAGGCTTGGGACAGGAGCAAAGAAATACACTGGCTTGTGCATCCCCCAGTGACTGATTCTCTCCTGCCTATTCAATCACATTCTGATAAATATGCACGTACCTTTGAAGGTTATGTACAACTACCAAATCCAAGCACTGAAGACTTAAAAGCAGTATTAAAAGCCTCTACACACCCCTGACATTTTCAGTAAAATACGGAAAAAATTGAATATGAGTGATAATACGCCAAAACACAGAGATGATGGATTTATGACTGCTAAGAATAACTTATTAAAAGCCATTACCACATCATGCCCTGCAACCCCTAACTGGGAAACAATCAAAGCTGTTGTGCAAAAGGCAAATGAATCTATTGAGGCATACTAGCCTCTCATGATAGATGTGTTTGAAGCCTTCTCAGGACATCAAGAATGTATAGAAGCTGTGACAGCCTGTAGGTTATTAGCAGCTTTTACTGAGGGCTTGTTACCTGCCATACAAGAGTAAATTAAAAAAAGTTAGTTTAAACTGGCCAAGTCTGAACATTCATGAAGTTAATCAAGCACAATATGTGGCAGACAATATAGTTGTGGGGGTGGGGTGGGGGCAAAAAAGGTTAGTTAATATTCAACTCCAACAGTTTGATACTAACTCACAGATATAGGGAAAAGGAAACCGTGGGGAAAAAGAGAAATTCTGTTTGTTTGTTTTTTCCAGATACAATCCGTATGACAATATCAGTAAAATTATTATCCCCTGCATCACCACAGTCACGGCCAGGTGTGCCACATTTAAAGAATTGTTTTAATTGTGGTTAGTCTGAATATTGGTGAAATGAGTGTCCAGTATCTGTACAGCAAACAAATTTGCCAAATGTTCAGGCAACATGGAAAATTGAAAAAAAGTCTTCCTGTATGATATACTGCTTGGCAGCCACTAGCATGGCAACAAAACTATTATGACAGCCATAAGCAGAAACTACTCTTATTTTCCTTGATTACGATCAAACCAGATGGTCCATTTGTCAATATTATAATTCAAAATTCATCTATCCTGTTTCATGTTGATACACAAGCTACCAGATCTAGGATTACTTCAGCAACTAATGAACATCTTCCATTTTTGAAACGTGATTCGGGGTGTGGGACTGTCCAGGTTCTCTTTGACTATCCAGAAACAAAACTTGTCCATTCAAATTGCTCCAGTAAAAGAACAGCATGCCTTTATTGTAGAAATGTTTGCACCTCTAAATCTGTTAGTTAGAAATTGCAATGTAAATTAAGATTCAGCTTTTAATGTACACCAAATGATGTATTTTTAGATATTCCTAGCAAAGCTTTAGGATTATACTCAAATGACATCTACAGATAAGATGTCCACTTCCTTTTTGCTATTCTAACACTAGAATGAGATGTAGAAAATGTTGGCTTGCAAGAACAAAAGTAATCCCTCCACAGCTCTGGATTACACATGAGAATGAGGAACAACTCACAAAAGACACAACCTTTGTGTAAAACAATAAAACCCTGTGAGTGCATGTCTATGGTAGTTCAGTATCCTTTGCCAGCAGAAGCAGAAAAAGGAATAAAACCTGTTACTTCCGCCTTGTTACAACAATGTAGAATTGTCCCATCTCGAAGTCCCTGTAATATTCCTGTTTTACCAGTTAAAAACAGAAAAATGCATAGAGTTGTACAAGAGTTACAAGCAGTGAACACAGAAGTAGTTGTAGTACCAACATTTCCAATAGTCCCTAATCCTGCAACAATTCTAAATTATATTCCATCAGATGCCACTACCTTCTCAGTGATAGACATTTAATATACTTTCTTTTCTATTCCTATACATTCAGACAGTTAATATTTGTTTGCATTTACATATAGCAACCTAAATGACTGAAAACTGTATACTATTTTTCTTTTGACAAAGTTAGCAGAGTTAGTATTTAAGGTCAACAAACACAAAAGTACAGTTGTGTACACTTACCATAAATGTAGATGTTCGAGTGTATTCACTGTTGCAGTCATTACATTTGGGTAATCTGCTGGCAGGTTGCTCTCAGTTGGCCTGATTAACAAAGTCTTGAGTCCTGCGTCGATTGCTGTCCCTTCATCCATAACGTCAGGCCGTCAGGGGTATAAACCATGCAGCTGACGCCATTACATCAGTTTTTCTTGCCCCAGATGTCAGGTGCCCCCCAAATGGAGAGCAAATAAAATTAAAAACACAAAAAATATACCTCCAATCCCAAAAGCAAATACACCAAAAGGGCTTTTAAGCATAGTGAAAGAAAGTAGAGGTATAGCCAGAGAAAAATAGGGGGCTGGAGGGAGGGTAACCAGGACTGCAACAGTGAATAAACTTGAACATCTACATTTATGGTAAGTGTACACAACTGTACCATGTTCTTTGTGTTTCACTGTTGCAGTCATTAGATTTGGGTAGATTCCCAAGGCTATGGTTGGGTGGAGGAAATTATACAGCATTAGGAGCAGCTATAAGGCCCTGCAGGACAGAAGTGGCAAAGCCAGCTCTGGATTTAGAGAAAAGTGGTAAATGGTAATGTTTGGTGAACATATGAACTGAGCTCCAGGTAGCAGCTTCTAGAATGTCCCTGGTAGGAACACCTCTGAGAACGGCTGAAGAAGTAGATGCAGCCCTGGTGGAATGGGATCTGATCCCCTGGGGGATAGTTTTTCCATGGTGCATATAGCAGAAACAAATACAATGGCTTATCCATTTCAAAATGGTTTGCTTTGAAATAGCCTTTCCCTCTGCCCCTGCAGCAAATGCCACCAGCAGTTGTTCAGATTTTCTTTGAGATTTTGTCCTGTTTATGTAAAATCTAAGTTGTCTGTGTACATCCAATGAATGCAGAATCTGCTCCCCCTTGTTCTGTGGATCGGGAAAGAAAGTTGGCAAATGAATGGTCTGATTAAGAGCCACACTGGACACCACCTTAGGCATGAAGGATGGATTGGTCCTGAGAGATTCCCTGTCCGCATGAAAAATGATAAAAGGCTCCACTGCCATAAGAGCCTGTAATTCGGAAATCCTTCTAGCTGAAGTGACTGCTAAAAGGAAAGCTGTTTTCCAGGAGAGAAATTTTAAGTCTGCAGTAGCAGCTGGCTTGAAAGGAGGGAGAGTGAGCTTTTCCAATAAAAAATTGAGGCCCCAGGCAGGGGTTGGAGCTCTCCTGGTGGTCTTAAGTTTTTGGCCCCTCTGAGATACTGCTTTAGCAGAGGATGAGAGAAGAGGGGAGGTTCTGTGTTGTAATGAGCTGAAATGGCTGAGGCATGGATTTTTATGGAAGAAAAGGAAAGGCCCTTGTGAAGCGTCTCAGTTAAGTATTGTAAAATCTGAGGAATGTTGGGCACTGCTGTGCTTATCCCTTGAGACTGATTCCAGGCACAGAATCTTTTCCATTTGTCAGCATAAGATTTTCTAGTACTAGGCCTTCTCGCCTCCAAAATGACATCCATCACAGGTTTGCTGAGGGATGTCAAGGGTGAAATTAGTTGATTAGCCACGCTGCAAGATTCAAAGTTTGGAGCGGAGTGTGCAGAATTTAGTTGTTCTGCTGAGACAGTAAGTAAGGTGTCTGAGGCAGGTGCCACGGTGGAAGGTGTGATACATTGTGCAGGAGTGGGTACCAGTGTTGGCGAGGACAGTCTGGAGCAATCAAAATCATTTTTGGTTTGTCCTGTTTGACTTTTAGTAGAACTTTGGAGAGCAGAGGCAGAGGGGGAAAGGCATAGACTGACAGGTTTTTCCAGCTGAAGGACAGAGCATCCACGTTCCAGGCTTTTTTGTGATGAGTTCTTGTGCAAAATTTGTCCAACTGATAGTTCTGGGGTGAGGCAAAACGATCTATGTCTGGGCTCCCCCATTTGCGTGTCAACATGTTGAAAATCCGTGGTTCCATTTTCCATTCGTGTGGGTCCATGAGATTTCTGCTTAGTTCGTCTGCCAGAGTATTCAGCTCTCCTGGCAGGAATTGAGCTTGTACTTGATAGGCCAAGGCCGTGTTCCACAATGCCATGGCTAGTCTGCAAAGGGGGTAGGAGTGTGTACCCCCCTGCTTGTTTATGTACCACATAACCGTGGTGTTGTCTGTCTTTATCATTAATTGTTCTGGATGAAGGTAATCCTTGAAGGCTGTCAGTGCATTTTGTATAGCTAACATTTCTTTTTGATTGATATGAAGGTGCATTTGATTTGGGCTCCATTTGCCCTGAATGCACTTCCCTGCCAGATGTGCCCCCCAAGTGTAGTCTGATGCGTCTGTAGTTAGGGTTTGAGCGGCAGGGGGTGGTGTGAATGGCAGTCCCTTGTTTTGGAGGCAGGCCTCTGCCCACCACAGGAATTCTAGTTGCAGGCAAGGAATGATATGAATCATTGTTTCCAGGCTGTGACAATGCTGACTTCGTAGACTTTTTATATACCACTGAAGTTTCCTCATATACAGTCTTGCATATGGAATTAGAAGAATCCAGGAGGCCATGAACCCCAAGGCTTGTAGAATTTGCCTTGCACAAAGCAGGGTTTTTGTGGCCACCTGTTTGAAGTAAGTCACCAAATGAATTTGCTTCTCTGGTGTAAGGAAAGCCATCTGGACAGTTGTATTCAAGCTTGTACCCAGGAATATAATTTTTTGAGAGGGTACCAGTTGTGATTTATTTTTGTTTATAGTGTACCCCTAGACAAGTTAGAACCCTTTTTACAAACGCCAAATGGTTTAGAAGAGTGTCCTTGTTTTCTGCCTGAATTAGACAATCGTCCAGGTATGGATATATTTGAATATTTCTTTGCCTGCAAAATGCAATTACTGGAGCCAGGCACTTTGTAAAGACCCTGGGTGCAGTAGATAAGCCAAAGGGCAGTGCAGAGAACTGGCAATGCAAGTAGCCTGCTTTGAAGCGTAGGTATCTTCTGCAAGATTCCCTGATTGGGATATGCAGGTAAGCCTCTTTTAAATCTAGAGCTGCCAACCAGGCATCTTTGCCTAGCATAGAATGTACCTGGTGAAGAGTCAGCATCTTGAATTTTGGAATGTCCAGAAAGGTGTTTAGAGTAGATAAGTCCAGAATTGGATGCCATGATTTGTCCTTCCTGTGTACCAGGAAAAGTCTTGAATAGAAACCTTGTCCCTTTTCCTCTTCTGGTACTGTCTGAATAACCCCCATGCTCATGAGGGAAAGTACTTGGTTCTGGGCCTCTGCCCACTGATTTGGGGGCAGGTCTGGCCATCCGTTTGGAACTGGCAAAGTGTGGAAATTAAATCTGTATCTCTGGGATACTATATTTAAAACCCATTTGTCCTGGGTTATAAGTTGCAAGTTTTTTGCATAAAGAGCCAGTTTTCCCCCCAAAGGGGCAGCTAAAAGGTAAGTGCTTGGTAAGTGTAAAGGGAAGTCATTGAGACTGCTTACCATAGGGCGGTGTCTTGTTTCCAGATTTGGAAGAGGAGGCACCCCATTGTTTTGTTCTGAAAGTCCCTTGGGACTGAAACCTGGAGCCTTTGGAATGTCTGGGTTTGACTTGAGTGGCTCTCGAAGAAACTGGAAAGGACCAGTTCCTAGTAGGCCAGTGCCTACTAAATCTTGGAGGTTGCACTTGTAAGAAATCTTTCACAGTTTGCATAGATTTAGCTTTATCTTCCATCTTTTTTAAAACTTCTTCAGCCTTATTACCAAAGAGACGGTCCTGTTGTAAAGGAGCATCCAACAATTTTGCTTTAACATGATCAGGCAGATTTTGCTCTTTGAGCCTCAAGCATGCCTTCTTAGCACAGACCCAGTTACAGCAGCCCTGCAAGAGGCCTCCAAAGAATCAAAACCACATTGCAAAGTATGTTTTCCAACTTGTTCAGCTGAATGCAATAAATCCTGTAAATCTTTGTTTTTCACACAGTCAGAAATTAACATAATTTTCTGTTTGAGCAGTCCCATGATATGCTGTTGATATTTTAGCATATGAAATTGACAATTTAAAGCCCTGATTGCCAAGGTTGCAGAAGTGTAAACCTTCTTACCCCATCTATCCAGTGCCCTGGAATCTCTATCAGAATGGGTAGGATTTTTAGCAGTAGAGGCCTTAATGCCCTTGGGACTCTGAGAAATGGTTTCAGGAGCTGCAACAGGATTTTTGAAAAGGAATTTGTGGGAGTCAGGAACCCTGTAGTATCTGTCTGGCTTACAAGGAGCCAGAGGCAGAGAATCAGGAGCCATACTAGATTCTGAAAGAACATCAACAACTATGTCTGGAACAGGAGGTATAGCCAAAGGCCTATGCTGAGGAAGAAGAAGAAAATCCCCAAGTCTCTTTTTAGCTTCAGAGAAATCCTGACTTTCCCAGTGGAAATGTTCCATTAAGGTATGTAAAGTTTCCCCCCCAAAAAAATCCTCAGGGGGAGAAGCAGAAGGAATGGAATCTTCTGCATCAGAGTCCTCATAAATAGGTATAGACATTTCCTGTTCATTAGAAGAGTCAGAAGAAATAGAAACCTGTTCAGAAGATTCATAATCAATGTCTTGCCTAGGTCTCTTAGAAGGGGGGGGGGGGGTTGGCTACCCCTGATTAGAGTAATTAAATCTTCAGCCATTTTGATCATTTGTTTTCTAGGCATAGGGGCCTGCACATGTGGCCCAGGCGTCAGTTTTTTAGGCATAGGTCAAGATTTTGGCCTTAGTTTTGAAGATGACATCGGTCTAATATACAAATCTGTAGGCCTGAAAACTCCCTCAGTAGCCGGTGCCTGCACAGCGGCTCCAGACCCATCCAAGATAGAGACATCTGCGGGTTCCATAATTGAAGCATCTTGTGGCATACCGGACTCTGAATGGGTCTCAGTAGAGGCCTGCGAATCAGAAGTAGAGGGTATCAGGGGCTGCGAAAGCACCTTACTGAGTACCGGTGAAGTGGCGACTGGCTTAGGAGAAGCGTCATCAGCAGTTTTGGACCTCAACGGCCTGTCTCTGTCTTTTTCTTTGCGTTTTTTAGGTATTCCAGTAGTCGGATTGCTAACAGATGACATTTCTGGATAATTAAAGCGTGAGCCAAAATATTTAGAAGCAAAAATATACCGATGTTTGATAGTGCGTTGATTAAATACAGCACAAAACCGACAGCAAGATACGTTGTGGTCAAGGCCTAGGCAAGGAATACAGTACAAATGAAAATCCTTATGAGGTATTTGCTTCCCACAAGTAATGCAATTATTAACTTTTACTGACATCGGTAAGGAGCAAGAAAAAGTTTCCCCAACGGGGTACTTAGCTTTTTAGTTGAAGACTTCGGATATGAAACTCGAAAACGAAAATTTCAGGAGTCGGCCGACCGGCACTTGCAAAAGTACAGTTTTGTACCTACCATAAATGTAGATGTTCGAGTGCTAATACAGCTGCAGTAATCACAGATGGGTTTTCTGCCGTCAGGCGGTCCCTCGGTCGGCCGAATTCCAAAGTCTTGGTCCGGCGTCGGTTGTAGTCGCGTTCTCTTCTGACGTCAGTGAGGCCAGAGTATATAAGACACAGCCGATGCCATGTTCTTCAGTCTTTCTTGCCCCAGATGTCAGGTGCCCCCAGAAGGAAGGCAGTACATAAATAATGCATATATGCATATACCAGCAATGTAAAATAAACCAAAAATAGAAGTTATGTTCTTACCATAACGTTCCATGTTAGTTGTCTTCTTCTCGCCTTCTTCTTGCTGGATGGGTTCGGAGCCGACCTCGGCTCCGACTCGGCCACTCTAAAAGCTCAAGAGTTGGTTCCACCGGCTCGAGGCTCCCCTTATATCCCACAATGCTAGGCGAGAGTTACCTCAGATCTCGTTTGTAAGCTAACCCCAGCTTATAATAGTAACAGAATAACTGTAAAACAGAATCCACCTCTAACAACAGGAAGAAAGAAGGGTGACCTACATCCTGAACGAGGAAATATGCGTAATAGCATATGTCTAAGAAAGAGGTGGTAGAAAGAGAGGTCACAATCAGAACTCCTCTAGGTCTGTCCAGGCCAGGGGGAAGGAGGGTGGGGCCTTAAGAAGAAGGCGAGAAGAAGACAACTAACATGGAACGTTATGGTAAGAACATAACTTCTATATGTTAAGTTGTCTATCTCGCCTTCATTCTTGCTGGATGGGACCGCGTCCCTAGCACCTTGTCCCGGGTGGCCTAACGGAACAGACTCCTGAGAACAGTGGAACCAAAGTTAGCTCTATGCCTAGAAGCTAAATCCAACTTATAATGAGAAATGAAAGTGTGAGGAGTAGCCCAAGTAGCCGCTGCACAAATGGTGTCGATAGGCAGTCTGTCTTGGAAGGCTAAAGAAGTAGCCAAAGCTCTGGTGGAATGAGCCTTAGGTTTATCAGGCAGCTTTTGATGTCTAATTTCATATACAAGGGAAATCAAAGATGTTAGCCATCTGGATAATGATACCTTTGAAACTGAAAGTCCCTTTCTGCTCTCTGCATAGGAGACAAACAGCTGATCAGATTTTCTGAACTGTTTAGTTCTATCCAAGTAGTACCTCAATTGACGGTGAACATCCAGGCAGTGTAATTTTGTTCAGACCTATTGGAGTATTCTGGAAAAAAGACCGGTAGATCAATGCTTTGATTCAGATTTGACGTCGAGACCACTTTAGGCAAAAAGGATGGGTTAGTTCGTAAGGATACTCTGTCCTTATGAAACAAAAGATAAGGAGGACGACAGCTGAGTGCTTGAAGCTCTGAAACTCTTCTAGCTGATGTAATAGCTACCAGAAAAAGAGTTTTCCATGATAATAATTTTAAAGAACAGGAGACTGCAGGTAAGAATCAAAGAAGCAAGAACTAAATTTAGGTCCCAAGGAGAAGGAGGATTTCTTATAGGAGGTCTGAGAAGAAAACTCCTTTCAAAAAGGCTTTGCAGAGCTTGTGGGACATTAGGGCAGATTCAAATACCCACATGAAAGTTAGAAATAGCTGCCAATTGAACTTTAAGTGTAGAGGGAGATGAACCTGCATGGAAGAGTTCAGCTAGAAAATCGAGGACTAGTTGGATGGAAGCAGTGAAAGGATCTATGTCCTTTCCTTGAGCCCAATATGAGAAGCGTTTCCACTTACTCAAATAAATCTTCGAGTGGAAGATTTATGGGAAGCTATCAAAATATCTCTAACAGAGTGAGATAATTGAGGAAGCCTGGCTAAGGTTGGAACTGGAGGAACCAAGCAGTGAGGTTCAGAGAGGGGAGGGAGCGATGAAACTGACCCGACTGATGGATCAAAAGATCTGGAACTAGGTCCAGATTCCACGGTCGCTCAAGAGAAACGATGTAGAAAGGGGAACCACACTTGTCGAGGCCAGTAAGGAGCAATGAGGATCAATGAGGCCTTCTGAGCGATAGCTTTCTGTATTACTTGAGAGATCAGTGGGAAAGGAGGAAATGCATACAGAAGTCCCGGGCCAAACTTGGACTAGAGCGTCTCTGCTGGGTTGGCCTGGTAAAGGGAATAGAGTGAAATATTCTCTGCACTTGCTGTTTTGGGGAGTAGCAAAAGATCGCAGCAAGGCTGACCCCACTTGAGAAAAATTTCTCTCACTACAGAGTCTTTCAGAGACCACTCGTGAGGCATGAGTATAGCTCTGCTCAACTTGTCCGCAATTTGATTGGACTTCCCGGGGATGTGCGTTGCTATCAGAAAACGCTGAGAAGAAATCGCCCATTGCCACAGTCTGAGTGCTTCTCGACACAGGGGGTAAGATCTGGTTCCGCCTTGTTTGTTGATGTACCACACTACAGACATATTGTCTGTCTGGATTGCAATCGTTCCCAAGGGAAGAGAGTCTTGAAGGGCTTGCAACGCTAAAAGCACTGCTCTCATCTCCAGAACATTTATGTGCAAGTGGCACTCGTTTGGTTGCCATGTGCCCTGGACCGTCCTGCCCTGATAATGCCCCCCCCACCCGATCAGGGAGGCATCCGTTGTCAGAGTAGCAACCAGAGGAGGTGGAACAAAGGGTCTTCCCGACAAGAGCTGGGGGGAAGACATCCACCACATGAGATGATTTTTGCACGCTTGCGTGATCATAATGGTGTGAGACATTGGAAGTTGCTGGTATGACCATTGAGTAAAGAGCATCCATTGAAGAATTCGCATGTGGTATCTGGCTAATGGAAGCAGAGGTATGGCCGCTGCCATAATTCCCAACACCTTCAGAACTAACCTGGCTTTGATTCTGTTGTTGTTGAACAGGAGTGATACCAATTTGTGAATGTCTGTTATTCTCTGATGTGTTAGTCTTGCAGACATGTTTATTGTATCTAGATTTGCCTATGTAGGTAATAGTACGACAAGGCGACAAAACAGACTTTTTGCAATTTATTGAAATACCCAGCTTTTGACAAACGCGAAAAGTGTAATCTCTGGCCATCAGAAGGAGATGCTTGGTGGGAGCTGTGAGGAGCCAGTCGTCCAAATATGGAAACACCTGGAATCCTTGTCGTCTCAGGTGAGAAGCTACCACTGCCATGCATTTGGTAAACACCGGGGCAGTGGTGAGACCAAAGGGCAGGGCCCTGAACTGAAAATGACTGGTTCCCAGCCTGAAGCGGAGGAATCTTCTGGAGCGTCTGTTCATTTTTATGTGATAGTACGCATCCCGAAGGTCTATAGAGCACATCCAGTTTCCTTTGCCCAAAAGGGGAAGGATGGATTGCAGCGTGACCATCCGAAATCTTGTTTTCTTGACTGATCTGTTCAAGATACTGAGATCCAAAATTGGTCTCCAGTCCCTGTTTTCTTTGGAACTAAAAAGAACTTTGAGTAGATTCCGGATCCTTGCTGGTCTGCTGGAACTGGCTGAATTGCTCTTTTTGCAAGCAGTTTTGAGATCTCCAAAGCTGCTAGATCCCTTTGAGCGGGTGGAACATCTGGAAGGGATTTTTTTGACTGATTTGGAAAGCGAAGAAAGGGGATAGAATAGCCTTCGGAAATGATGGACTGTACCCATTTGTCTTGAGTCAGGGATAGCCAGGCTTCTGGGTACAGTGACAATCTTCCCCCGACTGCCTCCGAAGATGGGCAGTCGGGCAACACCTCAGGGATGCTGAAAGGGCTTGTCAGGGAAGGCTTCCCGATTGCCCTGGTTCTGCGGACCCCCCCTGCCCCTAGGGCGGCATCTACCATTGTTATTCCGCCTCTGCCTCTGGCGGGAAACGACTCTGTCGTCAGGCGAAGTCCCTTGAGATTGTTTACGGAACCACATCTTTCCACCTTTCTGGCCTTTGGGGTAAGGCCTGGAAGGAGTAGAAATACGGACTCCGTCGGCAGAAAGGGTCTTGCCATCAGTCTCGCACCTAGTCAAGGTTTCTTTCACTTGAGGACCAAAGAGGATGATCCATCAAACGGGAGTTCGTGAAAGACGTCTTGAAGGGGTCCGCAAAATTGCATAGCCGCATCCAGGCATGCCTACGTAAGGCCACACCTGTCCCTGCGGCTCTGCTCGCTCCATCAGCCGCGTAAGAAAGAAGGTGCATGGAGGAGTTGGTTATGGAGTTAAGGGTAGCCAGCTGCGTGTTCATCTTATCTTGGAAACCCACAGCTGTAGGGTCCTTTAACATTTCACTCGCTTCCTTGATCAAGTCCCTTTGAAGACGAGTAAAATGGCACAGGTAGTTCAGCGACGCATGGTAAATGTCGCTGACGAGAACATCCGCTTCCATTACCTGTCCATGGACCTAGATTCTTTGTTAGGTGGATGGACAGGTACTGAAGGATCAGCTAGCTCCTTCTTAGTGGCAGCAGCTACCACCATAGCATCCCCAGAAACTCCTTTTGTTAAAAACTGTTTGTCTGCTGGAGCTGTTATGAACTTGGAGGGTCTCCTGGGAGTGGGGTCCACTGAATCAGGAGCCGTCCATGCCTTCTTAGCAACCACCTGCATGAGGGGGTCGAAGGGGGGGAACACCCAGGAGGTGGAAGGATGAGAGCCAAACGCCTCAAGATACACAGATTCGTCCTCCGAAGGGTTGAGGGCTGGCCAATTTCCCCTCTGTTTCAGGATCTCCAGAATGTCTGCAAAAGAGACATCTTCAGAAGGGGAACGGGGAACCCTCAGAATCATCCAAATCTGTGTCTGATGTGATGGACTCAGGTGAGTCAATGTGTTTCCTCTTACACTTCCTCTTCCGAGGGGCTCTTCTGCCAAATCAGGAGAGGCCTCGAAGAGGATGAAATCCCACAGGGGTTCCTGAGGAGTTGGCTCTCTGCGGTCCGGGATGAGGGAGTGAGTCGACTTAGCCTGAGGCACCATAGAGGGAGGCGGACGGAGCCGACTGTGGAGTAGAGCCAGGCTCTAACACACTCCGCATGACCTCGAATGCACCCCTGTCAGGCAGAGCCAGAGGTCCCCGCTCGAAGCTAAGAACCCCTCGGCACCGACAGTGATGGCTCGAGGCGATGTCGGAGCCGAACTCACTAGCGCCCGGCACCGAGAGGGAGGGGTCGGACAAGGGTCCGATGCCACTCACCCCTCGGAGCCGACGAGGGAAGTCCGGCGCCGAGATTCTTCCAAGGAAGAAAACGGAGCCGGCAGCGGAGCCAAGACAATTGTATCGGCTCCGGCGCTAACACAGTCTCGGTTCCGACACGACCCGGCTCCGAGCTCAAGAGAGTCGAAGGAGGAATATGTTGATGGACCGGGGCAGGCATCGACTGATGAGTCGGGCTCTGAAGCATCTGGGCCAGTGCCTCGGACTTAAGTAGTCGACTCACTACCCTCTGAAGGTCATGATCCGACAGCCTCAATGACCTAGAGGAGTGAGATCTTTGGCTCCGTTCAGACAGCAGGGGAGATCCTGGAGCCGAATGAACGGAGCCAAGAGATGGTGACCTGGACCTCTTCCTAGTTGTTGGCTCCGAAGGTCTGGTCGGAGCCGACACGGAACTTACTACCTCGGCTCCGGCGAGGGGCCACAGAAACTGTGGACTGAGACTTATCGGCTCCAGCCGAGCCAATGAAGGCAGAGGTTGAGAAACCTTAGGTCTCGGCTCAGTTGCGGAGCCAAGACCTAGATGCCTTAGAGGGCTTCCCTGTTGAAACAGACAGGGAATCCTCTGGCTTGAGTAAGCCTCTGAGTATCAATTTATTCTTTCTTTCCTGCAGGACCCTGGGGCTGAAGCCATGGCACACAGCACAGGAGTCCTGCAGGTGCAAAGGCCCCAGACAGTAGACACAAGAAGTGTGAGCGTCTGTCAGAGACATTTTCTGACAGCACGCATCACACTTCTTGAATCCGGAGACCTTTGCTTCTTTAGACATTTTTGAACAGGTGTACACAAACACACACACAAACACACTAGTTACACCCTGTAAAGTTAAAATATAATAAAACCAGTAACTAGGATTTTAAAATAAATAATACACACACACTCCACTAGGGAAGGAAAGGCCTGTAGGCCCAAGGGAAGAACCTAAGGTTCTTGAGGGAAAAAAACGGAAATTTTTTAGAAGGGGATAAAATTTTCTCTAAACTAAGGGAATTAAGTAAATATATTAAAATTAAAGGGGTTTTGAAAGACTAATTTCAACAAGAAAAGTCACTCACCAAGAACCGGTAGAAAAACCAACCTCGAAGCTGTAGCGGCAAACGAGATCTGAGGTAACTCTCGCCTAGCATTGTGGGATATAAGGGGAGCCTCGAGCCAGTGGAACCAACTCTCGAGCTTTTAGAGTGGCCGAGTCGGAGCCGAGGTCGGCTCCGAACCCATCCAGCAAGAATGAAGGCGAGATAGACAACTTAACATTCAGTGGTTGCAAGCAAATAAAACATAGCAGGATAACCCAGTCAGGTAATATGAAGAGGTTGTTAAGCCCCATGCCTTTACCAAGTGGGGAAGGAGGGAGGGAAACCAGTACTGTAGCTGTATTAGCACTCGAACATCTACATTTATGGTAGGTGCAAAACTGTACTATGTTCACCGTGCATACAGCTGCAGTAATCACAGATGGGTAGAGTCCCAAAGCTATGCATAGGGTGGTAGGTACTAGGAGGAACTGGGTTGAGCCAGAATGCCCTGCAAAACAGCAGTGGCAAAACCTGCTCTCGTTCTGGAATATAAAGGTAGATGGTAGTGTTTTGTGAAGGTATGTACAGAACTCCAAGTGGCTGCCTCTAAAATATCTTTGGTAGGAACTCCTCTGAGGAAGGCTGTAGAGGTAGCTGTGGCCCTGGTGGAGTGTGATCTGATACCTGTAGGAACAGATTTCCCATGGTAGGAATAACAAAACCGTATGCAGTGGCCTATCCACTTTGAAATAGTCTGTTTTGTAACTGGCTTCCCTTGAGCCCCTACAGCATAGAACACAAAGAGTTGTTCTGATTTCCTGAAGGACTTTGTTCTGTCCAAATAATAACGTAGCTGCCTATGGATGTCTAAAGAGTGTAGCAGCCTTTCACCTTTGTTTTGAGGGTTGGGGTAAAAGGTAGGAAGGTGTATGGCTTGATTCAAAGCTACCCTGGATACCACTTTAGGCATAAATGATGGGTTGGTACGAAGGGAAACCCTGTCCTGATGGAAAATGAGAAAGGGCTGCACCGCCATGAGGGCCTGTAGTTCAGAAACCCTACGAGCTGAAGTGATAGCCAGAAGGAATGCTGTTTTCCAGGACAAATATTGCAAATCTGTTGAGGCAGCTGGTTCAAAAGGAGGCAATGTTAATTTTTCTAGTATGTAATTAAGATCCCACGCTGGTATTGGTTGCTTCCTTGGTGGTCTTATATTCTTAGCCCCTCTGAGGAACTGTCATAAGAGTGGGTGAGAAAATAAAGGAGGATCCGTGTTGAATTCTGCAGAAATGGCCGAGGCATGGATTTTTATGGAAGAAAATGAAAGTCCACTGTTCAGCAGCTCAGCTAGATACTGTAGTACCTGAGGCAAGTTCAGTTTTCTAGGGTCCTGGCCTTTTTTCTCATTCCAAGAGCAAAACCGCTTCCATTTTGCGGAGTAAGCTTTTCTAGTAGATGGCCTTCTGGCCTCCAAAATGACATCCTGTACCTCCTTGAAGAGTAGGGTCTGTTGTGGTGTTAAGGAATTTTCCATGCAGCGAGATGTGTTTTCAGCTGACTGTGAAGAGTTTTGTAGCTGTGCTGAGTCAGCAGAAGAGGCATTAGAGGCAGGGACCAGGGAGGAGTATGTGTTAGGCTCCTCAGGAGTGGGTACCAGTGTTGCCTTGGCCAATCTGGAGCAATCAGTATCATCTTCGGTTTGTCTGTTCTTGCTTTCAAGAGCACCTTGGGCAGAAGAGGCAGAGGTAGGAATGCGTAAACTGTCCATGCTGTCCAACTGAATGAGAGGGCGTCCACTCTCCAGGCCTTTGGATGAAAGGTCCTCGAGCAAAACTTTTCCAATTGATGATTCCTGTGGGAGGCAAAAAGATCTATGTCTGGCCTCACCCGCGCTTGGATTATTTCTGTAAACACCTGAGGATGTAACTTCCATTCGTGTGGATCGGTCATATTTCTGCTTAGATTGTCTGCCAGTGTGTTTTCCAATCCTGGCAAGTACTGTGCTTGAAGTTTGATTTGCCTTTCCAGAGCCAAGTTCCAAAGAGTCATGGCTAGTCTGCACAATGGGTATGAACGTGTTCCTCCTTGTTTGTTTATGTACCACATTACTGTGGTGTTGTCTGTTCTTATCAGTAATTGTCCTGGATGCAGGAAGTCCTTGAAAGCTGTAAATGCATTTATTACTGCTAGCATTTCTTTTTGATTGATGTGAAGGTGCTTTTCCTTTTGGGACCATTTGCCCTGAATGCACCTGTCCGTCATGTGCGCCCCCCAGGCGTAATCTGAGGCGTCTGTGGTGATGACTTGCTTTGCTTGAGGCTTGCAGAATGGGAGGCCTGTATTTGCTTGACATGCTTGGGCCCACCATAGAAATTCCTTTTGCAAACATGGAATTATTGGTAATATTGTTTCCAAGCTGTGACTGTGTTGAGACCATAGGTTTTTTAGGTACCACTGAAGTTTCCTCATATGCAGCTTTGCACATGGGATTAAAAGAATACAAGATGACATGAATCCCAGAGCCTGTAGGATTTTCCTTGCAGTAAGCCTGGTACTTTTTGCTAGTATTTTGAAGTACTGAGATAGTTGCCCCTGTTTTTCTGGCGTAAGGTAGGCCATCTGGGTGTTTGTGTCCAAGTTGGCATCCAGGAAAGTTATTTTTCTGAGATGGTGTTAGCCTTAATTTCTCTTTGTTGATTGTATATCCCAGAGAAAGCAGTAATCGTGTCACATATGCCAGATGTTCCAAAAGTATGTGCTTGCTGTCCGCTTGGATCAGGCAGTCGTCCAGATAAGGGTAAATTTGTATCCCTTGAAGTCTGCAGTAGGCAATCACTGATGCCAGGCACTTTGTGAATACTATGGGCACAGTAGATAAGCCAAAGGGCAATGCAGAGAATTGATAGTGGATTGAACCTGCAAGAAATCTGAGGTATCTTCTGCAGCTTTGTCTGATTGTGACATGCAGGTATGCCTCCTTGAGGTCCAATGTTACCAGCCAAAACTCCTTGCCCAGCATGGGAAGAAGCTGCTGTAATGTGAGCATCTTGAATTTTGGTACGAGTAGAAATGTATTTAGGATGGATAAGTCCAAAATGGGTCTCCAGTCGGTTCCTTTCCTTGGTACCAGGAAAAGTCTTGAATAAAAACCTTGACCTTGTTGTTGAGTAGGTACCTCTTGAATGGCTCTCATGCTTATGAGCTTTGAAATTTGCAGTTGTGCCTCTGCCCTTTGATTTTGTGGCAGGTTTGGCATGCCTCTCATTTTTGGAAGAGTGTGAAATTGAAATTTGTAGCCTCTGTTTATAATGTCCAGGATCCATTTGTCTGTTGTGACAATATGCCAATTGCTTGCAAATAATGCTAGCTTCCCTCCCAAAGGTGCTGCCAGCTGAGACTTGCTTGGCATGGACATGAGGGAGTCATTGGGTTTGCTTCCTGTATTGTTGAGCACCGTCTTCGCCACCTCTTGGTGCTGGAGTTTGCCATTGCCGGCCTCTATATGATCCTTGTGATTGCCCTCTGCCCCTTGTGCGTCTGTATCTACCTCTTTGGGGCTTGTCAGAGGCTGGAAAGGACCAGTTCTTTGAAGGCCAATTTCTGCTAAAACGTGGTGGTTGGACCTGTAAGAAAGCTTTGACAGTTTGCATAGATTTGGCTTTTTCTTCCATTTTCCGTAATATCTCCTCAGCAGTAGTACCAAACAGCACATCCTTTTGTAAAGGAGCATCTAGAAGTTTAGCTTTCACATGATCAGGCAAATTTTGTTCCCTAAGCCAGGCATGTCTGCGAATGACTGATCCTGTAGCAGCCACTCTACTTGAGGCCTCTAGGGCATTATAACCACATTGTAAGGTGTGTTTACCCACTTGCTCTGCACTATGCATCATATCCTGTAACTCCTTTAAATCTGGTTGTTCAGGTTGAGACATTTTGTTCCTTAATTGAGATAACAGGAACTGTTGATATTTAAGCATATGGAACTGACAATTTAAGGCCCTCATGGCTAGGGTGGCCGTGGTATATACCTTTTTACCCCACCTTTCTAAAGATCTTGATTCCCTTTCTGCAGGAAGTGGATTCTTGGCAGTGGAGGCCTTCAATCCCTTGGGGCCTTGTGAAATGGTTTCAGGGTCAGCATTATGGCTTTTGAAGAGAAATTGGTGAGAGCTGGGTACTCTGTAATACCTATCAGGTTTGACTGGTGCAGGAGGCAGGGAATCCGGGTTAAGACAAGCCTCTGAATAGACATCATCCAGTATGTCCAAAACAGGGGGTATAGCCAGAGGTCTGTGTTGAGGTAACAAAAGAAATTCCCTAAGTCTTTTCTTGGAATCTGAAAAGCCTTGGCCTTCCCAATGGAAGTGTTCCCTCAAGGTGTGCAAGGTTTCCCCAAAGGAAAAATCCTCAGGAGGGGATACAGAAGGAATGGACTGTTCTGCATCCGAATCCTCAAAAGGAGAGTAAGAGTGTTCCTCTGCATCAGAGTGTTCTGATAAAATGGATCCCTGATCCGAAGAGGGAGAATCTTCCTCCACTCTGGGTCTCTTGTCTGGAGGGGGTTGAGAACCTCTGATAAGAGTAATTAAATCCTCAGCCATTTTAAGCATCTGTTTTTTAGGCATGGGACCAGGAGATGGGCCCTGTGCAACAGGCCTCGTGGGATGCCTGGCTGCTTTGGATTTAGTAAAGGCCTTAATAGAAAAAGAAGATGAGGGCCTAAATACACCATGGGTGGAGGTGGACCTGTCCACATTAGTAGGCTCAACATTAGCAAAGGTTTCAGTTGTAGTCTGGGAAAGGGCCGAGGTCCCAGCGGTCTCGAGTACAGAGGACACCGCCAAAGGAGTGTCGTCGGTAGTCAGGGACTGCAAAGGCGTCTCGCTGAGAACCGGACCACGTGTAGCCTGTTTTGGCATGGTGTCGGCGGGGACCACGGGCCTCGCGTGCCGGTCCTTTTCCTTGAGTTTTTTGGATAAAACGGTAGTCGGAGTGTCCGACGACATTTTATAATCAAAAGCTTTACCAAAGTAGTGCTGGGCGAACTCCGCCTGACACTTAATAGTGCATTTATTGAAGGTAGCGCAAAAGCGACAGCCCGAGACGTCGTGGTCTGGGCCCAAACAAGGTATGCAGAGGGAATGGAAATCCTTATGCGGTATTTGCTTCCCACAAGAAATACAATTATTAACTTTTTCTGACATCGGTCTGAGGCAAGAAAAGTTTCCCCAACGGGGTACTTAGCTTTAATGAAGACTTCAGTTCCAAAATTTTCGTAATTCAGGAGCTGGCCGACCGGCACTTGTGAACTGCTTCTGCTTTGGGCACCGCGCGGCAAAAAAGACTGAAGAACATGGCGTCGGCTGTGTCTTATATACTCTGGCCTCACTGACGTCAGAAGAGAAAGCGACTACAACCGACGCCGGACCAAGACTTTGGAATTCGGCCGACCGAGGGACCGCCTGACGGCAGAAAACCCATCTGTGATTACTGCAGCTGTATGCACGATGAACATCTGCTTCTGCTTCGGGCACTACACGGCAAGAAAGACTGATGTAATGGCATTGGCTGAATGTTTTATACCCCTGACAACCTGATGTCATGGAAGAAGGGACAGCAACTGACGCAGGACCCAAGACTTTGTTAATCAGGCTGACTGAGGGCAACCTGCCAGCAGATTACCCAAATGTAATGACTGCAACCATGAAACACGAAGAACATCTGTACTATGTTCTTCGTGTTTCACTGTTGCAGTCATTACATTTGGATAGATTCCCAAAGCTATGGTTGGGAGGAGGAGTTTATACAGCATTAGGGCCAGCTATAAGGCCCTGCAAGACAGCAGTGGCAAAGCCAGCTCTGGATTTACAGACAATTGGTAAATGATGATGCTTGGTAAAAATATGCATAGAACTCCAGGTAGCAGCTTCTAGAATATCCCTGGTAGGAACACCTCTGAAAAAAGGATGGAGAAGTAGATGCAGCCCTGGTGGAGTGAGATTAGATCCCCTGGGGGATAGGTTTTCCATGGTGCTTACAGCATAAATGAATGCAATGGCTTATCCATTTAGAAATGGTTTGTTTTGAAATAGCCTTCCCCTCTGCCCCTGCAGAAAAAATGCTACCAGCAACTGTTCAGATTTTCTTTGAGATTTAGTCCTGTCCAAGAAGAATCTAAGTTGTCTGTGCACATCCAAGGAATGCAGAATCCGTTCCTCTTTGTTCTGTGGATTGGGAAAGAAGGTTGGCAAAAGAATGGACTGATTAAGAGCCACACTGGAAACCACCTTGGGCATGAAGGATGGATTGGTCCTTAAAGATACCCTGTCCGCATGAAAAATAATGAAAGGCTCCACTGCCATAAGGGCCTGTAATTCAGATATCCTTCTAGCTGAAGTGATTGCTAAAAGGAAGGCTGTTTTCCAAGGAAGAAATTTTAAGTCTGCAGTAGCAGCTGGCTCGAAAGGAGGGGGAGTGAGCTTCTCCAAAACAAAGTTAAGGTCCCAGGCAGGGGTAGGAGCTCTCCCGGGTGGTCTCAAAATCTTTGCCCCTCTGAGATACTGCTTGAGCAGGGGATGAGAGAAGAGGGGTGGTTCTGTGTTATAGTGAGCTGAAATAGCTGAAGCGTGGATTTTAATAGAGGAAAAAAACAGGCCCTTGTGAAGCATCTCAGTTAAGTATTGCAAAATATGAGGTAAATTGGGCGCTGCTGTGCTCATCCCTAAAGAGTGGTTCCAGGCGCAGAATCTTTTCCATTTGCCAGCATAAGATTTTCTAGTACTAGGTCTTCGTGCCTCCAAGATGACATCCATCACATGTTTGTTGAGGGATGATAAGGGTGAATTTAAGTGATTAGCCAGGCTGCAAGGTTTAATGTTGGAAGCTGAGGGTGCAGAATTTGGTTCTCCTGATGAGACAGCAAGGAAGGGGTCTGAGGCAGGTGCCATGGAGATATTTGCGACACACTGCGCAGGAGTGGGTACCAGTGTTGGAGTGGCCAGTCTGGAGCAATCAAAATCATTCTTGGTTTGTCCTGTTTGACTTTTAGCAGAACTTTGGAGAGCAGAGGCAGAGGGGGAAAGGCGTAGACTGATAGGTTTTTCCAGTTGAAGGACAGAGCATCCACTTTCCAGGCTTCTTTGTGGGGAGTCCTTGTGCAAAACTTGTCCAACTGGTAGTTCTGGGGGGAGGCAAATAGATCTATGTCTCGGCTCCCCCACTTGCTTGTCAACATGTTGAAAATCCATGGTTCCAGTTTCCATTTGTGTGGGTCCATGAGATTTCTGCTTAGTCCGTCTGCCAGTGTATTTAATTTTCCTGGCAGGAATTGAGCTTGTAGGTGAACTTGGTAGCTCAAGGCTGTGTTCCACAATGCCATGGCTAGTCTGCAGAGGGGGGTAAGAATCTGCACCCCCCTGGTTGTTTATGTACCACATAACTGTGGTGCTGTCCGCCTTTACCATTAGTTGTCCTGGAAGAATGTAGTCCTTGAAGGCTGTCAGAGCATTCTGTACAACTAACATTTCTTTTTGATTGATATGTAGGTGCATTTGATTTGGGTTCCATTTGCCCTGAATGCACTTCCCTGCCAGGTGAGCCCCCCATGCATTGTCTGATGCATCTGTAGTCAGGGCTTGGGCGGCAGGGGGTAGTGTGAATGGCAGTCCCTTGTATTGGTGGCAGGCCTCTGCCCACCATAGGAATTCCAGGCGTAGGCAACGTATGACAGGAATCATTGTTTCCAGGCTGTGACAATGTTGACTCCATAGACTTTTTAAGTACCACTGTAGTTTCCTCATATGCAGTCTTGCATATGGAATTAGAAGAATGCAGGAGGCTATGAACCCCAAGGCTTGCAGTATTTGTCTTGCAGATAGCAGGGTTTTTGTGGCCACTTGTTTGAAGTAAGTTACCAAATGAATTTGCTTCTCTGGCATGAGGAAAGCCATCTGGGCAGTTGTATTTAGGCTTCCACCCAGGAATGTAATCTGTTGAGAGGGTACCAGTTGTGATTTCTTTTCGTTTATGGTGTACCCCAGACAAGTTAGAACCCTTTTTACAAACGCCAGATGATTTAGAAGTATGCCCTGGTTTTCTGCCTGAATTAGACAATCATCCATGTCTGGATACATTTGAATATTTCTTTGCCTGCAAATTGCAATAACTGGAGCCAGGCACTTTGTGAATACCCTGGGCGCAGTAGACAAGCCAAAGGGCAGTGCAGAGAACTGATAATGCAGGTAGCCTGCTTTGGAGCATAGGTATCTTCTGCAAGATTCCCTGATTGGGATGTGCAGGTATGCTTCTTTTAAATTTAGAGTTGCCAACCAGGCATCTTTGCCTATCATAGGAAGTAAGTGGTGAAGAGTCAGCATCTTGAATTTTGGAATGTCCAGAAAGGTGTTCACTATCGACAGGTCCAGAACTGGACGCCATGATTTGTCTTTTCTGGATACTAGAAAAAGCCTGGAGTAGAAACCTTGTCCCTTTTCCTCTTCTGGTACTGTTTGAATAGCCCCCATTTTTAGGAGGGAAAGTACTTGTTTTTGAGCCTCTGCCCACTGATTTTGGGGCAGGTCTGGACACCCGTTTGGTGTTGGCAATGTGTAGAAATGAAATCTGTATCCCTGGGACACTTAAAACCCATTTGTCCTGGGTTACGAGTTCCCAGTTCTTTGCCTGAAGCGCAATCTTTCCACCCAACGGGGCGGCTAAAAGGAAAGTGCTTGGTAATTTTAAAAGGAAGTCATTGAGACTGTTTACCATAGGGGGGTGTCTTATTTCCAGATTTGGAAGTAGAGGCCCCCCCATTGCTTAGTTCTGAGAGTCCTCTGGGACTGAAACCTGGTGCTTTTGGTGTGTCTGGGTTTGGCTTGAGAGGATCTGGAAGGAGCTGGAAAGGACCAATTCTTAGTAGGCCAGTGCCTACTAAATCTTGGAGGTTGGCCGTTGCACTTGTAAGAAATCTTTAACAATTTGCAAAGATTTAGCTTTATCTTCCATCTTTTTTAGAACTTCTTCAGCCTTATTGCCAAACAGGCAGTACTGATTTAAAGGAGCATCCAACAATTTCACTTTAACATGATCAGGCAAAGACTGCTCCTTATGCCAAGCATGCCTTCTAAGCACAGACCCAGTAACAGCAGCCCTGCAGGAAGCCTCTAAAGAATCAAAACCACATTGCAAAGTATGTTTTCCAACTTGTTCAGTAGAATGCAATAAATCCTGTAAATCTTTATTTTCCACATAGTCAGGAATCAACATCATTTTCTGTTTAAGCAGTCCAATAATATGCTGTTGATATTTTAACATATGAAATTGGCAGTGTAAAGCCCTGATTGCCAAGGTTGCAGAAGTATAAACCTTCTTACCCCATCTATCCAGTGCCCCGGAGTCTCTATCAGAAGGGGTAGGATTTTTAGCAGTAGAAGCCTTAATGCCCTTGGGCCCCTGAGAAATGGTTTCTGGATCTGCAACAGGATTTTTGAAAAGGAACTTGTGGGACTCAGGAACCCTGTAGTATCTGTCAGGTTTACTAGGAGCCAGAGGCAGGGAATCAGGGGCCATACTGGATTCTGAAAAACACATCATCAACAATGTCTAGTACAGGAGGTATAGCCAAAGGCCTATGCTGGGGTAGAAGAAGGAAATCCCCAAGCCTCTTTTTTGAGTCAGAAAATTCCTGACTTTCCCAGTGGAAATGCTCCCTTGAGGTATGTAAAGTTTCCCCAAAAGAAAAATCCTCAGGAGGAGAAGCAAAGGGAATGGAATCCTCTGCATCTGAATCTTCATAAGTAGGTATGGGCAAATCCAGGTCATTAGAAGAATCAGAAGAAACAGAATCCTGATCAGAAGATTCATAATCAAGCTCAGCCCTAGGCCTTTTAGGGGGGGGGGGGGTTGACTACCCCTGATTAGAGTAATTAGATCTTCAGCCATTTTGATCATTTGTTTTTTAGGCATAGGGGCCTGAACATGTGGCCTGGGCATCGGTTTTTTAGACATAGATCAAGATTTAGGCCTTAGTAATGAAGGTGGAGTCGACTTGATATGCAAGTCTGTAGGCCTGAATACACCCTCAGAAGCCGGTGCCCGCACAGCGGCTCGGGAACCCATTCAAGGTAGAGATATCTACGGGTTCCATAGGTGAAGCATCTCGCGGCATACCAGACTCCGAATGGGTCTCAGTAGAGGCCTGCGAATCAGAAGTAGCGGGTATCAAGGGCTGCAAAAGTGCCTCACTGAGTACCGGCGAACTGGCGACTGGCTTAGGAGAAGCATCATTGACAGTTTTGGACCTCGGCAGCCTGTCTCTGTCTTTATCATTGCATTTTTTCGGAATCCCGGTAGTCGGATGGCTAACCAATGACATTTCTGGATAATTAAACTAAGAACCAAAATATTTAGAGGCAAAAATGTACCGACGACGAATAGTGCGCTAATTAAATAAAGCACAAAACCAATAGCAAGGTACGTCGTGGTCAGGGCCTAGGCAAGGAATTCAGTACGAATGAAAATCTTTGGGAGGTATTGCTTTCCACAAGTAATGCAATTATTAACTTTTGCTGACATCGGTAAGGAGCAAGAAAAAGTTTCTCCAACGGGGTACTTAGCTTTAAGTTGAAGACTTCGGTTCTGATACTCAAAAATGAAAATTTCAGGAGTCGGCCGACCGGCACTTGCAAACTGCTTCTGCTTCGGGCACGGCAAGAAAGACTGATACAATGGCATTGGATGCATGTTTTATACCCCTGACGACCTGACATCATGGAAGAAGGGACAGCAACCGAAACAGGACCCAAGACTTTGTTAATCAGGCCGACTAAGGGCAACCTGCCAGCAGATTACCCAAATGTAATGACTGCAACAGTGAAACACGAAGAACATCTGCAGTTATGGAAATCTCAGGTTCAGTACTTTGGACATCTTACTTCAAAAGAAGCTTGGCAAATCGTGCCTTCACGCACTGCTGTGATACAAACTGTACCACTTCCTACTGCATTAGAACTGTAAGCTTTCTTGAGACTAACAGGTTACAGTTGATAATGGATTTCTAATTATGCAGAAGTGGTGAAACCTTTATTATAATTATTAAAAATAGATATCCCTAAACCTTTACCCTGGCAGGACTGTCATTAACGAGCTTTAGGTTGCCAGATTTTTCTAAATGATTTCACAATGTAGAAATGATTGTTATAGACCTATCATTTATTTCAGTACAAATCTTAATCCTGGGGCAGTGGCCTTGACTAAACACTTTGTGGAAACGGTGCCTGCACTAACTCTCTGGCATGAGACATACTTGGCAGTTCTGCATTCCATACAGGTATTGTTAGTAAAGATTGATAAGAAATACTTAACTGCAGCATGATTGTCTAAATATCAATGGTCATTACTTAATAACCCTTTTTAACAGATTGCTTGATGTCCTTCACTTAACCCTGCTTCTTTAATTCCAATAGAAAACAAAAGAAAACCTCAAAACCGTGTAGCTGTTGTTAACACTGTGCTTCCTTCTAGGTTAGAGTTCCAAGACGTTCAATTGCAAAATTCAGATTTAATTCTTTATGTGGATGGCTCCTGTGTTCGAAGAGATGAACTCGTAGTAGCCTTTTCAGTTTGTACACAAGACAAAATTTTGTTAACTGGACAATTAAATGGAAATGTGCCTGCTAAAGTACCAGAACTTGCAGTTATTCTCAAAGCCTGTAAGACTGGTAAATTTCAGTGACAATATTCACAGATTCATGTTATACTTACGAAGTAATTCATGATTTTGTGACACTTTGGAAAGAGCGACTCTATTTGACTTCAGCAGAGACTGTTAATAAAAATGCAGGTTTTGCTAAAGATTTATTAAATGACTTATTATTGCCAAGAGAGGTAGTTGTGGTTAAATGTGCCGCACATAAAATGATGATTCCTTTATAAGTAAGGGAAACAGTTTGCAGATATGATGGCAAGACAAGCTAGATTGTCTTATCCTGTTCAGGCTTTATTTTTGCAGCAACTGAATGAAACTAACAATTTTTCTTTACAGGAGTTATCTTTTCAGAATCAGACAGAGGACTCAGAGAATGAGGTGGATAAATGCTGGCTGCAGCAGGTCTGTCGACCTTTTGTGGTACCACCCAGAGATGGTCGGCTAGTAGCACCACAAAATTTCTTAACCCAGTTAGTCAAAGCCTACCATTTACCTTTTCACTTTGGCAAAAATGCTTTCAGATTTCTAATGACTGGTATGCCCTCATCTTTCAAAAGTTGATTGACATTTTGTAAATACTTGAGTAGTTTGCTTAGAAAACAATGTCTCTAAATCTGTACCTGCACCTACTTAAACACTAAAATAGCCATGGAGACCATTTTGTTCCATATAGTGGGACTTTACTGAACTTCTTCAAGTACATAAATTTAGATTAACATTGATAGTTTCGGACACATTTTCTGGATGAGTAGAGGCATATCCCTGTATAAAAATGATGCAAAGACAGTAACTAAAAAATGCTGACAGAACTTATACCAAGATTTGTGGACTCTTGCTGCATTCAAACAGATTAGGGCACACACTTTACTTGTCAAGTAACACAGCAGATTTGTAAAACTCTGAATGTGAAATTGCAGTTTCATTGTCTCTGTACACAAGCATCCGGAATCCTGAAAAGAACTAACAAAGCTGTTATGACCTGATCAGCTAACATTTGTGAGGAGACTGGTCTTAAACAGGCAAAAGTATTGCCTGTAGATTTATTATTATGAAAAGTGCAGTCAGTACCACTAGAAGAATGTCTGTTCATGAAATCCTTATGGTTAGGTCCATGAAAATGGTGGCTACACCCTTCCCCAAGAATTTGAAATTGTAAGACACATATAAATCAATTTTCTTGCATCGTAAATATCTCTATTGTATGTTGCAAAAGTATTACAAGTCCATTATTTATGCAAAACAATGATCTACAGAACAAGATAGTCATGAATTGAGACTTCCAGGATGGCTGCACATTGATTAACAGCTTGACTCTATCTCTCCCATTGTGAAACCAGAAACTCAACAGAGAAGGCCAGTAGATTTTTGTGTTTATGGATAAATTTCAGTAACTGTCTAGTAAGTGTACTGCTTGAATGCCAGGAAAAAAGAAATGCAGAGCACCTGGAAAAAATCAGCTACAAAAAGTGAGAAAAACACTGACTGGGAAAGTTCTGCAGCAGTTCAGCAAAAAGCAATGCAATCTACACACATGACTTCCAGTAACCTAAAGGAAGATACAAGACAACTGCACACACACACCTGGTTAAAATAAAGGAAACCATGATGGACTACATCAACACAAACAGCAAAAGGCTGGAAAAATGGAAGAAGCTTTAAACAGATATTCAGATAAGATGATAAAGCTGCAAAAATCAGAGGATGAAATGAAGAAAAGACTGGCTGAATATGAGACTGCTCAGGAAGAGACATTTAAAAAAAATAACAGAATTAGAGGACAGAGAACATAGGGGAAAACAGAGACTTTCAGCTATACCAGAGAAGCTGGAAGAAACAGACTGCATTCATTTTATGAAAGCACAAATAAGCAACTAGACTGGTATTCCACAGTAGGAGATGCTAGTTGAAAGGGCACAATATGTGTATGCTCCAAACCTGACAATGACAAAGCAACCTAGACCTTTAATAGTAAAGATGCAATCCTACCAGCAGAAGGAGCTGATTCTGACAAAATTGTGGCAGAAGGACAAAATACTAAAAGTGGGAGACAGCAGAGTGCTTGTGGAGAATGATTAATGACTGTACACCAGGTAGAAGAAGAGTACATTCATTCCATTACTCAGGGAATGTCAAGACACAGGTGTGAGATTCAAACTGCTGTACCCAGCTGTTTTCAAGGTATTCTTCCCTGGCAGATAATGTTTTTGATGAAGTACATGCTAGGGATGAAATACAAATGTTTGTCCAACAAAAAGTGAGCTGTGAAACAGAAGACGATTCTACTTCTTGTTCTTCTGGTAATAAAGACCACACAGAGACTACATCTGTGAAACTGTTTGCACTGTTTCAACAGAAATTGTTGGAGAGAAGAAAGAGAGCATGAAAGTTAACAAAGAATTGTGAGTATATAGGGAATGCAGCAGAGATATGATTTCAGAGATGGAGATGAACAGTAATAAAACCAATAACGATGTGGGATTACAATGCAATAATTATATTTGTCAAATATGACAAAACAAGAAAATCTGGAAATATTGAACTCTTTCAGAATTTGTTGGACTTGTGGGAAACTCCAAAGCATATGCTGTACTTCATGTCATTAATGTTCATAAAAGTGCTTTGGGGAGGGGATGAGGGGAGAAAGTTAACTAAGTAAAGAAAAGTTTTTTTTTCTTAATAGTACAATTTTTGTGGCGTGTGGTTTTCTTTGCATGCTCTAAAGTAAAATTTTCTCAGTTATTTTTAAGTGTAAAGGGGAATGTAAATAGATGCTGCTGTTCTTTTTATTTCCTTTCTTTCTTCCTTCTCTCTTTCTTCTTGTTCAGTTTTGAGAAATGTAAGCACTGCAATGTAAAAGTAAAAAAAAGCCTGGTTAAAAGAGCATAACAAAAGAAAAATGAATGTGCTTGTTCTCATTCTTGCATGAGGGAATGACTGGATGAGAAAACAAGTAAATGAAAGAATACTGAATATTATGAGTCATTTTTCTAGCAAATGAATGTATGCTTAGTAGCAACTCTGTATCTGGCCCTCATGTCTCTATGGAAACAATCTGATAAAGAGAAACCAAGTGGCTGGTTCTCACATCTCCATGGGACAATCTGATCATGAGAAATTGGCGGTCAGGTTCACATGTCTCAATGGAGACAATCTGATAAAGAGAAATTAGTTATAGCCTGATGCAGAGTCACTGACTGGGGGAAAAAGAAAAGACAAACTGGCTAGAAGATAATGCTCTCTGTAAGCATTCAAGGGTTTTCTCAGCTAAAAAGATAAAGACAAAACTAGTTAGCACTTAGTAGAAGCACAGGCTGCACCATGTGTCTTAGCATGGATAAACTTTCCTTTGGGTTAACTTAATTCTGTGTGTGTGTCTGCCTGTGAGTTTGGGACATCTGTTCCTATTAGGAGGGCAAAACTTTGAAATTTGAAGATGTACACTGTTTTCTGTGTTAGTATTAAATTATTAGGTTTTTTTGAGGGTTTTCAATAAAACAAAAAGTTTAGTAAGATGTGATAAAGGCTCAAAAGGATTTGACAAGAAACAAATATATAAAGGTTCAAAATGCCAAACAGTATATGCATGTATCACAAAAGCTAGAACTAGACATTTAACAAAAAAGGTGTTATGCATAAAAGGTGGGAATAATTACTTGTTAATACACTGATGCTTCTTGTAATGTCTTTAAATGTCAAAAAAGAAAGAAGAGTGATATTAAAAATGTAGAGTGCCAATAGCTATGTTACAGGAGACACACTTGGAAATAACTGAACATATTTCTAGATCTGTCGAAAGCCTTCGATATGGTCAACCACCAACTACTGCTTCAGGCACTGGAAACATTACATCTTAGTAAACTAACCATAAGCTGGTTTAATGCCTATCTCTCTAGTAGAAAACAGGCAGTCCAGTGGCAAAACAGCCTATCAGACCTACTCCCAACTAATATTGGTGTCCCCCAAGGATCTATCCTTGGTCCCCTTCTTTTCTCCATATTCATAAATGGTCTACACTCAACCATTCCCAAAGCCACCTGTATTCAATATGCAGATGACTCTACACTAATCTGCTCTGATGAATCTCTCGCCAAACTCCAAACCACAACCCAAAACTGCTTCTCTGCTGTCGAAAAATGGTTCTTGGAACTTAAACTCTTACTTAACCCTGCCAAAACCAAATTACTTCTCTTTTTCCCCACCTCAGTGACTGCTCAAACTATAGAACCCATCAAAACCAACAATTCTACCTTCCATGTGTCCTCCAACAATGGGACCATTATCTACCCTGTATCCAATACCAAACTACTAGGGGTGACCATAGACCATAAACTAAAATTCAATATACATGTAAACTTAACTATTAAATCGGTTAACAGAAAACTTGGGTCGTTGTATAGAATAAAGGCCTTCTTAACTCCACACACCAAACTGACTATTGCCCGAACCCACCTACTCTCCACTCTCCTCTATGCCTCCCCGATATTCTCCTTCCTAAACAAGAAAGAACTTAATAAGCTAACAACTACCTATAATCACATAGCCAGATTCATAACAGGAACGCCCTATCGCACTCATCACTGCTTAAATTTAAGGTCTCTTGAATGGCTGGAACTGTCAAATTTACTCAAATTCAACCAGCTTTCTGAGGCTTTTAAAATTATTAACCATCCAGGTAATACTCCCTCACTGAACAAAATACTTACCCAGTACTCCAACCTTAACTCCCTCAGGTCTTCCAAAAGTCTTCAAGTAAGGACCATTAAATCGAACAATGCTGGTGGTGACGCACTATATGCCAATTCCATTGGCAAATCCTGGAATGCACTACCAAACAACCTAAGACTTATGCCCTCTCAGCACCAATTTAAATTACATCTTAGAGCATACTTGAACTCCAAATGGTTATGCCCTTGTTCCTCCTCAGACTAACAAGCTATTGCCCCAGTCGTACCTAGGCCTCTCTTAGCCTCTGCCTAACCCAAAAACCAAAGAACACCCTATTCTAGCCCTCCTTGTCTGGCTGTTCTAATCTGTACCTTGTTAAATCATTTAATATTTCTTGCTTTCTCTTATTTGGTCTGTAAGCATCAGTGTATTTAATTGTACTCACTTGTTATAGGTTTATTATTGTATATGTATTAACCAGTATATTATCTTGTGTAACAACATCAATGTTTTTGTTAATCTAACTATGACCTTGGAGCTTTTCTCCCCGGGCCTCCACTGAAAATGGACATGTATCCAGTTGGACTAGCCCGGTCAACAAATGTAAAATAAAATAAATAAAAATAAATATGAATTTGGTAAAGAAAGGTTTTCAGGATGGTTATTCAGTGGAATATCTGGCACAAAGGAAAAGAGAAGTACTTATATTACTTGCAAGAGGAGCTCCAACAGTGATAGAAGAGGATAAAAAAGAAGATAATGGCAGATTTGCAGTGCTAAGGGGATACTGGCAAGGGAGGAGGATTACACTGGCATGTATTTATGTTCCATCTGAAAAAATTCTGGGAGAAATAATCAGTTGTCAGCAAGGAATATTACTTATAGGTGGGGAGTTGAATTTGATTTGCAGCAGTGAAGAAGTGTTGGGGGCAGAAGACAAAGGTATAACAAAGGAGGGGAGATTTTTAAAGAAATTTGTTAAAATATTTTGCATGAAAGATGGGAATTCAGTAATAGGAGTTCAGAGTGAATTTACATATTATTCCCCAAGATATAAAAACTGGGCTAGGCTAGACAGAATTTACATTTGCATTTAATTGAAGGTGTTGATATGCATCAATAACTATTTCAGCTCATGCGCCAATAATAACTAAAATAAAAACACAGGGTAATAAAATAAAAATGAGACAATGGTGCTTTCCCAGCTATCTGTTGAAAAGAGAGGAATTTAAGGAATTGGCAGTGAAGATTATTCCGGAGCTATCCGAGAGAATAGAAGTTACATCTGAAAATATAGCTAGGGAGTGGGATAAAATTAAGGTGGAGTTTAAAAATAGAGTGGAAATAAACGAGAGGGAGCTATGGTTAAGAAGTAACAAGAATCATTTAGAGGGACTGACGAATGTGAAAGTATTGCAGAATATGGGGAATCTCACAGAACAAGAGGAGGATCAACTCCAGAATGCTAAGCAGAAAATAAGGGATTACCTCAATAATATACACAAGTTTAGAAAGATTGCTGGTAAGCAACTGTTTTTGATAATAACAGAGCACAAAAGCTTTTAGCACAATGACTCGGGCAACAGAAAGTGGAAAGGGCTGTCGCCAAGCTCAGGGATCCTATAACAAGGAAGATAACAAGAGATCCTGTAGAGGTATTATAAACATTTCAGAAATTCTGCAAAAGTTTGTATAAAGCAGAGAAATATGGAAATCAAGGAAAGATACAAACGGAAATGTTTATGGAAGAATTAAATATGCCAAGGTTAGAGGTAGAGGAGGCTCAATTATGAACGGTTAGGATAGGAGGAGAAGAGATTAAATAAAAATTGTGATGTATAACCAATCTACATGATAGACCCCAGGGATAAAAGGTATTCCTGTGGAAGTTTGGAAGCGAGGAGGGAAAAAATGATAAAGATCTAGAAGCTTTTGTTTAAAAGTATTTTAAGCAGAGGAGATGTGCCAACATCTCAGAAGAAAGCAGTGGTAGCTGTAATACCTAATTAGGGCAAAGATCCATCAGATCCAGATTCATACAGCCCTATTATTAGAAAGTGTTCATGTCTATAATGGCTGAAAGAATGGCAAAAGTAATGCCAAAATTGATAGATATGGATCAATGTGGTTTTGTGGAGGGGAAGTAAACATTTGACAACATTAACAGAACACTGATGATCCAGAGGGAAGGAGAATGCAAAAAAATACCATTGTTGTTGGTGGGTCTTGATGCAGAGAAAGCATTTGACAGAGTAAGCTGGGACTTGATGAGCAGGGCAATGGAAGCATTTGCATTTCCTGGAAAAATTATAAGGTTGATTAGGATGATATGAGGGATCGGAGGCAAAAAGTATAAGGGGTGGGGTCCTCTCTGATAATTTCTGCTCAAGCAGAGCAACCAAACAGGGGTGTCCTCTTTTCCATTTGTTATTTGCATTAAATACCACCTAAGCACCATGTTCAATCATAGCTTCACATCAGACTTTGTGCCCACTGAATGGCGCACAGCAACAGTTATCCCACTCCACAAAGCGGGGGCCACCACTGATCCCAGGAACTATTGCCCTATTAGCCTGACTAGCCTGGTATGTAAGGCCATGGAACGTATCATTATGGAACTCATAAACAAAGACACCGGTAATCTCCAAACTCTGGACCCCACCCAGTTCGGGTTTGTGAAAGGCAGATCATGCCTCCTGAACCTGATCGACTTCTTTGAGGCAGTCACCAAAGCTGTAGACGAGGGTAAGGTGGTTCACACAGCCTATCTTGACCTTGCCAAGGCTTTCAACACCATCCCCCATTCTGGAATTATAGCTAAACTCACTAAACTAGGTATAAATCCCTACGTCATAAGATGGGTTGCCATCTGGCTCACTGACAGAACCCACACTGTAAAAGTTGCAGACTCCAAATCTGACTTCAAACCAGTGACAAGTGGAGTACCACAGGGTTCAGTCCTGGGACCTCTCCTGTTTGGTATCTACTTCTCTGAAGTACAGGCTAACACAGAAGGCCTTTGGCTAACAAAGTTCGCAGGTGAATGCAAACTAGGAGCCAAAGTCGAGTCCACAAATGATGCGGACATCCTATAGAACGGCCTCACTGAGACAGATGCCTGGTGTCAGAGCCATGGCCACAAGCTCAAGTGCCAAAAAGTGCATTGTCATCCCCTTTGGTAAAAACTCTGTACCCATGAACTACCACATAGGCGGCAGTCTACTTAACACCGAATGTGTGATAAGAGACCTTGGGATCCAGGTGGACAGTAGTCTCTCCTTTGATAATCAAATCACCACAGTACTCATGAAATCCTTCTACGTGGCACACCTCATCACAAAATGAGACCCAGGTGGACAGTAGTCTCTTCTTTGATAATCACATCACCACAGTACTCAGGAAATCCTTCTATGTCACACACCTCATCACAAAAGGGTTCTCATCCAGGAAAAGAGAAGTCACTGTTCCCCTCTACTCGACACTCATTAGACCCATTATAGAGTACAACGCCCCTTTTGCAATGTACCTCACAAGACAGCTGCAGCAGCTGTAAAGGCCACAGAAGTACCTCACAAAGAGGATTACTGGTCTCAAACAGATGCCCTACACTGACCGTCTCAAAATTCCAGCTTTACTCCATAGCATATCGCCTACACCGAGGTGATCTCTGCCTAACATATAAAGCTATGTCAAACCCAGAGCTGTTGGACATGCTACACCTAAAGAAATCCTAATCCCTCCAAGCTACACGCTCTAGGGACCTAAACCTTGTCATCACAACAAACAGGACATGCTGGAGGGATAGATTCCTGTCCCAGAGACTTCCCATACCCTGGAACAAGCTACCCATCTATGTCAAACAAAGTTCCTCATTAGCACTCTTCAAGAAAAATCTGATGAGTGGATGGGAAATAGGAAATACACCCCGGGGATCACTTCTGTGGCTCTGCTCGACAGCGGCATAGGAAAATAGCTTTCTTGGGTGGTGTAAGCCAGGGAACCTTGTTGGCTAGGCTTACAAAGGCCCTTTGGCCGATAGCCTAGTACCTACCTATGCCTATGAACCTACCTATGAAGGGGTATTTCAGAGCTGCACTGTTAAGGCTCCTATAGATCGCACAAACAGAAAACTATAATTCAAAGTGGAAAGGGATGATGATGAAACAGGGGAAAGCTCAAAAAACAAGGAGGGACTGGGATTTTGGATGCAGGCCTTTAAGGAGAATAACAATAACCATACAGAATATTATGTCTATAAAGTAGCAGAAAGTATCCTAAGAACTAAGCCAACCTGGGAATAGACAAAAGAGATTCTGCCAATAGGGATAACTGCAATTAGGGATACAGACAATAGGCAAAAGTGGGCTGTAATTTATAGGTGAAACCTGGCAAAGGAATCAAGGTATTGGGAGCAAATAACTAGAGAGGGAAAGATGATAGAATGGGAAGACTCCAAGAATTTATTTGGACTGCAGGTTAGAGATTGCCTCCCCTATCACGGATTGATATCAAAGTATAAGCAAAGAGAAAGAAATAGAGGGGTTTTAAATGAAAGATCTGCACTTTTTAGTAGAATCTAGAACAGAAGCTGCCATTAAAAAGGAATAATTAGTACAGCACCTGAAATACTGCATAACAACTGCAATCAATCAGAGAAGGTTAGAAAAGATTGGGAAGAGAGACCGCATAAGCAATTCACAAAGAAACAATGGGAGGATACATGTATGTCTCCCAAATATGCAATGAAATCTAGAAGATTCAGGACAATTGCTTGGAAATGTTTACATAGATATTTTTATACCCAAAGTATAGACTTCAGAGAATTTTTCCTCAGGTAGACAGCAAATTTTGGAGGTGCAACGGGGAAGAAAGAGGTAATTGGGAACAAATTTTCTGTAAGTGTGGTCAGTTAGCAGATTTTAAGGATTCCCTGTGGGATGTACTGTCGGTAATGCTGGGTGGGCAGATTGGTGTGACGAGGGAGATGATTTTTCTGAGCTATGACACAGAATTGTAATTGCCTTGACACTGTGTCTAATTATGGTGGCTGCTAAAAATGCAATTACTAGAAACTGGAAATCAAAATCTAAACCAACTATACTAGAAGAAGTGACTATAGTAACAGAGATAAAAACAACATGAACATGAGATCTTTAGAAAATGGTAGGAGCAAACTACGTAAGAAAAAATGGGAACTGTGGGAACAATACATACAGGGGAGGAATGAGGTTTAAAAAAGGCAGGACTTAAATGAGCTATGTAATGTTTGAATGAAAATGACTGGGTAGAATATAATTGATGTAAAATGTTTGCAACTGGGAGTGTGTCAGTATGGTTTGTGATGTAAAATGCGTGCAACTAGGACTGTATCAGTGTGGTTTGTTTTCATTTATATAAATGTATGATTGCCTATGTTGTGAGTGGTGGTTTAAAATAAAGATGTCTCTTGTTTAAAAAAAGAGGCAGGAATTGAATAATTTATGTAATGTTGCTTAGGTTATATGGCATATAGCAATATATGTGAAGTATAATGTTTGTAAACTTGAACTTAATACAGTTTGATTACTTTAATATAAATGTAAATTTGCATACGTCACAAATGATAATTCAATAAAGGTGTTTAAAAAAACGACAATTGTGTTGCAGACTGAAGATTTAGTCTACATTAGGGTACATTTCCCAAGAGACACACACAGCCCCATATGGAAGAGACCCCACTTGGTTTTGCTGCTACTGCCATCTGTTGTGAAGGCTTCCCCACCTGGATCCATATGTGGCAAGTCAAGAAGGCCTTCCCTCATGATGAGTGCAAGTGAAACTCCATTATGTTATTCCATTTGAACCAGCAGAAACTATTGCTAGCTGAACCAGACAAAAAACGGGGACACTATTACATCCAAAAGTGGCAGCCCATGACTTTTTCCATCTGGACCAAACTCAGAACTGATTGTGAATCACTTGCCATCAAGATTAAATGCAGAAATGTGTGCAGCTGATTTACATTTTGCACCAGACCAGAAAGAGAAATCATGTGACTGTCACTTCTTCTTGGCCTGAAGTAAACTTTACTAATGGCTATTCAACATCAACAGTGCTTTTTCTTGCTTTTGTATCTAACATCAATGATTCATCATACCATTTGGACACTGACATAAAAAATATGCTATCCAAACAGAATCAGTCTGCAAAGTCATCTACAATCAAGTCTATGTTTCTGGCTGCAGATTATTTGGTAATCAGTTTCAAATGTACTATGAACAAACAATGTAACATCCATCTTTGCAGTTTCTTCAAACCCTCTCCAGAATTAACATGCTCATTTTCCTTGTGGACCTATCATTGGGACAGCTACTGTGATTTTCCTTATTATTTTATTTTGCTTGTTTTTATCATCTGAATCAATGATTGCATTGTGACATCCCCTCTCTGGGCCAGTAATCAAGGAGCTTGAATCGTCACCACTGACACTGTGGGGGGGACATCACATACTGGTGGCAGTGGTGGGATTTTAATTGACCTTCTGCAGCCTGTAGGCAGCTGTCACTGAAGGTGCGTGTATTCTCAGCAGCCACAAAGTAAAGATTCAGAGTTTCATTATCACAACAGTTTTACTTATTTTTTGTTAGTTTAGGTTAGTCAGGGAAATCAGGCAAAGGTGTCAGCAGAGGATTACGGCAAGCTGACAAGGAACCGGTTGGCCAAGGTGTGTGAAGCTCAAGGACTGATGCATGCCAGCCTGACTAAAGAGGAAATGATTTCAGCCTTAGTCGCAGGTCAGACCAGCAACCAAGAGGATAACCAGTCTGGTGATGGGAATTTGGAGTCCTCAGAAACAGGACAGTTCACCTTTCCTCAGAGGACTTAAAAAAAACTGTCTGGAGTTATAGAGACTTGAACTAGAGGCCAAATGTTTGGAAATATAATCAGCAGACAGACTGTGACATTTGGAGAGTGAAGAAAATGAGAAGCAGTGTCAATATGAGAGAGAGAGAGATGCTGACTCTTCGCCAGGGTCACGGAGGTAATGGGAAACAGAATAACTGGACCCCAGAAGCAATAAAAGTCAGTAAATTTCTTCCAAAATTTACAGACGGTGATAACTTTGATAGTTTTATTCATATATTTGAAACAGTTTGTAAACAGTATAATGCTGACCAAGGCCTCTGGGTACTGTTTCTGATCCCCTTACTCCATGATAAACCTGTAACTTCTGTTTCTAAATTGTAAAGCTGTAACTGCCGTTTCTAAATTGTCTGATATTGATTTTTTTAAACTATGCTGCTTCTAAATTGTCTGATACTGATTTTTTAAACTATGATAAAGAAAAACAATGTCTACTAAAATGCTTTTAACACCTGAAGCTTACAGGAAAAAAAATCATGAGAATAGATGCAAGGCAGATGAAAATGTGTGTGATTATATTGCTGAGTTAAGCTCATATTTTCATAGGTGGGTGAGTGGGTGTCAGGTCATCACTTCTGAAGGGCTGGCAGATCTTTGGTGAGGGAACAAGCCCTTAGCACTTTGCCTAAGGACACGAGAATCTGGTTGGCAGGCCATGAGTGAAAAGGAAGCAGGCAAGTAGGTGTGTTTGAGGATATCCCTGCAGACGTCTTGATAGGGAAGAATTTGATAATGCAGTACATTGGGTACATGCAGTTAGGCTTGGAGGCAGGCATGTGGATCTGGCAGCCTGGGGGAGACCCAGACAGACCCCACACCTGAAAACAGGGCTCGTGAGGTGGCTATTTTGGGTAGAGAGCTACTCTGTATCTGTGAGCCTGAAGGTGAGCCACAGCTGCTAGTAGGTACTGATGTTCCCTTGGACAGAGCCACTGCAAAGGCAGAGGTGACTGGTAGTACCAGGCTGAAGAGTCACAAAGATAGAGTTGAGACTGGATCAACTCTTGGACCCTACATTAAGAGGCTTGAGGGAGGCAGGTAGGGAGGCACTTGATTCTCAAGGAAAAAGGGAGTCTGTATACTGGAACCAAGGGTTACTGTACAGAGTGTGGACTCCTGAGGGAGGGATAGAGGGTGAGCTAATACAGTAGTTGTTAGTGCCTAGAGCTTACCATCTGGAACTTCTAGCCGTAGCCCATGCCATTCCTTTTGCAGGTCATATGGGCATAAAGAGTACCAAGAGACATATTATGCAGAACTGTTATTGCCCTGGGATTGTGAGAAATGTAACAGGGTGCTGCAGGACCTGTGAGCAATGCTAAAAAGTAGGCAAGGCAGGAGACAAGGTCAAAGCTCCTTTGATGCCCTTGCCTGTGACTGAGGAACCATTTCAGGGAGCAGCTATAGATATTTTGGGGCCTTTGAATACCCCAAGTTCCACAGGGAAGACATATATCCTAGTGCTAGTAGATTATGCTACTAGAAACCCTGAGGTGGTGGCTCTGTCCTCCGCTGAGGCAGAGAAAGTGGCAAATGCTTTGTTAGAGATTTTCAGAAGGGTAGGTTTCCCAAGAAATACTGACTGACAGAGGTGCAAATTTCATGTCAGACCTGCTGGCTTGTCTGTGGAAGCTCTGTAGGGTGAATCACCTAAATATCACCCCCACCACCCCCAGACTAATGAACTTGTGGAAAAGTTAAACTCTACATTAAAGACCATGCTATGGACATTTGCAGATCAGTTTAACAGAGAGAGTGGGACAAATATTTGCCCCATCAGCTGTTTGTATGCAGAAAGGCACCCCAGGAATCCACAGGTTTTTCACCCTTCGAGTTGTTGTATCGGCATAGGTTGAGGGGGCATTTAGATTTGATTCATGATGAGTGGGAGGGTGAGTTTGAATCCCACAAGGAGTCTGTTGTGGCATATGTCCTAAACCTCAGGACAAGGCATAAGCAGCTTATGGGTTTGGCCCAGGAGAACCTGGCAGGAACCCAACAGCAGAAAAAGGTCTGGTATGACAGGAATGCTCGTGCCCAACAGTGTGATATGGGACAGCAGGTTATGGACCTCATTCCTGTCACACAACAAGCTGCAGGCAGCTTGGGAGGAACCCTTCAAAGTGGTAAGGAAGGTCAGTGATGTTAACTACATGGTACAAATGCTATGCAGGAGGCAGGGCACAACTGTACCATGTTAACATGATGAAGCCTTACCATGACAGGGAACACCTTTATGCTAAGTATTTGCAGTTGATGGCAGTAGGAGTCTGAGGGGGATCTGGTGACTTATCTCTTGAGTGAGACTCAGACGTACAATGCAGTGGAAGGGGTAGCAATGTCCCAGCAGCTATCCCCTACCCAGGATCAAGAAATCCAAGCAGTGTTACAGGTGTTTGGGGGCATGTTCACTGGGAAACCTTGGTGCACCCACCTGATGCAGCACCATGTGGATAGAGGAACCCAAAGGCCTATCAAGCAGTCCCCTTACAGGGTGCCTGAGCAAGTCAGACAGACTCTGAGGAAGAAGATACAGGAAATGTTGGGACTGGGAGTAATCCAGGAGTCTGGCAGTCTCTGGGTCTCCCCAGTGGGGCTGGTACCAAAGAACGATGCCAGCACAAGCTACTGTGTGGACTACAGAAAACTAAATAATCACACAGAGTCAGACACTTACCCCATGCCTAGGCCAGATGAAGCCTTAGAGCAGCTGGATGGGGCTAAGTGTCTGACTAAGGGCTACTGGCAGCTGCCCTTGACTCCCACCACTAGAGAGAGGTCAGACTTTGTGACTCTTTTCGGATTATATGAGTTCACAAAGATGCCCTTTGGGATGAAAAATGCCTGAGCATCCTTCCAGAGGGTCAGATTGTATCCTAGCAGGTGCAGGAGATTATGCCCTTGCTTACCTGGATGATACTGTCATTTACAGCCATTCCTGGCATAAGCACCTTCTGCATGTTAGGGGGGTCCTGGGCAGACTGCAAGGGGCACGGTTGACCATTAAGCCCAGTAAGTGTCAGTTGGGTATGGCAGATGTCTCCTACATGGGACATAGATTGGGGAGTGGTAAGATCAGGCCAGAACCTGCCAAAGTGGAAGCTATTCAGGCATGGCATGACCCTGTTACCAAAAATCAGGTGAGGGCATTCTTGGGGACAGCGGGGTACTATAGAAAATTCATTCTTAATTATAGTACAATAGCTGCTCCCCTCAAACACCTGATGAGGAAAAACAGGCCAGACAAAGTAATGTGGACCCCAGCCTTCGAACAGGCATTCCAAAATCTTAAAGGGGCTTTGGGAGGACTTCCTGTGTTAGCCATTCCAGACTACAGCAAAGAATTTGTTGTGCAAGTGGATGCTTCAAACCACATAGTGGGAGCTGTACTCAGCCAGGTTTCCTCAGAGGGAGAAGAGCACCCTGTTGTATATCTCAGCCATGGACTCCAAAGCAGGGAGGAATGTTATGCAGCTGTAGAAAAAGAATGTCTAGCCATTGTATGGGCACTGCAAAAACTTCAACCCTAACTGTACGGAAGGAAAATCACTGTAGTTACAGACCACAATCCCTTAACATGGCTACATCGAGCCAGCCATCAAAATGCCAAGTTATTAAGGTGGAGCCTAGGGTTGCTGGCATATGACATGACAGTGCAACACCATAGTGGGGTAAGCAATGCCAATGCAGATGGGCTGTCAGGACAGGCTATGTGCTCCCAGACAGGCTCATGTCCCTCAAGCCACATTTCTCCGGGGTTATTTGAGAAACTAGCTTGAGTCTTTAAAGGGGAGAGAGATGTGACAATGTGAAGTATTGTTAGTTATGCCAGGAGAAGTAGGGCAGTGGATGTGTAACATATGCCAGCATAGCTAGCTAGAGTTTTGTAAAGAATTACATATCATTTGCATATCAAACTGATTAGTACAGATGTTTGTGCAGAAAAAAGTATTTGCAAAGCTGCTTGTATTAAAATGTACCAACAGTGTATCCTGCTGGACAGCAAAGAAATATACATTTATATAAGACTAGACTGTTGTGACTGAGGAAATGTATATATGTTAACAGAGGGTACTGGAAGAGAAGTGATTAATCTCAGTCCAAATAACTTTGAAAAACAGTATGAAATTAAATCACTTAATTTAGGCCATAAAGACTGTATCTTACAGTTCTGAATGCAGCCAGCGACAAAATGTCTCAGAAAACAAGGACTAGGAATACAGCTGTATTGTCTCTAGCAAGGAAAGAATAGTTGTGTAAAATTTTACCATAACCATAGATGTCCTTCTCTTCCATGTTGCAGTATTCTAACTGTAGGGATCCTCCACCTCAGGTGACCCAAACACCGGCTTCTATGCAAAAGCTTAAGCCTGGTTGCTGCTAGTGCGTGGGATGTCACAAACAGGGCCATAAATGTGACGTCTGCACGCACAGACTTCAGAACTGACTGCCCAGTTTAAGAACAGTCTAGGTAGTGCCAATTGACATCCTCTAGACAGGTGAAATGTAACGGATAGCCCAGGGTGACCATAGTCTTGGTAGTGCCCAATGATACCCTCTAGACAGCGGAATGCAATGAGGGGGGATAGGTGGGAGGGAATGAATACTGCAACATGGAAGAGAAAGACATCTATGGTTATGGTAAGATTTTACACAACTATTCTATGTCCTTCTATTCTCATTTTGCAGTATTCTTACTGTGGGAGAGTACCATAGCTTAAGGTGGAGGAAGGAGTAGAAGATTCTAGTAATCCCTGCAGGATTGCCCTTGCAAATCCTGTTCTGCTCTGGAAATGTGGTCCAGTTTGTAGTGTTTGGTGAAGGTATGTATGGAGGATCAGGTGGCTGCCTCAAGGATGGAAGTTGTGTCCAGGCCCTTGAGGAAGCTACAGCTCTTGTAGAGTGTGCCCTTACTCCATGAGGCAACAGTTTTCCATGGTAGGAATAGCAGAAGCAGATAGGTTTCCTTATCCAGCAGGACATAGTTTACTTGGATACCGCCTTGCTCAGGGCTCTAAGATGGAAGGACACAAAGAGCTGATTACACTTTCTGATGGTCTTAGTTTTGTCCAAATAGAACCTTAGTTGCCTTTGGACATCAAGGGAGTGTAGTATTCTCACTGCCATTTTTAGCAGAGGGAAAGAAGGTGGGTAAGTGAATAGACTGATTTAGTGACCGCTCATTGACCACTTTGGGCATGAAGGAGGGATTGGTGAGCATGGTTACCCTATCTTTGTGGAAGACAGTGTAGGGTGGAGATGCCATAAGTGCCTGTAATTCTGAAACTCTTCTGGCTGAGGTAAGGGCTACCAGTAGGACTGTTTTCCATGTGCACATCTGCAGGGAGGCAGAGCTGGCTGGCTCAAATGGGGCAAGCATAAGTTTTTCAAGAACTTAAATTAAGTCCCAAGGAGGTGGGATAGGCTTCTTTGGTGGCCTAATGTGCTGGACCCCTTTCAGGAAAGGTTTAACATCCAATCTTGAGAGCAGAGGAGTGTCCAGAGGTAAGCAGGCAGAGATAGTGGATGAGTGAACCTTCACTGAAGAATGAAAGGTCTAATTTTATGAGCTCACACACATAGCCTAAGACAAGGGGAACATCCACTTGAAAGGGGTGCCTATGCCTTTGGAGACACCATCTGGAGAACCTTTCCCATTTGGAAATGTAGGATCTCCTGATATTGGGTTTCCTGGTCTCCTGCAGGAGAGATAGCACATCCTCAGTGTAGTGGTGTCTGAAGGGAATTAAAAGTTTATCACCCAGAGGGTTACGCAAAGCATCTCCAGGTGTGGATGGATGAGAGATCCCTTCTGTTGTGTGAGCAGGTCCACTTTGTGAGGCAATTTGTGGTGACTGCCCTTGGCAAGAGTTTGAAGAAGGGGGAACCAATGGTGCCTTGGCCAATAGGGAGTCACCAGCAAGATTTCTGGCATGTCCCTCCTGATTTTTAGGAGGACTTTCTGAATGAGAGGGAAGGGAAGGGAAGGAAAGCATACAGAAACAGTCCCTTCCACGAGAAGGTGAAGGTGTCCACTCTCCAAGCTAGTGGAGAGGGGTCCTTGGCACAGAAGGTTTTCAATTGTCTGTTCTGGGGGGAGGCAAATAAATCTATTTGAGGCGTGTCCCATTGGTGGACAATGTCTAGGAATACATCACTGTGCAACATCCATTCGTGATGCAGAGAGAATGATCTGCTGAGAGCATCCACCTGATGGATGTCCTGAGATGGGATGTAGACTGCTGAAGTGATATGTCATTCCGAGAAGCTAATTCCCAAGCTTGCATTGCTAGCCTGCAGAGAAGGTAAGACCTGGCCCCCCATTTGTTGATGTACCACATTACAGTGTTGCTGTCCGTGAAGATTTGTAAGGGGCCTGGCTGCATGAGAGGGAGAAAGGCCTGCAGGGCAAGGTGGACTGCAGTCATCTCCCTTACACTGATGTGCTTTCTCTGGAGGGATGGCTCCCATAGGGCTTGCACCTTGAGGCCATTCATGGTTGCTCCCCAGCCTACATCTGAGGCATCTGTGTGCATTAGTTGTGTAGGTGTGAGCGGTTGACCTGGGTATTGTTGTACCTGCTGAATCCACCACATCAATTTTGTCTTTAGGCATGGAAGGAAGGGTATCTGAAAGTCCAGTGGGTGGCTGTGTTGATACCACACATTCTTCAGGTACCACTGTAACTTCCTCATGTGCACCCTGGCTAGTGGCAACAGAGGAATGGTGGCTGCCATGAGACCTAGAGGTGCATGAATTGCCTGGCTGACAGGTGGTTGACCAGGAGTTCCTGGAAGTGGCTGACCAGGGAAGTTATCTTGTTCTGAGAGAGGAAGGCCTTCATCAGGTCGGTCCCAAGTCTGCATCCCAGGAAGGTTTTGTCCTGTGCTGGGGACAGGGATGATTTTGTCAGGTTGAGTGTGAATCCCAACCTCTGGAGCAGTGATGTGGAGAACTGCGGGTATTTCTGTGCGTGTCTTCCCCTTCTGCAAGGATGAGGATGTCGTCTAGGTTTTGGAAGAATTGGATGCCCTTGGTCCTGCAGTAGGCTACTGCTAGGGCTAGGCAGTTTGTGAATACCCAGTGCAGTGGATAAACCAAAGGGCAAGGCAGTAAATTGAAAGTGTGAACAGAGCACAATAAACAGTAGGAACTTCCAGTGGTTTGGATGAATAGGGATGTGGAGGTAAGCCTCCTTCAAGTCCAAAGTGGCCATGAAAGCCTTAGGTGGCAATAGTGGGAGAAGGAGTGGAATGAAAGCACTCCAATCTGTGGATACCAAGTTGCTGTTAATAAATAATATTTTATTTGGACTTTTTTTGGTGTGAAAATTGGCCTTTATTGAGACTAGTGTGCCAAATGAATGTTTTTCGTGGATTTTTGTTTGTGAGATTTTACACACAATTTTTTTTTCCACCTATTCGTAGTTTATTAGTCTAGTACTTATATCTATTTGGTGACTCTGTGTGGCCAATCCTGAAAGCCTTATTGCATTGCTCAAACATATCATTTGTATTACTATTAACTTCGCTAAATATAATTGGGTACCCTTGTAAGAGTCTTAGAGTAAGCTGGCTTTGGAGTGTCTGATAGCAGTGTAACTACCTTGTAGTCTGGGCAGAAAGAGGCATAGCTAGTAAATCTGTACCAGTCTTTCCCAGGTGTGTGTGTGTGTGTGTGTGTGTCAGCTGCTTGGAGCAAAGACAAACGGCACTGGTTTTACAGTGACAGTGGTGGAGGACTTGGCTTGGACACTCAGCTGAGGACTCAACTCTACAGCTGTGCCAGTGAGGAGTCTTACTGGGGACCTGGAGACAGTAGGGGAATGGGGAGAGAAACCCAGACAGGGAGGGAGAGAGAGAGAAAAACCCAGATTTGGGGGGGAAGAAACCCAGACCACGGACTGAGTGTGTTATCTTTGTGGTCTTAAGGGAAATTGTGATTAATGCAGAGAGCTGCATCTGGAAATACCCTGTGCATCGATTTTTGTTCCAAGTGAATGTCCCTCTCCAGTGTCAGTGGTGAGGATTCAGGCATCTTGATTACTATCCCAGAGCAAGTTCTGAACCATTTCTTAACAGATATACATGTGTTGGTAAGAACAAAGACAGGGGTTTAGTTAAAACTGAATCAAGAACACCGGAATGGCATCCTAGTTTTAATACTTTTTCTGCTGCCTTGTACACCTACACACAGACCTCAATATTAGTGACTGCTGAGTTTGTGCTAATATACCTACTGTGTACAATGGGGGTATTCCATTGATTCTTATACCAGTGATTGATATTGAGGTTCATACTGCATTTTGTACCAATTTTCTCTCTAAAAATCTAAGGCAATACAAATGACTCCATGATCACATGTAAGGCATAGTGTTAGATCTTGAAAAAGCCCGGGAGAGCCCGGGCGAAAGCGCTTGACTAACTGAATTTTTACTGTGTTCAGATTGCTGTTTTATGAAAGATACAATTTTATATTAGACTTTTGGGCATTACCTTTACCCAACACTGGATGTTCTACTTTTTTACTTCAATAAACTGGGATTATTTAAACAACGTTGGTTCCGTTCCGTTTCCTGCTGTGATAGCATCGTTTTAACCTGAAGGTTGTCCTGCATTGTTCTTGGTCGCTTACTAGAAATACCTGAATCCCTATCTGGTTCCTCATCAGAGGAAAATGACTCTGAGGTCTGTTTGGTTGGTATTGTTTGTCACAAAGGAAGAAGGCTTCAGAGACGTGATTTCCTTGAAAAGCCCCTGCCTGAAATCAAACCATTCCTTTTCCCTGGATGCACAACGGGATTATGAATGGGATTCTGAACCTTGGTGCACTTCTATCAGAGTTCAAGGAATTTCTTCCCACACAAGGATCTAAAAGATTCCTCGAGAGCCCTCCAATACAATGATTCACAGTTTATCAGACTCATTCATCTGCAAGGCATCTGGAGCCAAGCCAGCCTTGGACAGGGTCACTGTAGAGGACTTGTGAGAAGATGATTGGCGTACCATGCACTTGCCCACCTCAGCAGGTACATCTGATTTCAAGATGTATAGCTGGAAAATACTCTTAGTCTTTCAAGCTTTTTCTTAGGTGGAAGGCCTACCTCCCGACTTTAAAATATAGTGGATTGGACCAAGAAATTTAGATGTTGGATCTCATGAAAGGTATTAAGTGTGGACAGCTTAGACTGGAGGGTTTTCAGAATGAACTAACAGATGAAAAAGGATTTACAGTAGTGTTCGGGGCCTAGACAGAAAGTAGAGTTGTGTACACTTACTATAAATGTAGATGTTCGAGTGTATTCACTGTTGCAGTCATTACATTTGGGTAATCTGCTGACAGGTTGCCCTCAGTCGGCCTGCTTAACAAAGTCTTGGGTCCTGCGTCGGTTGCTGTCCCTTCTTCCATGACATCAGGTCGTCAAGGGTATAAAACATGCAGCCAACGCCATTACATCAGTTTTTCTTGCCCCAGATGTCAGGTGCCCCCCTAATGGGGAGTAAATAAACATAAAAACACAAAGGTAAACCTCCAACAAAAAGTAAATACACCAAAAAGGCTTTTAAGCATAGTAAAGGAAAGTAGAGGTATGTATAGCCAGAAAAAGTTAGGGGGCTGGAGGGAGGGTAACCAGGACTGCAACAGTGAATACACTCGAACATCTACATTTATGGTAAGTGTACACAACTGTACTATGTTCTTCGTGTTTCACTGTTGCAGTCATTACATTTGGGTAGATTCCCAAAGCTATGGTTGGGAGGAGGAGTTTATGGTCAGCTATAAGGCCCTGCAAGACAGCAGTGGCAAAGTCAGCTCTGGATTTAGAGAAAATTGGTAAATGATAATGCTTGGTGAAAGTATGTACAGAGCTCCAGGTAGCAGCTTCTAGGATGTCTCTGGTAGGAACACCTCTGAGAAAGGCTGCAGAAATAGATGCAGCCCTGGTGGAGTGAGATCTGATCCCCTGGGGGATAGGTTTTTCCATGGTGCTTATAGCAGAAATGAATGCAATGGCTTACCCATTTAGAAATGGTTTGTTTTGAAATAGCCTTCCCCTCTGCCCCTGCAGCAAATGCTACCAGCAGTTGTTCAGATTTTCTTCGAGGTTTAGTCCTGTTCAAGTAGAATCTAAGTTGTCTGTGCACATCCAATGAATGCAGAATCCATTCCCCTTTGTTCTGTGGATTGGGAAAGAAGGGTGGCAAATGAATGGACTGATTAAGAGCCACACTGGAAACCGCCTTGGGCATGAAGGATGGATTGGTCCTGAGAGATACCATGTCCGCATGAAAGATGATGAAAGACTCCACTGTCATAAGGGCCTGTAATTCAGATATCCTTCTAGCTGAAGTAATTGCTAAAAGGAAGGCTGTTTTCCCAGAAATAAATTTTAAGTCTGCAGGAGCAGCTGGCACGAAAGGAGGTAGAGTGAGTTTCTCCAAAACAAAGTTAAGGTCCCAGGTAGGGGGTGGAGCTCTCCTGGGTGGTCTCAAGTTTTTTGCCCCTCTGAGATACTGCTTGAGCAGAGGATGAGAGAAGAGGGGATGTTCTATGTTATAATGAGCTGAAATAGCTGAGGCGTGGATTTTAATGAAGGAAAAAGACAGGCCCTTGTGAAGCATCTCAGTTAAGTATTGCAAACTCTGAGGTAAATTGGGTGCTGCTGGGATCATCCCTAGAGACTGGTTCCAGGCACAGAATCTTTTCCATTTGTCAGCATAAGATTTTCTAATAGTAGGTCTCCTTGCCTCCAAGATGACATCCATCACAGGTTTGCTGAGGGATGATAATGCTGAATTTAAGTGATTAGCTAGAATGCAAAGTTCAATATTGGAAGCTGGGGGGTGCAGAATTTGGTTCTCTTGCTGAGACAGTAGGGAAGGGGTCTGAGGCAGGTGCCATGGAGATACCTGCGACACACTGTGCAGGAGGGGGTACCAGTGTTGGCTCGGCCAGTCTGGAGCAATCAAGATCATCCTTGGTTTGCCCTGTTTGACTTTTAGTAGAACTTTGGAGAGCAGAGGCAGTGGGGGGAAGGCGTAGACTGATAGGTTTTTCCAGCTGAAGGACAGAGCACCCACTTTCCAGGCTTGTTTGTGGGGAGACCTTGTGCAAAACGTGTCCAACTGGTAGTTCTGGGGGGAGGCAAATAGATCTATGTCTGGGCTTCCCCATTCGCTTGTCATCATGTTGAAAATTCTTAGTTCCAGTTTCCACTCGTGTGGGTCCATGAGGTTTCTGCTTAGTCCGTCTGCCAGTGTATTCCAATTTTCCTGGCAGGAATTCAGCTTGTAGGTGCACTGGTAGCGCAAGGCCATGTTCCACAATGCCATGGCTAGTCTGCAGAGTGGGTAGGAATGTGCACCCCACTGCTTGTTTATGTACCACATAACCGTGGTGTTGTCCGTCTTTACCATTAGTTGTCCTGGAAGGCTGTCAGAGCATTCTATACAGTTAACATTTCTTTTTGATTGATATGTAGCTGCATTTGATTTGGGTTCCATTTGCCCTGAATGCACTTCCCTGCCAGGTGAGCCCCCCATGCATAGTCTGATGAATCTGTAGTTAGGGTTTGGGCAGCAGGGGGTAGTGTAAATGGTAGTCCCTTGTTTTGGTGGCAGGCCTCTGCCCACCATAGGAACTCTAGGTGTAGGCAAGGTATGACAGGAATCATTGTTTCCAGGCTGTGATAATGTTGACTCCATAGACTTTTTAGATACCACTGTAGTTTCCTCATATGCAGGTCTTGCATATGGAATTAGAAGAATGCAGGAGGCCATGAACCCCAAGGTTTGCAGTATTTGTCTTGCAGATAGCAGGGTTTTTGTTCATATATGCTGGTCTTAAACATTCTCTCTGTATTGACCCTATACTTACAGATGTTCTTAGTAAATGGGGTGATACTTATATACCTTTATTAGGTACCGGTGGTGACAGTATTAATAATGAATTAAATGACACGACAGTTCAGCATCAACCTAACTTCCAACAGGCTTGTGTAATACAATATAGTCCCTTGTATTCTCAGATCAAGGGAATACTAATAAAAAACTGGAATATCTTTAAAACAAATACTGAGATATTTCGAATATTGGGTGATAAACCCATATTTTCCACAAAGGTAGGACCTAATATCAAATCATTGTTAGAGACGGGTAACGCCTCCAAAAATATGCAGGAGAAAAGGGGTGGAAGTAAACCTTGTGGTAGGTGCTCCTATTGTTCCTATATACTGCAAGACAGCTCTATTGCCACTGATAACCAGAATAAAAGTCATGTTTTTTTTTAAAAGTGGCAACTGCTGTTCCAGCAAAAGTACAGTTTTGTACCTACCATAAATGTAGATGTTCCGAGTGCTAATACAGCTGCAGTCATAACAGATGGGTTTTCCTGCCGTCAGGCGGGTCCTCGGTTGGCCGAATTCCAAAGTCTAGGTCCGGCGTCAGTTGTCGTCGCTTCTTCCCTGACGGCAGTGCGACAGGGGTATAAAAGAACCAGCCGACGCCATTTTCTTCAGTTTTTCTTGCCCCAGATGTCAGGTGCCCCCAGAAGGAAGGCAATACATAAATTTATGCAACAATGCAATGCAGTATAATCAAAAAACAGTAGTTGCAAGCAAATACACCATAAAAGAATACCCCAATCAGGTTGTATGAGGAGGTGTTAGCCATTAGGCCTGTTCTAGAGGGGAAGGAGGAAGGGAAACTTGGACTGCAGCTGAATTAGCACTCGAACATCTACATTTATGGTAGGTACAAAACTGTACTATGTTCATCGTGCATACAGCTGCAGTCATAACAGATGGGTAGAATCCCAAAGCTAAAATAAGGGTGGTAGGCACTAGGTGGAACTAGGAGGAGCCAGGATGCCCTGCAAAACTGCAGTGGCAAAACCTGCTCTAGATTTGGAGTATAAAGGCAGGTGACAGTGCTTGGAGAAAGTATGAACAGAACTCCAAGTGGCAGCTTCCAAAATATCTTTGGTAGGAACCCCCCTGAGGAAAGCTGCAGAGGTAGCTGTGGCCCTAGTGGAGTGAGACCTTATGCCTGCAGGTACAGTTTTACCATGAAGAGAGTAACAAAAGCGTATGCAGTGGGCTATCCACTTTGAGATTGTCTGTTTGGAAATAGGCTTCCCTTGAGCCCCTGTAGCATAGGACACAAAGAGTTGCTCTGATTTTCTGAAAGGCTTTGTCCTGTCCAAATAATAACGTAGTTGCCTGTGAATGTCCAAAGAATGTAGTAGCCTCTCCCCTTTGTTTTGAGGATTGGGGTAAAAGGTAGGTAAGTGAATAGCCTGATTCAAGGCTACCCTGGATGCTACCTTTGGCATAAAGGAAGGGTTGGTTCGTAAGGAAACTTGTCCTGATGGAAAATGATGAAAGGTTGCACAGCCATGAGGGCTTGTAGTTCAGAAACCCTGCGAGCTGAGGTGATAGCCAACAGGAAGGCTGTTTTCCAGGACAAATATTGTAGTTCTGATGAGGCAGCTGGCTCGAAAGGAGGCAAAGTCAGTTTCTCTAGAATGAAATTGAGATCCCAAGCAGGCACTGCTTGTTTCCTTGGGGGTTTAATATTCTTAGCCCCTCTGAGGAACTGTCTTAAGAGAGGGTGAGAGAATAAAAGAGGATCAGTGTTGTATTCTGCAGAAATGGCTGAGGCATGGATTTTGATGGAAGAGAATGAAAGTCCACTGCTTAGCATCTCAGCTAGGTACTGTAATATTTGAGGTAAATTCAGTATTCCAGGGTTCTGGCCCTTTTTCTCATTCCAAGCACAAAACAGTTTCCATTTGGCGGAGTAGGCTTTTCTAGTAGAAGGTCTTCTGGCCTCCAAAATGACATCCTGTACCTCCTTGGAGAGTAGGGTCTGTTGTGATTTTAAGGAATCTTCCATGCGGCTAGATTGAGTGTTTTCAGCTGACTGTGAAGAGTTTTGAAGTTGTGCTGAGTCAGTAGAAGAGGCATTAGAGGCAGGATCCATGGTGGGGAATGCGTCAGGCTCCACAGGAGTGGGTACCAGTGTTGCCTTGGCCAGTCTGGAGCGATGAGAATCATCTGTGGTCTGTCTGCTCTGGTTTTTAAAAGAACTTTGGGCAGCAGAGGAAGAGGTGGAAAGGCATAAACTGTCATTGTTGTCCAACTGAAAGAGAGTGTGTCCACTTTCCAGGCCTGTGGATGAAAGGTCCTTGAGCAGAATTTTGCCAATTGGTGATTTCTGTGGGAGGCAAAGAGATATATGTCTGGCCTTCCCCATGCTTGAATTATCTTTGAAAAAACTTGAGGATGCAACTTCCATTCGTGTGGATCTGTCATATTTCTGCTTAGGTTGTCTGCCAGCGTGTTTTCCTTGCCTGGCAGGAACTGTGCTTGAAGCTCGATTTGCAATTCTAGAGCCATGTTCCAAAGAGACATGGCTAGCCTGCATAGGGGGTATGAATGGGTTCCTCCCTGTTTGTTTATGTACCACATTACTGTGGTGTTGTCTGTCCTTATCAATAGCTGGCCTGGATGCAGCAGGTCTTTGAAAGCTATAATAGCATTTATTACTGCTAGCATTTCCTTGTGATTGATGTGTAGGTGCTTTTCCTTTTGGGACCATCTGCCCTGAATGCACCGATTTGTCATGTGCGCCCCCCAGGCATAATCCGAGGCGTCTGTTGTGATGATTTGGCTTGCTTGAGGCTTGCAGAATGGGAGACCTGTTTCTTTGGCATGCTTGAGCCCACCACAGAAATTCCTTTTGAAGACATGGAATTAGTGGTAATATTGTTTCCAAGCTGTGGCTGTGCTGAGACCATAGGTTTTTCAGGTACCATTGAAGTTTCCTCATATGCAGCTTTGCACATGGGATTAGAAGGATGCAAGATGCCATGAATCCCAGAGCCTGCAGGATTTTCCTTGCAGTCAGCCTGGTGAAAGTTGCCATTTTTCTGAAGTATTGAGTTAGTTGCCCTTGTTTCTCTGGCGTGAGGTAGGCCATCTGGGTGTTTGTATCCAAGTTGGCACCCAGAAAAATTATTGTTTGGGATGGTAGTAGCCTTGATTTCTTTTTGTTGACTGTGTATCCCAGGGAATTCAACAACCTTATTACAAAAGCCAGATGTTTCAGAAGTATGTGCTTGCTGTCCGCTTGGATCAGGCAGTCGTCCAGATATGGGTATATTTCTATCCCTTGTAGTCTGCAGTAGGCAATTACTGATGCCAGGCATTTCGTGAACACTCTGGATGCAGTAGATAAGCCAAAGGGCAATGCAGAGAATTGATAATGTGCTGAACCTGCAAGAAATCTGAGGTATCTTCTGCAATCTTGTCTGATTGGGACATGCGGGTATGCCTCCTTGAGGTCCAATGTTACCAGCCAAGACTCCTTGCCCAGCATGGGAAGAAGCTGCTGTAATGTGAGCATCTTGAATTTTGGTACGAGTAAAAAAGTGTTTAGGATGGATAGGTCCAAAATAGGTCTCCAATCTTTGCCCTTCCTTGGTACCAGGAATAGTTTGGAATAAAAACCTTGAACCTGTTCTTGTGCAGGTACCTCTTGAATAGCTTTCATGTCCATGAGATCTGAAATTTGTTTTTGTGCCTCTGCCCTTTGATTGTGTAGCAGGTTTGGCATGCCTCTCATTTTTGGAAGGGTGTGAAAGTGGAATCTGTAGCCTCTGTCTATAATGTCCAGGATCCATTTGTCTTTTGTGACAATATGCCAATTATTTGAAAATAGTGCCAGCTTCCCACCTAAAGGTGCTGCCATTTGAGCCTTGCTTGGCATGCAAAGGGGAAAGTCATTGGTTCTGCTTTCTGAATGCCTGTGAACTATCCTCACTACCTCTTTGGGTAGGTGCTTGCCATTGTCTGCCTCTAAACGATCCTTGAGATTGCCCTCTACCCCTCGGGCACCTGTATCTACCTCTTTGGGGTCTGTCAGTGGCTGGAAAGGACCAATTTTTTAAAGGCCAATTTCTACTGAAACGTGGAGGTTGTACCTGTAGGAAATCTTTCACTGTTTGCATTGACTTTGCCTTTTCCTCCATTTTCTTTAATACCTCCTCAGCTTTAACACCAAACAATACATCTTTTTGCAGAGGTGCATCCAGTAATTTAGCTTTGACATGATCTGGTAAGGTTTGCTCTTTAAGCCAAGCATGTCTACGTATGACTGATCCTTTAACAGCAGCTCTACATGAGGCTTCTAAAGCATCAAAACCACATTGCAAGGTATGTTTACCTACTTGCTCTGTACTATGTATCAAATCCTGCAACTCCTTCAAATCCGGTTGTTCAGGTTGTGACATTTTGCTTCTCAACTGTGATAACAGAAACTGTTGGTACTTTAACATATGGAACTGGCAGTTTAATGCCCTCATGGATAAGGTGGCTGAGGTGTATACCTTTTTCCCCCACCTTTCTAAGGCTCTGGAATCCCTCTCTGATGGTAATGGATTTTTAGCAGTGGAGGCCTTAATTCCCTTGGGGCCCTGTGAGATAGTTTCTGGGTCAGCCGCATGGCTTTTGTATAGAAATTGGTGTGAGTCAGGAACCCGGTAATACCTGTCAGGCTTGACTGGAGCTGGAGGCAAAGAATCTGGGTTGAGGCAGGACTCCGAATACACATCATCAAGGATATCTAAGACAGGAGGTATAGCCAGAGGCCTGTGCTGAGGGAGCAAGAGAAAATCCCTAAGCCTTTTCTTGGAGTCTGAGTACTCTTGGCCTTCCCAATGGAAGTGTTTCCTCAAGGTATGCAAGGTTTCCCCAAAAGAGTAATCCTCAGGGGGGGAGACAGAAGGAATGGACTCCTCTGCATCAGAATCTTCAAAGGGGGAGTATGAAAGTTCCTGGTCATCAGAATGTTCTGAAATAATGGAGGCCTGGTCCGAGGAGGGGGATTCTTCCTCCACTCTGGGCCTTTTTTCCGGGGGGGGGTTGAGAACCCCTGATAAGAGTAATTAAGTCCTCAGCCATTTTGAGCATCTGCTTTTTAGGCATGGGGCCCTGAGAAGGGTCTTGTGGGGTTTGTTTTTTAGAATGCATGGCTGTCTTAGCCTTAGTGAAAGCCTTGATGGAAAAAGAAGAGGAAGGCCTGAAGACACCTTGAGAGGAGGCAGACCTGTCTAAACTCTGAGTTTCACCGCCAAGAGTGGCTTCGGTATCTGTAGTCGGGGTGTGGGCCGAAGAGCCTGCGACCTCGGGTACAGAAGACACCGCCAATGAAGTGTCGTCGGTAGTCAGGGGCTGCGTAGGCGCCTCGCTGAGAACCGGACCACCTGTAGTCGGCTTTGGCGTGGTGTCGGTAGAGGCCACGGACTCGTGTGTCGGTCCTTATCTTTGCGGTTTTTTTGTCAAAACTGGAGTCGGAGTTTCCGACGACATTATGTAGTTAAATTTTTTGCCAAAAAAGTGCTGGGCGAACTCCGCCCGACGCTTAATGGTGCGTTTGTTGAATGTAGCACAAAAACAACAGGCCGAGACGTCGTGGTCTGGGCCTAAGCAAGGAATGCAGAGGGAATGAAAATCCTTATGCGGTATTTGCTTCCCACATGAAATACAATTATTAACTTTGTCTGACATCGGTCTGAGGCAAGAAAAGTTTCCCCAACGGGGTACTTAGCTTTCAAGAAGACTTCGGTTGCAGATATTCGTAATCTCAGGAGCTGGCCGACCGGCACTTGCGAACTGCTTCTGCTTTGGGCACCGTGCGGCAAGAAAGACTGAAGAAAATGGCGTCGGCTGGTTCTTTTATACCCCTGTCGCACTGACGTCAGGGAAGAAGCGACGACAACCGACGCCGGACCTAGACTTTGGAATTCGGCCAACCGAGGACCCGCCTGACGGCAGGAAAACCCATCTGTTATGACTGCAGCTGTATGTACGATGAACATCTAGTATATATAGCTAGGTGTAGTACCTGTCCTTCGATTTACATAGGGAAGACAGAGAGAATGTTTAAGACCAGGATATATGAACACCTTTATCATATTAAAAATAAGAAAGATACTAATGCCCTATATAAGCACAGTATTTTATGCACTAATTTTTCATGCTTTAAGTTTGCCATACTTGAATTTGTAACAGTTGAAGTGAGAGGTGGAGACTGGCAAAATGTGCTACACAAAAAGGAGCTCCTATGGCAACTAAGGTTAGCCGCTGATTATCTACCAGGACTAAATGAGCACATTACAATAATGCCCATTCTTAAGGAAAAGGCAGATTTAGTTTAATAACATCAATGCACATTGTAGAAATTTTTAAATTATAATCCAATATAAAGTCATATACATTTTTTATGTAATGAGTTTACATTGTAATGGATTGTTGTATTTTATACTCTTTGTAGTCAGAGAGGTTTCTGAGTTATGTTTTAATTGCAACTGTGTAAAAAATATTTCAGTTTCAATCAATTGAGTATTTGTATATTCATGAGCAGTGATTTTTCATTGTCAGAATTGGTTGGATTAGAACCAATGACTAAGTAGTAATGTGTATTTAAATTTGAATTTTTAATGATACTCTGTTCTGAAGAAGTCATACTAGTTGATGAAAGCGCTTAACATTGTTTTATTATTTTTATTCATTAAATAGTACTGTGGACTCGCAACGTTTGTGCTCTTTTATTTTATTTGTTTTTTATTCAGAGCACTACTGTACCACTTATTTGAACCCTGTAGTATCTGACAGGTTTACTAGGAGCCGGAGGCAGGGAATCAGGGGCCAAACTGGATTCTGAGAACACATCATCAACAATGTCTAGTACAGGAGGTATAGCCAAAGGCCTATGCTGAGGTAGAAGAAGGAAATTCCTAAGCCTCTTTTTTGAATCAGAAAATTCCTGACTTTCCCAGTGGAAATGCTCCCTTAAAGTATGTAAAGTTTCTCCAAAAGAAAAATCCTCAGGAGGGGAAGCAGAGGGAATGGAATCCTTTGCATCAGAATCCTCATAAGTAGGTATGGACAAATACAGGTCATCAGAAGAGTCAGAAGAAACAGAATCCTGATCAGAAGATTCATAAACAAGCTCAGCCCTAGGCCTCTTAGAGAGGGGGGGGGGGTTGACTACCCCTGATTAGAGTAATTAGATCTTCAGACATTTTTATCATTTTGTTTTTTAGGCATAGGGGTCTGAGCATGTGGCCTGGGCATTGGTTTTTTAGACATGGATCGAGATTTACGCCTTAGTAATGAAGACGGTGTCAATTTAATATGCAAGTCTGTAGGCCTGAATACACCCTCAGAAGCCGGTGCCTGCACAGCGGCTCCGCACCCATCCAAGGTAGAGACATCCACAGGTTCCATAGTTGAAGTATCTCGCGGCATACCGGACTCCGAATGGGTCTCAGTAGAGGCCTGCGAATCAGAAGTAGCAGGTATCAGGGGCTGTGAAAGCACCTCACTGAGTACCGGCGAACTGGCAACTGGCTTAGGAGAAGCATCGTCGGCAGTTTCGGACCTCGGTGGCCTGTCTCTGTCTTTATCTTTGCGCTTTTTTGGAATCCCTGTAGTCGGATAGCTAACCAACGACATTTGTGGATAATTAAACTGAGCACCGAAATATTTAGAGGCAAAAATATACCGACAACGGATAGTGTGCTGATTAAATAAAGCACAAAACCAACAGCAAGGTACGTCGTGGTCAGGGCCTAGGCAAGGAATACAGTACGATTTAAAATCTTTATGAGGTATTTGTTTTCCACAAGTATGCAATTATTAACTTTTACTGACATCGGTAAGGAGCAAGAAAAAGTTTCCCCAACAGGGTACTTAGCTTTAAGTTGAAGACTTCGGTTCTGAAACTCGAAAATGAAAATTTCAGGAGTCGGCCGACCAGCACTTGCGAACTTGCTTCTGCTTTGGGCACTGCATGGCAAGAAAGACTGATGTAATGACATCGACTGCATGTTTTATACCCCTGACGTCATGGAAGAAGGGACAGCAACCGACGCAGGACCCAAGACTTTGTTAATCAGGCCGACTGAGGGCAACCTGCCAGCAGATTACCCAAATGTAATGACTGCAACAGTGAAACACGAAGAACATCAGTTGCTTAGTGTGCAAATCTTTGTATGGAATTTATCTATTGCACTCACACTTACTCCCTCCCATCTGGCACCTAACATTTATTAGCAAAACAGAAAAAAATTAGAAGGTTCCCCAATGAGGCACTTATGTGATCTGACAAGCAAAGCTACAGTACTTAAAGACCAAATCATTACAGTCCATCTGGTGCAATGAGCTGCGTTTGGGCTGGTGGAGGGACAGTCTGAGGATTTCATATGTATGGCCATTTTTACACCCCGATGCCTACAATCTGAAGTCATCACCTGGATGTATGTTGTACAAAGGTAAAGCTTTGGTACCTCAGCCAGATGTCAGCAAGCTACAACCCATCTGTGAATGCTGCAACAGTTAATCAGGACATCAGTGCATACTAGTTATTAATTACCTAGAGATACAAGATATGCATTATACATGCAAAAGAATTAACTATACTACTGTACCACATTCCATGACATGAAGACAGAGGAATACAATGCTACCAATATTCTTCAGTGTATTTCTAACACGTACCTTACTGATCTGTGGGGTGTTCCAGATCTTTTACTTCGGTTACATTATATATAGATATATATATATATATATATATATATATATATATATATATATATATATATTTACAATGGGAAGGAGACCAAAGAGAAAGACTTAGATGACAGATATATATATATATATATATATATTTATTTACAATGGGAAGGAGACCAAAGAGAAAGACTTAGATGACAGAGAGATAATATGGTTAACTTTTATTTGCTGGAAATAAGTCCTCGTCAAGAAAATACTGTAACTAAATTTTTAAGTTTCCTTTAGGTGCTGCAAGAGGGTTTTATTCCCCCCTGAAAAGGGAATATTCTGTACTGTCGCATGTGGTTCCAGTTTTCTGGGATAATTTTACTGAAGCTTTTGGTTAAAGTGCCACTGTTCTAAATTCTGAGTGAATGGCTCCAAATGGGACTTCACAGTGTTCAATAACATTGACATGGAGAAATACAGTCAAAGTAGTTTCTTGCTCTGAGCAAGGGCTCCTTTGTGGAAGCAACCAATATGCAGTTGTCAGGATATGGGAATGCCCTGATACTGAGCAATGTCAATTGAGCTGCAACTGCTGCCATGCATTTACTAAACTGCCAGGAAAGTACAGTTGTGTACACTTACCATAAATGTAGATGTTCGAGTGTATTCACTGTTGCAATCATTACATTCAGGTAATCTGCTGGCAGGTTGCCCTCAGTCAGCCTGAATTCCAAAGTCTTGGGTCCTGCGTCGGTTGCGGTCTCCTCTTCCATGACGTCAGGGGTATAAAACAAGCATTCAATGCCATTTTCTTTAGTTTTTCTTGCCCCAGATGTCAAGTGGGAGGGTGGCCTAATGGTTAAGGTGTACAAACACAAGGTGCAGGGTTTGAGTCTCACAAGAGATAATTGTTTAGGCTTTCAATAGCTCGCAAGGGCAGTTAGCCTAGTACTAAACCTGAAAGGCCAGTGGTACAGTGGTTAAAGTGTATGCCTTTCAACCAGAAGGTGCAAGGTTTGATTCTCCCCACTGGAAAGAGCTTTACAGGTGCCCCCAAAAAGGTAGTAAAAAAAAAAAAATATATATATATATATATATATATATATATATATATATATATATATACATATACATGCATCCATACAAACTTTACCTTCATCTACAAGCAAATACACCACATAGGTTGCAGAAGATAGAGAAGGAAGATAAACTCCAGAATGAAAGGGGGATGGCGGGCGGGTAACTTGAACTGCAACAGTGAATACACTCGAACATCTACATTTATGGTAAGTGCACAAAACTGTACTATGTTCTTCGTGTTTTACTGTTGCAGTCATTACATTTAGGTAGAATCCCAAAACTATGCATGGGAGGCTGTAGCTAAACAGCACTAGGGGCGGCTATAAGGCCCTGCAAAACTGCAGTGGCAAAGCCTGCCCTGGACTTAGAGTGGAGAGGCAAATGATAATGCTTTGTAAAGGTGTGAACAGAACTCCAAGTAGCAGCCTCTAGAATGTCTTTGGTTGGTACTCCTCTGAGAAAGGCTGCTGATGTAGCTGCAGCTCTGGTGGAATGAGACCTAATGCCCTTGGGCACAGGTTTGCCATGGTATAAGTAGCAGAAACGAATGCAGTGGCTTATCCACTTTATAACAGTCTGCTTTGAAATAGCCTTTCCTTCTGATCCTGCAGCATATGTCACTAGTAATTGCTCAGTTTTTCTTAGAGCTTTAGTCCTGCTCAAGTAGAATCTTAGCTGTCTGTGTACGTCCAAGGAATGCATAATTCTCTCCCCCTTGTTCTGCGGATTTGGATAAAAAGGTTGGCAGATGAATAGTTTGGTTAAGAGCCACACTGGAAACCACCTTAGGCGTAAATGAAGGATTGGTCCTCAGAGACACCCTGTCTGGGTAAAATATGATAAAAGGCTCCGCAGACATGAGGGCCTGTAGCTCTGAGACTCTTCTTGCTGAAGTAATTGCTAGGAGCAGAGCTGTTTTTCATGATAAGAACTTTATATCTGCAGTAGCAGCTGATTCAAATGGAGGCAGGGTGAGCTTTTCCAACACATAATTGAGGTCCCAAGCAGGTATTGGTGATCTTCTGGGAGGCCTTAAAATTTTGGCTCCTCTAAGATACTGCTTTAGTAAAGGATGAGAAAAGATTGGTGGTTCTGTATTGTAACGAGCTGAAATGGCAGAGGCATGGACTTTTATTGATGAGAAAGATAGGCCTTTGTCCAGCATCTCAGTCAAGTATTGTAATATCTGAGGAATATTTGGTTCTGCTGTGTCAGTTCCTTCTGCTTGATTCCAAGCACAGAATCTCTTCCATTTATCAGCATAAGATTTTCTAGTACTAGGCCTTCTGGCTTCCAAAATTACACCCATCACAGCTTTACTGAGAGATGTTATTTGCATAATTACATGCCATGCTGCCAGGTTCGGTGTTTGGAGCTGATTGTGCAGGATCTGATTGTTTTGCTGGGACAGTAATTGAGGTCTTTGAGGTAAGGTCCAAGCTGGGTATTGAGACAAGTTCCTTAGGTTTGGGTACCAGTATTGGCGTGGCCAGTCCAGGCCAATTAGTATAGGTTCATAGGTTGGTACTAGACTATCGGCCCTAGGGCCTATGCAAGCCTAGCCATAACAATTCCCTGGATATTTCTTCCCACAATATTTACTTCTTTAGACTCCTGTCTAGCAGGGCGACTGACATGATCCCCTGGGTGAATTTCCTATCTCCCATCCAATCATCAAGGTTCCTTTTGAAGAGGGCCAATGAGGTGCTCTGCTTTACATGTATGGGCAGTCTATTCCAGAGTATGGGGAGTGTCTGGGTCAGGAACCTATCCCTCCAGCATGTTTTGTTCATTGTGATGACAAAGTTTAGATCCCTGGAGCGTGTGGCTCTGAGGGATTGGGATTTCTTTAAGTGGAGCATGTCCCAACAGCTCAGGGTTTGACATGGCCTTGTATGCTAAGCAGAGATCGCCTCTGAGTAGACGATATGCCACAGAGTATAGCTGGAGTTTTTTTTAGATGGTCAGCATATGGCATCTGCTTTAGGCCTGTGATTCTTTTAGTGAGGTATTTCTGAAGCCTTTCCAGCTGTTGCAGATGTCTTGTGAGGTACATACCAAACGGGGCATTACACTCTATAATGGGTCTAATGAGGGATGAGTACAGTGGGACAATGACCTCCTTTTTTCTGGATGAAAAGCCCTTAGTGATGAGGTGTGCCACACAGAAGGATTTCCTGACTGTTGTGGCGATGTGGTTATCGAAAGTGAGACCGCTGTCCACCTGTGTCCCTAAGTCTCTCATCACACTTTCGATGTTTAGTGTCCTGCCACCTATGTGGTAATTCATGGGTACATGTTTTTTTCCAAAGGGGATAACTATACATTTCTTGGCATTAAGCTTGAGCCCATGGCTCTGGCACCAGGCATCTGTTTCTGTAAGGCCCTTTTGTAGAATATCCACATCATTTGGGGATTCAATAATGGCTCCAAGTTTGCAGTCATCTGCAAACTTTGTTAGCCAGAGTCCCTTAGTGTTGGCCTGTACTTCAGAGAAGTAGATGCCAAACAAGAGTGGTCCCAGGACTGAACTCTGAGGTACTCCACTTGTTACTTGTCTGGAGCTGGATTTGGAGTCGGCTACTTTTACAGTCTGGGTTCTGCCAGTAAGCCAGTTGGCAACCCATCGAGTGACGTAGGGATTTATGCCCAGCTTAATAAGTTTATCTGTGATTCCAGAGTGGGGGATGGTGTCGAAGGCCTTGGTGAGGTCCAGATAGGCTGTGTGGACCACCTTACCCTCGTCCACAGCTCTGGAGACTGATTTGAAGAAGTCAATCAGATTCAGGAGACAAGATCGGCCCTTCACAAACCCAAACTGGGTGGGGGTCCAGTGTTTGAAGGTTGCCAATGTCTTTGTTTATAAGTTCCATGATAATGCATTCCATGCCCTTGCAGATCAAGCTGATCAGACTGATGGGACGGTAGTTCCCGGGATCCAAGGCGGATCCTCCCTTGTGGAGCAGGATAACTGTAGCTGTGCGCCACTCAGTGGGCACGAAGCTTGAGGTGAGGCTATGATTAAACATGACACTTAGGTGAGGTGCCGCTTCATTTTGTAGCTCATGTAGTACACAGCCTGGGATGTCATCTGGTCCCATGGATGCTGTATTCTTAGCTTTGGAGAGTGTGGTTTCTACCTGTGTGGCCGTGATTATCGGAATTTGCCAATCTTTTGGTATTGAGATGGGCCCTTTAGGGGGTGAGAGGAGGGTGAAGTTGGCACTAAATCGATCTGCCAGGATATTGGCAATATCCTTGGGATCAGTATATTTAATGCCATTCTGTTGTAGCTCAGAGCAGATCTGAGCATTGCCATTTAGATTCTTGACATAACTATAGAATGCCTTGTGGTTGTCTTTGGAATCTTTGGCAATTTTATTTTCATAACTAGCTTTTGAGGATTTTATGAGGGATCTCAGCTTCTTACTGAGGCTGGTGAGGGAGTTTTTTGCATCCTGGGATTTTCCTCTTTTCTGCAACAGTTTCTTCCTTCTGTTGTACAGTTTGTTTATAGCAGGGGACCACCAGATTGGCTTCCTTTTTTGGAGAAGAGCATCTTGGTTCTATTTGGGATGGCACGATTCATGCACGAGTGGATGTGCTCATACAGTGCCTTAGTGTATGATTCTGCAGTCGAACTTCCAGATCCCGTCTACGTGGGTGTTGTGAAGTTTGTCACTTCTGACTTCAGTAGCATGAAGTTGGCTTTGGAGAAGTTTTTTAAGGAGGTTTCCTTACTGGGGGGTGGGGGTGGGATGTGGATGTCAAAGGTGATTTGCTTATGGTCAGACCTGACCAATGAGGAAGTGACCACTGGTGTGGAGTATCTATCTCCCATGATGGTAATGACCAGGTCTAGGATATTGGAGCCCCTGGTGGGACAATGGATTAGTTGATCCAGGGCATTGAAATTTATGAATTCCAAGAACCGTTGGGAAAAGGAGTTGGTACCCAAGTAGTTTTCCCAATTAATGGCAGGGTAGCTGAAATCACCCAGTATTAGGGTGTTTGGTTGTATCTTAATATTTTCCAGTATGTTTAGAAAGGTGTAGTGAGAATCTTGGGGCATGGTGGGGGATCTGTAGCAAGCTACAATTTGGATTGCAGTCTTACCTAGTGTTAGTTGCGCCTGGAGAATTTCAGATACATTGTGTTGGGCAACTAGCCTGGAGGTGTGAATATCCTTGGTGAATATGGACACTCCTCCACCTTTAGTGTTTCGGTCTTGGTTTTGTGGCCGAAAAGTGTGTTAAGAATTGTAGCCTGGTATTGCAGGGGTGCTCTCTGGAGCCTTGAACCAGGTCTCAGTTACTGTACAGATATCGATGTTCTCCATTTTTAGGAGTGCCTCAAGAGAGTGCATTTTGAGGTTTAGACTTCTAGCATTGAGTAGCATCTTTGGTTTCTCTTGTTTGACTTTTAGTAGGACCTTGGGAAGAAGAGACAGAGGAGGAAAGGCATAAACTGATAGGTTTTTCCAACTGAAGGATAGGGCTTCCACTTTCCATGCTTGTCTGTGATAAGTTCTTGTGCAGAATCTTTTCAATTGATAATTTTGAGGAGAGGCAAATAGATCTATGTCCGGGCTCCCCTATTTCTTTGTTATCATGCTGAAGACTTGTGGATCTAGTTTCCACTCGTGAGGGTCCATAAGGTTTCTGCTTAAATCGTCTGCCAGAGTATTTTGTTTTCCTGGCAGGAATTGAGCTTGAAGATGTACTTGGTAAGTCAATGCTGTGTCCCACAGTGCCATGGCTAGTCTGCAAAGGGGGTATGAGTGTGTGCCCCCCTGCTTGTTTATACATCACATAACTGTGGTGTTGTCCGTCTTTATCAGTAGTTGTCCTGGATGAAGTAAGTCCTTGAAGGCTGTTAGGGCATTTCGAACAGCTAACATCCCTTTTTGGTTGATATGCAGATGCATTTGTTTTGGGGACCATATGCCCTGAGTGCATCTTCCCGCCAGGTGGGCCCCCCATGCATAATTTGATGCGTCTGTTGTTAAGGTTTGGCTGGCAGGGGGTAGAGTGAAGGCCCATCCCATGTTTTGGTGACATGCCTGTGCCCACCATAAAAACTCCTGTTGTAGGCAGGGAATGAGAGGAATCACTGTTTCCAGACTGTGACAATGTTGACTCCATAAACTTTTTAGGTACCACTGAAGTTTCCTCATACGCAGTCTGGCATATGGAATCAGTAGGATGCAGGATGCCATGAACCCGAAAGTCTGCAGAGTTTGTCTTGCAGATAACTGTGTTTTTGTTGCCATCAGTTTGAAGTAAGTAGTCAGCTGCCTTTGTTTGTCTGGCGTGAGGAAAGCCATCTGGGCAGTTGTATCACAGCTTGCACCCAGGAATGTTATCTTTTGAGAGAGTACCAGTTGTGATTTCTTTTCATTTATTGTGTACCCTAGGCATGTTAGAAGCCTTTTCACAAATGCCAGGTGCTGAAGAAGAATGTCCTTGTTCTCTGCTTGAATGAGACAGTCGTCCAAGTAAGGATATATTTGTATACTTCTTTGTCAACAAAAAGCAATTACTGGTACCAGGCACTTTGTAAAGACCCTGGGTGCAGTAGGTAAGCCAAAGGGCAGTGCAGAGAATTGGTAATGCATTAAGCCAGCCTTGAAACGGAGGTATCTTCTGCACGATTCCCTTATTGGAACATGCAGGTATGCCTCTTTTAGGTCTAATGCCACCAACCAAGCATTCTTGCCCAGCATGGGCAGAAGCTGCTGCAAAGTCAGCATTTTGAATTTTGGAATGTCCAGGAATGTGTTCAAAATTGATAAATCCAGTATTGGCCACCAGGCCTTGTCCTTTCTGGGTACCAAGAACAGTCTTGAGTAAAAATCTTTTTTCCCGTTCTGGTACTGGCTGAATAGCCCCCATATTCATGAGGGACGTAACCTGTTTTTGTGTCTCTGCCCATTGATTTTTTGGCAGATCCGGCCAACCATTTGCCATTGGCAGAGTATGGAAATGGAATCTGTATCCCTGTGATACTATGGTTATCACTCACTTGTCCTGGGTTATTAACTGCCAATTTTGAGCAAAAAGTGCTAATTTTCCCCCTAAGGTTGCTGCCAAAAGGTAAGTGCTTGGTGAAGGCAGAGAGAAGTCATTGGGACTGTTTTCTGTAGGGTTGCACTTTATCTCCTCCAGATTTGGAGGTAGAAGCACCCCATTGCTTTGACCTGTAAGAATCTTGTGCCTGGTATCTAGAACCTTTAGGGAGTCTGGATTTGCCCCTTTGGGCTCTGTCGGACACAGGAAAGGACCAGTTTTTTGTAGGCCACTGTCTACTGAATTTTGGTGGCTGCACTTGTAAGTAGTCTTTTACAGTTTGCATAGACTTAACTCTGTCTTCCATTTTCTTTAAAACCTCTTCTGCCTTAATACCAAACAGAGTATCATGCTGTAAAGCTGCATCCAGTAATTTAGCTTTAACATGATCAGGCAAATTTTGCTCTTTTAGCCAGGCTAATCACAGATCCAGTAACTGCGGCCCTGCAGGAGGCCTCTAAGGAATCAAAACCACATTGCAAAGTATGCTTTCCAACTTGTTCAGCTGCATGCAATAATTCCTGTAATTCTTAATTTTCTGCATATTCAGAAATCAACATCATTTTCTGTTTCAGCAATCTCATAACATGTTGTTGATACTTGAGCATATGAAACTGGCAGTTTAAGGCCCTAATTGCCAAGGTTGCAGATGTATAAACTTCTTTCCCCATCTATCAAGTGCCCTTGAATCTCTGTCGAGGGGGTAGGATTTTTTGCTGTTGAGGCCTTAACTCCCTTTGGACCCTGTGAAATAGTTTCAGGGTCAGCAGCGGGGTTTCTAAATAATAATTTGTCTGAATCAGGGACCCGTAACATCTGTCAGGCTTGCTGGGAGCCAGAGGTAAGGAGTCAAGCTTGACTCCAAAAAAACATCATCCACAATGTCTAAAACAGGGGGTATGGCTAAAGGCCTGTGCTGAGGGAGAAGAAGGAAATCCCTGAGTCTCTTTTCTGATTCTGAGAAATCTTGACTCTCCCAGTGAAAATGCTCCCTCAAAGTATGCAAGGTTTCTCCAAATGAATAATCCTCAGGAGGTGATGTAGATGGGATAGATTCCTCTGCATCAGAATCCTCATAGGGAGGTAAAGATAATTCCTGATCAGAAGAGGAATCAAAAGAAATAGAAACCTGATCTGAAGATTCATAATCAGTGTCTTGTCTAGGCCTCTTAACAGGAGGGGGTTGGGAACCCCTGATCAAGGCAATAAGGTCTGCAGCCATTTTGATCATCTGTTTTTTAGGCATAGCAGCCTGTACATGTGGATCATGCGTCGGTTTTTTAGATTTAGAAGTTGCTTTTGTCTTTGGTTTTGCAGCTGTCGTCGGTTTTATATAAAAATGTTGAGGCCTGAATACACCCTCAGAAGCCGGTGCCTGCTCAGCGGCTCCGGACCTATCCGAGGGAGAGACATCAGTGGGTACAATACTTTGAGTAACTCGCGGCGTGCCAGAGTCCACATGGGTCTTGGTAGGGGCCTGCGACTCGAAAATAGTGGATATCAGGGGCTGCAAAAGCACCTCACTGAGTACTGGTGAACCGGCGACTGGCTTAGGAGAAGCTTTGTCGTCGGTTTTGGACCTCGACGGTCTGTCTCTGTCCTTTTCTTTGCGTTTTTTGTGTACTCCGGTAGTTGGATTGCTATCCAACGACATTTCAGGGTAGTTAAATCTGTTTCCAAAATATTTTGAGGCAAAAAATACCGACACTTAATAGTGCATTGGTTAAATCTAGCACAAAACTGACAGCCAGGCACGTTGTGATCAGGGCCTAGGCAAGGAATACAGTATAAATGGAAATCCTTATGAGGTATTTGCTTCCCACAAGTAATACAATTATTAACTTTTTCTGACATCGGCATGGAGCAAGAAAAAAGTTTCCCCAAAGGGGTACTTAGCTTTAGTGAAGACTTCGGTTCTGAAACTCAAACTCGGAAATTTCAGGAGTCGGCCGACCGGCACTTGCGAACTGCTTCTGCTTCGGGCACCACGCGGTAAAAAAGACTAAAGAAAATGGAGTCGGCTGCTTGTTTTATACCCCTGACGACCTGATGTCATGGAAGAGGAGACAGCAACCAACGCAGGACCCAAGACTTTGGAATTCAGGCCGACTGAGGGCAACCTGCCAGCAGATTACCTGAATGTAATGACTGCAACAGTGAAACACGAGGAACATCAGTGGTGAGACTAAAGGGCAAAGCTCTGAAATGGTAAAGATTACCTCCTACTCGAAAGTGCAGGAACTTTTCCAGATGTCTTGGCTATCTTAATGTGTAGATAGGCATCATGAAGGACAAAAGAGCACACAAAATCTCCTTGCTGTAGGCAGTGAAGGACTGGCTGTACCATGACCAGCCAGAACCTGGTTTTCCTAAAATAAATGTTTAGGCCACCAAGACTTGAGTATTGGCCTGAGGTCATTTGCCTTCTTGGGGACTAAAAGGAATCTGAAATAACCCCCTGACCACCTCTCATCTCATGAGACCTCCTAACTGGCTTTTTCTGCAAGAAGGTTGGCAGACCCCATCTAAGGTGCATGCGTCTAGCAGGATGAGACATCCAGAAGTGGTAATGATCATAGGAGGTTACCAGGCTATTGGCCCTAAGGCCTCTACAAGCCTAGCATTGTTATACCCTTGTTCCCTTATGGACAAAATATACAGTCTACGTTTGCATGAAAATCTAAGATCAGCAAGGGCTGCCCTGTCTAACAGGGACATAAGTGAAACCCCTGGTGTAAATTTACAGTTTCCCATCCGATTGTCCAGGTTACACTTAAATAGGGTCATTGAGGAGCTCTGTTTTACATGAATTGGGAATTTGTTCCAGAGGAGTGGTAGCCTGTGGGAGATATATTTGTCTCTCCAGCATGTCCTGTTAATATTGCACGCTAGGTTAAGATCCCTAGAGCAAGTGAATCTCGTCCCATTGGATTTGCAGATGTGCAGCAGACTGCTCTGTAGGCCAGGCATAAGTTGCCTCTAAGCAGCCTATACGATATTGAGTAAAGTAAAAGAGTCTTCAGTCTGTCCGTGTAGCTCATGTATTGTAAGCTCTGAATTTTATTGGTGAGAAACTTCTGCGGTCTCTCCAGTTATTGCAGATGTCTGGCGAGGAACATACAGAAGGGAGCACTGTACTCTATTATTGGCCTGATGAGAGCTGAGTACAGGGGAGTTATACCCTCCTTAGCTTTGGTAATTATACCCTTGCTTATGAGGTATGCAACACAGAAGGCCTTCTTTGCTACTGTGGACACCTGATGATGAAAATTAAGGCTGCTATCAACTTGTGTTTCTAAATTTCCCACCACTGGGTTTGAACTTAGGGGATATTATTAATGCTGTAATTAGCAGGGGTTCTCCTTTGTCGAAGGGGATGACAATGCATTTTTTTTGCATTTAGTTTAAGTCTGTGGCTCTGATACCAATCATTTGTCTATGTAAGCCCATTCTGTAGTATGCTGACATCCTTGGGGGATTCAATGATCGCACCCAATTTGCAGTCATCAACAAACTTGGTAAGCCATAGGCCATCTATTTTCACCTGGACTTGTGAAAAATAGATACCAACCAGTAAGGGGCCTAGTGCAGATCCCTGTGGAATGCCACTGGTAACAGGTCTGCTAGTAGAGTTGGTATGCCCAATTTTGACTATATGTGCTCTGTTTGTGAATCAGTCGGAAACCAATCTAGTGACGCAAGGCCTAATCCTTAGCTGGGTGAGTTCCTCAATGATGCCTGAGAGAAGGATTGTGTCAAAGGCCTTGGATAGATCGAGACAGGCAGTCAGAACTGTTTTGCCTTCATTCAGTGCCTTGTTGACATTCTCGAAGAAGTCCACCATGTTTAGCAGGCAAGATCTGCCCTTAACGAAGCCAAACTGGGTCGGGTCAAGAGTTTGAAGGTCACCTAGATCCTTGTTGATAAGATCCACGAGGATTCTCTCCATGGCCTTGCAGATAAGGGTGGTTAGACTTATGGGTCTATAGTTCCCAGGGTCAGCTAAGTGATTCCTTTGTGCAAGGGAATTATGGTTGTTTTCTATTCAGCTGGGACAAAGTCAGTACATAGACTGAAGAGTGTGCTCAGCAGTTCTGCTAACTCCTGTTTTAGACCATTCAATAGGCAGTCTGAGATGCAGTCCAGTCCCACAGAGGCTGTGTTTTTGGCCTTTGACAGTGCGGCTATGACCTGCTCTCTGGAGATACCAGGCAGAGGACTGGTGACAGGTATGTTATGGGGTATGACTGGTGGGGAAAAGGGGGTGAAGTTTGCGTCAAACCTGTCCGCTGGCAGGTTGACGATGTCCTCAGGTTCAGTATAAGTGGTACCGCCCACAGCTAGTTTGGCACAAAGCTGGGCCATCCCTTTTAAATTATGGATGTAGCTAAAGAATGCTTTGTGATTTACCTTAGCTAGGGATGCTAATTTAGTTTCATAATTAGCTTTAGAGGACTTTACATGATGTCTAATCTGCTTGTTTATGCTTTGGAAGGAGTTCTTCCTTTGCTGGGATTGTTCCCTCATGCTTTTTAACAGTAGTTTCTTTCTCTTGTTGTATAACCTTTTTATGCTGGGGGTCCACCACAGTGGCTAATTTTTTCATGAGGATCTTGACTTGATCATTTGAACATTTGTGTACACCTCAGTATAGGGGTCATTGCTGTCAGTGTTGGCAGGGGGTCTGAAACTAATGATGTCATCACTCGGTAAGATATAGTTTGCTTTGGAGAAACCTTTTTGCTCCAGAGGGTGGGTCAGGTATGTCCGTTACTTCAAACAAGACTGATTTATGATCAGACTTTATCAGGGAGGGCCCCACATATGGGGTGGTGCAGTGATCCCCCATGTTGGTGAGCAATATGTCAAGGATGTTAGAACCCCTTGTGGGGGTGATGACTCTGCTCCAGAGCATCTGTGTTTAGTCCAGGAACCTTTAAAAAGCATGTTTGGGCTCATATATGTTACCCAATCAATGGAAGGATAGTTAAAGTCACCCATGACCAGGCTATTTGTCTGTACTGATAGTGACTCAAGTAGGTCCAGGTAGGCTGAGTGGTTTTCATGGTTCCTGTTGGGGGACTTGTAGCTAACAATGATGTGTGTGGGGGGGTCTTTCCTACAGTTAGTTGTACTTGGAGTAACTCTAGGAAGTCATACTGACTGATCAGTCTAAAGGTGTATATATCTTTGATGAAGATGGATATGCCTCCTCCCTTCTTTTTATCACATTTGTTGTGTGGTCTGAACATGTGGAAGGCATTGTAGCCCTGCATGGCTAGGGTATTCTCTGAGGTCTTGAACCATGTCTCTGTGACTGTGCAGACATCAGCATCTTCCAGGGTGAAAAGTGTTTCAAGTGAGTGTAGTTTCTGATTTAGATTCTTAGTATTAAGCAGCATAACCCTGAGTTTGTTTCTGGAGGAATTTTGTTCTTATGACATTGCCTAAAAAAGCACTATGGGGGAGGCAAGTACAGTACAGTCATGTACCTACCATAAATGTAGATGTTTGAGTGTATTCACTGTTGCAGTCATTACACTTGGGTTATCCTGCTGGCAGAATACCCGCAGTCGGCCAGAGTTCCAAAGTCTAGGTCTGGCATCAGTTGCTGTCACCTCTTCAATGACGTCAGAGCGCCAGGGGTATAAAAGATGCAACCGACACCATTTTCTTCAGTTTTTCTTGCCCCAGATGTCAGGTGCCCCCAAACTGGTAGGCTGAAAATTATGCCAATAAGTATGCATGCACAAAAATAAACATTTCCTTCATCTATAAGCAAATACACCACATAGGTTGTATAGGATAGAGAAGTACAGATAAGTCCCAGCAAAGAAAGGGGGGATGGTGGGTGGGTAACCTGGACTGTAACAGTGAATACACTCGAACATCTACATTTATGGTAGGTACACAACTGCACTATGTTCATCATGTTTCACTGTTTCAGTCATTACACTTGGGTTGAATCCCAAAGCTGAGGTTGGATGGCTGGTCCTAAATAGGATTAGGAGAGGCTACCAAGCCCTGCAGAAATGCTGTGGCAAAGCCTGCTCTGGATTTAGAGTAGAGAGGTAAGTGGTAGTGCTTGGTGAAAGTATGCATTGAACTCCAGGTCGCAGCTTCTAAAATGTCTTTGGTTGGTACTCCTCTGAGAAAGGCTGCTGAAGTGGCTGCTGCTCTGGTAGAATGTGGCCTAATGCCCTTAGGTACTGATCTGCCATGTTGTGCATAGCAGAAGCGAAAGCAGTGTCCTATCCATTTTGAAATCATCTGCTTTGAGATAGGCTTTCCTTGTGATCCTGCAGCATAAACTACAAACAGTTGCTCAGTTTTTCCTGAAAGCTTTTGTTTTGTTCAAGTAGAATCGCAGCTGTCTGTGTATGTCCAAAGCGTGCAGAAGTCTCTCCCCTTTATTCTGGGGATTTGGATAGAAAGTTGGCAAATGAATGGTTTGGTTAAGAGCCACATTGGAAACCACCTTTGGCATAAATGTTGGGTTTGTCCTTAGAGAGACCCTGTCCTGATGAAAAATTATTGCCACTGCCATTAATGCCTGTAACTCTGAGACTCTTCTTGCTGAAGTTATTGCTAGGAGCAGAGCAGTTTTCAATGATAAGAATTTTATATCAGCTGTGTTGGCTGGCTCATAAGGAGGCAGTGTGAGCTTTTCTACAACAAAATTGAGGTCCCAAGTAGGTATTGGTGCTCTCCTTGGGGGTCTTATGTTTTTTGCCCCTCTGAGGTACCGTCTTAGTAGTGGATGTGAAAAAATAGGAGGTTCCGTATTGTAAAGAGCTGAAATGGCAGAGGCATGGATCTTAATAGATGAGAAGGATAGGCCTTTGTCCAGTATCTCAGTTAGGTACTGTAAAATCTGAGGAATATTTGGAACAAGTGGTTCGAGTCCTTGTGCCTGGTTCCACGCACAGAATCTCTTCCATTTTTCTGCATAAGATTTCCTAGTGCTGGGCCTCCTGGCTTCTAAAATGACATCCATAAGAGCTTTAGAGAGAGATGTGGTCTGAGTGGCTATATTATCTGCCATGCAGCCAGATTGAAGGTTCTGAGTTGGCTGTGCAGAATCTGATTGTTGTGTTGAGTCAGAAGATGAGGAATTTGAGGTAAAGGCCAGGCTGGGCCTTGAGACAAGCTCTTTAGGATTAGGTAACAGTGCTGGCGTGGCCAGTCTGGGGCAATTAGGATCATTTTTGGCTTCTCTTGTCTGACTTTTAGGAGTACCTTGGGAAGAAGAGGCAGAGGAGGGAAGGCATAAACTGTCAGGGTTTTCCAGCTGAATGATAGAGCATTCACTTTCCATGCTTGTGAGTGATAAGTTCTTGTGCAGAATTTCTGTAGTTGGTAGTTGTGAGAGGGAGGCAAAAAGATCTATGTCTGGGCGTCCCCATTTCCTTGTTATCATGCTGAAGACCTGTGGATTTAGTTTCCATTAGTGAGGATCCATGAGATTTCTGCTTAGTTCGTCTGCAAGTGTATCTTTCATTCCTGGCAGGAATTGTGCCTGCAGATGTACGTGATAGGTCAGTGCTGTGTTCCACAAAGTCATGGCTTGCCTGCAGAGGGGGTAGGAATGTGTGCCCCCTTGCTTGTTTATGTACCACATAACTGTGGTATTGTCCATCTTTATTGATAGTTGTCCTGGATGTAGTAGATCCTTGAAGGCTGTCAGGGCATTCTGTACAGGTAGCATCTCTTTTTGATTGATGTGAAGATGCATTTGTTCCTTGGGCCACGTGCCCTGAATACATTTTCCTGCCATGTGTGCCCCCCAGGCATAATCTGATGCATCCGTTGTTATTGTCTGCCTGGCTGTGGGTAAGGTGAAAGGCTGTCCCTTGTTGTGGTAACAGGCCCGGGACCACCATCGAAACTCCTGTTGTAGGCAGAGAATTAGTTATTGTTTCCAGGCTGTGGCAATGTTGAGTCCAAACACTTTTTAGATACCATTGTAGTTTCCTCATATGCAGTCTTGCATATGGAATTAGTAGAATGCAGGATGCCATGAAGCCCAGGGCCTGCAGAATTTGTCTTGCAGGGAGCTGGCTCTTTGTTGCCATCATTTGAAAGTAATGAGTCAGTTGCCTTTGCTTGTCTGGCGTGAGATTATAGTACCTATAGTACCCATGTCTAAAGACATGCTTCTGGAGCATTTCTCCCCGGGCCTCCGCTGAAAACAGGATCTGTGGAACCTAGTCGGACTTTCCCGGTCAACAAATGTTAAATAAATAAATAAAAATAAAATAAAGAGATAAGCCATCTGGGCAGTTGTATTTAAGCTTGCACCCAGGAATATTATCTCTTGAGAGGGCACTAGTTTTGATTTCTTTTCGTTTATTGTGTACCTTAGGCAAATTAGTACTCTTTTCACAAACGCCAGATGTTTTAATAGAATGTCCTTGCTCTCTGCTTGAATAAGGCAGTCGTCCAAGTAGGGAAATATTTGAATTCCTCTTTGTCTGCAATATGCAATTACTAGTGCCAGGCATTTTGTGAAGACCCTGGGCGCAGTAGATAAGCCAAAGGGCAGTGCAGAGAATTGGTAATGCATTGAGCCAGCTATGAATCTGAGGCATCTTCTGCAAGATTGTCTGATTGGGACATGCAGGTATGCCTCCTTGAGGTCCAAAGTAACTAGCCAAGCCTTCTTGCCCAGCATGGGTAGAAGTTGCTGCAGTGTTAACATTTTGAATTTTGAAACATCCAGGAAAGTATTTAGCATTGACAAGTCCAGTACTGGTCTCCAGGCTTTGTCCTTTCTCAGTACTAGGAAAAGTCTTGAGCAAAATCCTTGTCCCTGTTCTTGCTATGGTACACTTTGAATAGCTCCCATGTCCATGAGAGCAGCAATTTGCTTTTGTGCCTCTGCCCATTGGTTTTGTGGCAGGTCCGGCAAACTTTTTGATTTTGGAAGGGTGTGAAAGCGGAACCTGTAACCCTGAGAAACAATATTCAGTACCCATTTGGCCTGGGTGATTATGTGCCAATTTTGTGAGAAAAATGCTAGCTTTCCCCCTAAAGGTGCTGCCAAAAGGTAAGTGCTTGGCATTTGTAGAGGGAAGTCATTGGGACTGTTTCCTATAAGGTTGTGATTTGTCTTCTCCTCCTTTGGGGGCTGAAGCACCCCATTGTTTAGGTCTGTAGGAGCCTTGGGCTTCTGTATCTGCTTCTTTGTGGCCTGTCTGACACCAGAAAGGACCAATTTTTTGAAGGCCAGTTTCTGCTAAACCTAGGTGGTTGTACCTGTAAGAAATCCTTTACTGTCTGCATTGATTTTGCTTTTTCCTCCATTTTCTTTAACACCTCTTCTGCCTTAACACCAAACAAAGTATCATGCTGTAGTGGAGCATCCAACAGGTTGGGAGGGTGGCCTAATGGTTAAGGTGTTTGCCTTACAGACACAAGGTACAGGGTTTGAGTCTCACAAGAGATAACTGGCTAGGCTTACAATGGCTCGCAAGGGCAGTTAACCTAGTACTAACCTATGAACCTATAATAATTTTACTTTAACATGTTCAGGTAAACTTTGTTCTTTCAACCAAGCATGCCTTCGAATGACAGTGCCTGTAACTGCGGCTCTACAAGAAGCCTCTAATGAATCAAGACCACATTGCAGAGTATGCTTTCCCACTTGTTCAGCTGCATGCAATAAATCCTGCATTTCCTTAATGTCATTACTTTCTAAGTTTGTAAGCATTTTCTGTTTTAACAAAGACATGAGGTACTGTTGATATTTAAGCATGTGAAACTGCAGTTTAAAGCCCTTACAGCTAAAGTAGCAGAAGTGTAAACTTTTTTCCCCCATCTATCCAGAGCTCTAGAATCCCTATCAGAGGGGACAGGGTTTTTTGCAGTGGAAGCCTTAACCCCTTTGGGACCCTGAGAAATTGTTTCAGGGTCAGCAGCTGGGTTTTTATAAAGAAATGTATGAGTCAGGGACCCTGTAGTACCTGTCTGGCTTGACTGGTGCAGGGAGTAAAGAATCAGGAGACAGACTGGATTCAGAGAAAACATCATCAACAATATCAAGCACAGGGGGGATAGCCAGGGGCCTGTGTTGAGGCAATAAAATAAAGTCTCTGAGCCTTTTCTTGGATTCTGAATAATCCTGGCTCTCTCAATGGAAATGCTCCCTCATGGTGTGCAGGGTTTCCCCAAAAGAATAATCCTCAGGCGGAGAGGCTGAAGGTATAGATTCTTCTGCGTCAGAGTCCTCATAGGGAGGGAGAGAATATCCCTGATCTGAAGAGGAATCAGAGGAAATAGAAACTTGGTCAGAGGAATCATAGTCAGTGTCTTGCCTAGGCCTTTTATCAGGAGGGGGATGGGAACCCCTGATCAAAGCAATTAAGTCTTCGGCCATTTTAAGCATCTGTTTCTTTGGCATGGATGACTGTCCAGAAGAATGTTGTACTTGTTTCTTTGTCTTTAATGGTGTTTTTGACTTTGCCTTGGCTGCTGCAGTGGACTTAATAGTAAGCTGTGAAGGTCTGAAAACACCCTCAGAAGCCGATGCCTGTTCAGCGGCTCTGGACCCATCTGAGGGAATAGTTTCCGCAGGCCCAATACCTTGAGTTTGTGGGAGTCAGATACGGCCTGTGGCTCTGAGGTAGCAAGTGTCAGGGACTGCGAAAGCGCCTCACTGAGAACCAGCGACGGGCCTAGAAGAGGCTTCGTCATCGCTTTTGGACCTCGGATGCCTGTCCTTTTCCTTGTCTTTGCGTTTTTTATGAATTCCGGTCGTCGGTTGTTCCGACTGCATTATGTAGTTAAACCTTCAGCCAAAGTAATGTAAAGCAAAATCAAACCGACGCTTAATAGTGCGTTTGTTGAATCTAGCACAAAACCGACAACTAGTAACGTCGTGGTCAGGGCCTAGGCAAGGAATACAGTAAGAGTGAAAGTCCTTATGAGGTATTTGCTTCCCACAAGAAATGCAATTGTTAACTTTTACTGACATTGGTCTGGAGCAAGAAAAAGTTTCCCCAATGGGGTACTTAGCTTTACTGAAGACTTCGGTTCTGGAACTCGATTTTGAAAATCTCAGGAGTCGGCTGACCGGCACTTGTGAACTGCTTTTGCTTCGGGCACCGCGCAGCAAGAAAGACTGAAGAAAATGGCGTCGGTTGCATCTTTTATACCCCTGGCGCTCTGACGTCAGGGAAGAGGCGACAGCAACCGACGCCGGACCTAGACTTTGGAACTCTGGACTACTGCGGGTAGCCTGCCAGCAGGATAACCCAACAGTACAACACTATGAGCATCTTTGCCAGCAACCTAATGCCTAGAAGTGACAGGTGAAGACCATCTCTGGCAAAGCAGCATGGTCTGTTGACCATATAATCCCAGGCTGACAGATACTGGATCTCCCTGTATTGACATCAAAAGCTAATTGTTGAAGTCAATAATTTAAATTGTGGCATCATTTTGCGTGAGGGAAGAATGCTGCTTAATGCTATGGATATTCCTGCCTGGGACACAATCTAAAAGCTCCATCATGTCTCTCTTCATATAGTCCAGTGAGGTACATCTCAAGATATTCATTTCAACATGGACTATGACAGAATCATAACTTGCTGTTGAGAGACTTGAGTGCTTACATGATTTGGCAGATCCTGGCACCAGACAAACAGCTGACAGTGACCTTCTCCTTGTCCAGCCTAGTGAGGGGGGGCATCTGTGTGTCTCACTGTGCAGTCACCTATGACCAAGACATTTGGTTTAGATATGTTTTGCCTTGTGGGCTTATTGGGTGAGACACTGATGTGTGCGTTTTTATGTGTAGTGGGTGCTGTTAGGACCATATTGTGTGCAGAAGGTTTGCACTTCCCCCAGTCTGTTTCTTGAGCAACTGTTGTAACAGAATTTGAATAGCCACTAGAAATTATTTCCCTGATCTGACCTGTCCTGTATGAAAGCCAGCTGCACACATAGGTAGATGGATATTAGATCATCAACTGCCTTGAAAGGTTAACAGTTAGCAAGTCATTATGGGTGCTTTAGCTAATTCCTAAGGAAGGATTACAGAACTGTAGTTTGCATTCCAGTTTTGCCTCTTGGGCACATACAGCAAGGAAGTCAACACCAATGGAAGAAAGACCACGAGTTCCAACAGGTGGCAAAAAAAAACACAATCAATTCTAATACTCCTGATGATGAAGCAGGGTCTGAGGAAAGAGCAAAAGAAGTGGAACATAAAGGTCCATGTCAAGCAACCCTAGACAGAGAAGAAAGACAAGACATGAAGCATAATTTGGGCCTTGATCAATGCTTTCATTATCTGGATCCAATCAAAGTGGGCTGAAGGGCGCTGGACTGACCTAGTCAACTTAAAAGACATGGCTAAAAATAGTTGGGACTCAAGGTACCAAAATATCTCCCACTCTGCGGAGAAGTTTACAAGTCTCCTGTATGGGGAAGGGGACTGGCAACAACAAATACTTACATAATATATGTGTGTGTGTGTGTGTGTGTGTGTGTGTGTGTGTGTGTGTGTGTGTGTGTGTGTGTGTGTGTGTGTGCGTGTGCGTGTGCGTGTGCGTGTGTGCGTGTGTGTGTGTGTGTGTGTGTGCGTGTGCGCATATAGATTTTATATATATATATATATATATATATATATATATATATATATATATATATACATATATATATATATATATATACACATCCCCTTTGTTCACACCAAACTCCTGGGTGCAGAAATTGACAAAAACCTACAGTTTGATGTCCACATTTCACAAACCATCAAAAAAGTCCATAAAAAAATGGGAACACTATACTTAGACACACAAACTTTCTCTCAAAACAAGCAAGAATCTCCCTAGCCTAAACCCCTCTATTGTCCACTCTAATGTATGCGGCACCAATCCTTACCCATATCAGAAAACATGATCTTGTTAGACTTGTGACATGTTACAACAAAATTGCCAAGTTAGCTAATAACTGCACCTTCAGAACCCATCACTGTCAGACTCTAAAGGAACTACAATGACTAGAATTTCCCCAACTACTCAATTACCATCAACTAATCACTGCCTACAATATTGTGAGACATCCTGATGGAACCCCAGCACTAAGTCACCTACTCACGCCCTATAAAATAAAATTGTCCCCTTCGCTCCACTGACAAATCACTCCTTTGTATCTCTAAGGCTAACAACACTGCAGGTAAAGCACTATTCTCCCATAACGTAGCTAAATCCTGGAATAACCTTCCCCCTGCTTTATCTTCTGCCTTCACTATTAGACTGTTCAAAAACTCACTTAAATGACACTTAATGAATTCCTGGCTATGTCCATGCATTACCTAACCTTCAGTGTTTAGATCACCCCAGATAGCTTCATATCCAATTATTCCTGCTGTAATTTTTCTACAGTATCAGGAATTTTATTTTCTGCTCAAGTTTCTAATAGTTATACTAGCTCATGCTAAACTTACACTAATTAATTTCTAAGTAGTCTCTGTCTGTCTCATACCTCTCAACCTGGAAACATCAAAAATCTGGACAAGACCCATGAAAAACAGGTACAAATCTGTACGCTGATTAGCATTAAATTTGCATACTTTATTACACAGCCCCACCCACTCCAATGGAATTGTGGGATACCAACTTTCAAACGCAAACTGAAGAACAGAGCCAAAACATAGCACCAGAGTCCCCCTGCAGCCATTCCAATGTCCCATTATCTGGCTATTAAACCCCATTTACCATAAACACTAATGTGTGCATACTGCTTTACTTCTGCAATGATTATTTGGATTTTATTTTTTTACATTCTATAGCACAATGCACATTGCACAAACACTGACAGATATCTGCTAAACAAAACAATAATGTCTCACAATGAAAATAGACTTGGCATTAAAACTTCTCTGACCTTGAAACTCACATTCACTGAAAATGGTATTGAAACCCACACCACATCCAAAGAAAATGCATCTGGCCAGTGGTGGATACAGATTACCTTTGGGTTGTTTTCAAATTAGAGGCCCCTGGCTTGCACACAAAACAAAAGACATACATGTGTTCTTTGATACACCTTCCTGACTTTATTAAATTACATTCCTTGTATAATACAGCACACTTGTTAGACTTAAGTTAGAGCACATTTTAAATTTATTGTTTAAACATTTTGTCCAGTAGGCAAGGAAACAAAAATGCATGAACCAATAATGACAAAACTGCCCTATTCAGAAAATTTCCATCATAAAAGTTTACTTCCACACACAATTGCATTTTAAATTTGTTTGAACATTTTTTCCAGTAGGCAATGAAGCAAAATGCATGCACCAATAATGACAAAACTGCCCTATTCAGAACATCTCCATGATAACAGTCTACTTCCACACACAACTGCATTTTAAATTTTTATATGAACATTTTTCCAGTAGGCAATGATGGAAAATACATGCACCAATAATGACAAAACTGCCCTATTCAGAACATTTCCATGATAACAGTCGACTTCTACACACAAAATATATATACATAAAAATATAGAGTCACAGTAGTGTAAGCGATAGACATGTTGCACAGCTTCTTGCATGTATTTTCAGTTGGGGGGGGGGGGCAAAAGGCCAAAACCCAGGGGACATATTTTAAATATTGCTTATATAATGTTGGAAAGTTGCTTTGAACCCAGAACCCTGTGCACTACAGTCAGAGAAACATACCACTAAGCTAAATCAGCAGGAAGACAAACTTAAATGGCGATCATTTAATGAATTCAGTTCTCACTTCTCAACATAGCTCTCAATGTCTTAGCACAAACATGCAGAACAAAGCCAATAATGGGGGAATACAGCCCCAAAATTGGGACACATTTCAAATACTGATTTTATAAACTTAGAACATTGCTAGAATAAAAGGTTTATCCTGAAAACCAGAGATTTAATGAGGAACATAACAAAAATGTGAGGCATAAATTCACAAGTGATGGTGGCTAGGGACTTTAGGCTCTTTTTACAGGGTTTGAGCCTGAGTAGCTCTAACCACCAGATGTATTCTGTTGGGGGCATTTTCACACACACACACAACCATTAGTTATAACCAATTCTGTAATTGCACACCTTGAATATCTAATTGAGATCAAGTAAATAAATACATGGTCTCATAAATGTATCTCAGCTAACTGCTGTCACAACTGTATATATTGCAACATTACCTTTTGTTTATAGATGTGCCATAAAAAGTCAATTTAAAAGTATTTTTTCCACTTTAAGAAATCATAGAAAAGAAGGAAGCAACATGTCCTCAAGCAACACACACACACGTATATACATACATATATATATATATATATATATATATATATATACATACATACATATATGTGTGCATACATATATGCATGTGTGTGTGTGTATATATACATATATATATATATATATATATATATATATATATATATATATATATAATGTGTGTGTGTATATACATATAATCTCATTAGAAGACAGTTGACAGTGATGTTATCAAATAAAACTTTTCTTAAAAATAAGTAAAACTGTTCTTATACTAAATTCAATGCCAAGTGATAAAATTAAGAAGCAATGTCAACAAGAGTTATTTTAAATAGAAGACCGTCAGTGCTGCAAGCAATCTTTTAAAATGTAGTACACACAAAAAAGCAAAGGTATTTACAAACATAATAGTTAAAATAAGCACGCAAACAAATCAAAAAGAAGGAAATCTGCAGTTCTAGCATTGTCTACACAGAATGAAACACAGGAGGGAATGTGCTGATTCATTCAGCTATAACGCAGATCTGTGTACCTAATGTAAAATATGACTAATTCCTCCAAAAAGTAAGGTAAATAAACAGCACCCTGCAGCATATGTAATATTTGTTACTGAACATTCTGCGATCTGAATTATTGGGAAGTGTGAACAAGAACTCATCACTCTTCTCTCTCTCTATTGCTCTCTCTGTCACACACACAAACAGACACCATTCGCCGACTTTAAATCTCCTACCTTCTCAGCTTAGTTGAAAAACTCCTGGCTCTGCAGTAAATCCTGTGTTCTTCTGCCCGAACAGCAGTAAAGTAAATCTAAGTACAAAACAAGTAAATCCACCTCCTGTGCCAGAAGCACGGCTTGCCCGAACGGCAGTCCAGTATTCAAACAGACGCGTGGCGAGCTGACGTCATCACACACGTGATGACGTCAGCTCTGAAAGCGCGAAAATATAAAAAATAGATTCGAAAAATCGGAAATAATGGGGTGCCACTCGGGAATCGTGGCACCCCATTACTGGGACCCCAAAACTCGGTATAAAACGAGTAATTCGGGACGGTTGAGAGGTCTGGTCTGTCTCTATAGTCAGTTATAATGCTTATCTAGTGTCAATTTCTGCATCGAAAGTTGTATTTTTTACATAGTGTCAAATTTTGTTTTTTGCATCAAAAGTTGTATTTTTATCTACTGTCAATTTTTTGCTTCTGTATAGATAATCATATTGTTATCATATTGTTCAACTATTTGTTTTTCTGTACTGAATGTAGAGCTTTTCTCCCCGGGCCACCTCTGTAAATGGACATGTGTCCAGTCGGACTATCCCGGTAAATAAATGTAAAATAAATAAATAAATTTCACCCCCAGGTTATAACATCCTGAGATGTGACCGCACTACCAAAAAAGGTGGGGGAGTAGCCATGTTCTATAAATCTAACAATCCAAGGCAAGTACAAATATGACTCAGTCATTGTCCATGCTGGTGTGAATGACCTGAGACGTACCTCCCTGGACTACATGAAAAGAGACATAAAGAAGCTCTCTGAGCATGTAGCCCAGGCCGGTATGACCCTGACCTTGAGTAGCATCTTACCCTCACCAAGAATGATGCCACAATATGAAGACAAGATGATCAATTTCAACAATTGGCTTAAGTACTGGTGTCATTCAAAGGGGATCCAATGCCTGTCAGCTTGGGATGATATGCTCGACAAGCCACGATGCTTCGCTAGGGACGGCTTGCACCTGTCACTCCTGGGCTTTCGGATATTGGCAAAGGCTCTTGCTACCCCCATAGTGCCTTTTTTAGGCAAGGCTCAAAGACAAACCCACCTCCATAGGTATCACAAGGGATAAGAAACTAAGAGTAATGCTACTCAACGCCAGAAGTCTAAACCTCAAGATGCACGCACTCGAAACTCTCCTTAGCATGGAGAACATCGATATCTGTGCAGTAACAAAAACCTGGTTCAGGGCTCCCGAGAGCACCCCAGCACTACCAGGTTATACCTCATACCATACTTTTCGCCCCAAAACTTGGACCGAACCACAAAAGGAGGGGAGTATCGATATTCATCAAAGATACCCACACCTCCAGGTTGGTGGCAAAGCACGAAGCATCAGAGACTATCCATGTGCAACTAACAGTGGGTAAAACTGCCTTCCAGTTTATAGCCTGCTACAGACCACCCTCCCAAACCCAGGAACCCCACTCGGCCTTCCTGAGAACACTGGAAAATATGAAGGTCTCTCCAAACACCATTATATTGGGCGACTTCAACTACCCAAACATAGACTGGGAGCATTACTCTAGCTCCAACACCCTAGCCCAAAGGTTCCTAGAATTTATAAACTCAAATGCTATGGAACAACTTGTTACCACTCCCACAAGCGGCGAATACATACTGGACCTGATCATCACCAACATGGGGACTCTATGCTCCAGACCAGAAGTGTATCCCTCACTGGTAAGATCAGACCATAAACTAATCTCACTGGATATTCACATCCCGACCCCACCCCTGCCCAGAAAACCACAGTGAAAAACTTCTCTAAAGCAAATTTTACACTCCTCAAAACTGAGGTGGAATCCTTCAAAGCCCCCGGGCCTGTGGAAAATACGGCCCAGACCGCAGAATCCTTTATAAACGCATTCTATGAACACCTTCAGGAATGCATGGATCATGCGATCCCAAATAAAACCAAGACCCAATCCTCCAAAGGCAGACGTCCTGTCTGGTGGACCCCAGCTATAAACAAACTATACAATAGAAGGAGGAAGCTACTAAATGATAAAGCAAAATCCCAAAAAGGGAAGGCATCACTGATCAGTATTAGCAAAAAACTACGGGCACACATAAAATTGTCTAAGGCCAGCTTCGAGAGAAAAATTGCACAGGACACTAAGGATAATCACAAGGCTTTCTTTAGTTATGTTAGGAACCTGGGTGGTAATTCCCAGATATGCTCAGAATTAGTCCAAAATGACAAAAAATACATCTAACCCACAGTCATTGCTTAGATCCTAGTTGACACGTTCAGCGTAAACTTCTCCCTCCCCACCAAAAGGTCAAATATCTATCCCACCAGAGTGCTGCCCCCCCTGACATCTCGGATGCTCAGGTAAGAGCCGCCCTCACCAAAGCAAAAAAACACAGCATCAATGGGAGCAGATAGTGTCCTGGCTGCGTCCTACATGAACTCCAAGAAGAGCTAAACCCAAACATAAAACTACTGTTCAATCTCAGCCTTACTACAGGATATGTGCCCAAAGAGTGGCGTACAGCAACAGTGGTCCCTCTCCATAAAGGTGGTGCCTCAACGGATCCTGGAAACTATCGCCCCATAAGCCTGACTAGCTTGGTCTGCAAAGCTATAGAAAGGATCATCATGGACCTCATAAATAAAGATATTGGGGACCTACAAACACTGGATCCTACCCAGTTCGGCTTTGTTAAAGACAGATCCTGCCTCTTAAACCTGGTTGATTTCTTTGAAACAGTCACCAAGGCCATTGACGAGGGGAAGGTGGTCCACACAGCCTACCTGGACCTCGCAAAAGCCTTCGATACAATACCCCACTCGGGCATTATAGATAAGCTCACCAGCTTACATATAAACCCTTATGTCACTAGATGGATTGCAAACTGGCTCAAGGACAGAACCCACATGGTTAGAATTGCTGGAGCCATGTCAGACTCCAAACCAGTTACAAGTGGTGTCCCACAAGGCTCAGTCCTGGGACCTCTCTTGTTCGGTATATATTTCTCGGAGGTACAGGCCAACACAGAAGGACTGTGGCTGACCAAGTTCGCAGATGACTGCAAACTGGGCGCCATAATCGACTCTCCAGCCGACACAAGCATCCTCCAAAAGGGCCTCATAGAAACAGACAACTGGTGCCAGAGCCATGGCCTCAAGCTAAATGCCAAAGTGTATAGTCATCCCCTTTGGCAAAAACAAAGTTCCCACAAATTACCACATAGGTGGAAATCCATTAAGTACAGAAGAAGTAATTAGGGACCTGGGGACCCAAGTTGATAGCAATCTCTCATTTGACAACCACGTGGCCAAAGTGGTTAGAAAAACATTTTATATAGCCCACCTAATCATGAAGGGATTCACATCTAGATCAGGGAGGTCATCGTGCCTCTTTACTCATCCCTCATCAGGCCCATAATTGAGTACAATGCCCCTTTTGGGATATACCTTACCAGACACCTGCAGCAACTGGAAAGACCCCAAAAGTACCTCACCAAGAGGATCAAAGGGCTCAAACAGATGCCATATGCTGCCCGGTTAAAGAAACTCCAGCTCTACTCAGTGGCATACCGCCTGTTCAGAGGCGATCTGTGCCTGACGTATAAAGCCATGTCCAACCTGGAATTAATGGACATGCTGCACCTCAGAAAATCCAAATCCCATCGAGCTACGCTCGAGAGACTTGAACCTCAGCACTGAAATAAATAGGACATGCTGGAGGGACAGATTCATAACCCAGAGGCTCCCTTCACTCTGGAATAAAATCCCAGTCCAGGTTAGGCAGAGTCCCTCATTGACTCTCTTCAAGAGGAATCTTGATGAGTGGATGGGAGATCGTAGGTTTACCCCGGGTATCACTTCTGTGTCACTGTTAGACAGAGGCAGAGTATACTAACCTCGAAAAAGGGCATAGCAAAATAAATTTAAAATGGGTGGCAAAAGCCAAACACATTCTGGCTAGGCTTATAAATGCCCTAGGGCAGATAGCCTAGTATGAACCTATGAACCTATGAACTCCAAGTTTCTCTCTTCAATGTACCACTTCCCACTAATTCCATTGCAGAAACCATTACAGCTAAGCTTCAAATCAATAACCATAAATCCATCTATATAATCTGTTCATATCTTCCCCCCGGAAACAATATCAACACCCTTGAAAATATACTTAGTAACCTATTTACTCAACTACCACAAGAAACAATTGTGTTAGGTGACTTTAACATCGACTGGGCTACCTGTAACTCCCCCAATCCCATTAACCACATAAATCTTTATGGTTTCTCTCAGATGATAACCACCCCTACTGGAACCCACAAACTAAATGGTAAAGAAAGCACCATAGACTGGATTCTCATAAACAGTCACCCCACAACTTATAAGCCAGGAACCCTTCCAGATGACATCAGTGACCATGCTCTCACCTATATAATTAAACAAAAACCTCACAGTTCTAATGCTACTTTTTTCAAAACCTCCCGTTCCAAAAAGAACTTTCATCCTCATAACTTCCAATCAGAACTGAATGCGTGTGACTGGTCACCACTGCTCCATCTTCAACTTGACGAAGCAGTCACCTACTTTAATACTAAATTCCTTCAAATCCTCAACTACCATGCCCCCATTCACACTTCCCGTATAAAGGCCAAACCTGCCCCATGGCTCACAAAACAAGTTAAAAATCCTTCTAAGAAATAAAATCTGGGCCAAGTGGCGAACCTCTATAAGCCCATCTGATCACCTCTACTTTAAACAATTAAGAAATGCCACCAAAAAGGAAATTCTGCTAGACAAAAAAAACTTTTACCTCCAACTCCAACACATCCACAAACAAAAACCACAAAAGTTCTGGTCAGCTATGAACAAACTACTTCAGCCAGGGCACTCCAAGACTCCTACCCCATCAGGTATCACCCATAATAATCCTAAAATAACTGCAGATTCCTTTAACAGCTACTTTACAGAAACCATCCAATCTCTAGCTAATACTCTACCACCCAATAGTACCCTCCCACCTAATACCTCAACAAACCCAATTCCTCCCTTTCACATTCAACCAGTACCTACATCCCCCATTTGTAACCTCCTCCAAAAACTCAAGCCATGCACCCCTGCTGCTGACAGTCTACCAGCAGAACACCTTCAAATTGCAGCCAAAGCCATCACCTACCCTATTTCCATACTTATGAATAGAACTATCTCAGAAAGTAAAATCCCTTTTATATGGAAGGTCTCTCATATCATCCCACTAAATAAAGGTGGGACATCAACTGATATTTCCAACTTTAGACCAATCGCCCTACTCTCTCCAATAGCTAAAATAATGGAAAAATGCATTCACCAACAACTTCTTGATCACCTCCTCCGCAGCAACTTACTTGCTAACTGCCAACATGGCTTTAGACCATTCCACAGCACTACAACTGCCCTGCTATCCTTTTCTGACTGTATAAACAAAAATCGTAACAATAACTCTCTTTCTTCCGCTCTATTTATCGACCTTTCAAAAGCCTTTGATATGGTCAACCATTGTTTGCTCCTTGAGATACTACAAGCCCATTCACTAGACACACAGGCATTACTATGGTTTAAATCTTATTTAAACAACTGACAGCAAGCAGTCCTTTGGAATAATAAGTTCTCAACTCCCCTCCCTGTAAACATTGGAGTACCTCAAGGCTCAATCCTTGGCCCTCTTCTCTTTTCTATATTTATTAATGAACTAAATACCAAAATTCCTCAAGCCACCTGCATACAATATGCTGACGATTCAACTTTAATATGCTCAGCTAGAGCCTCAACTTTACTCCAGACCCTCACAAAATCGATTTTTCAGACTGTGGAAAATTGGTTCATGCAACACTGTCTCCTCCTGAACCCAAAAAAAAAACAAAAATAATTACTCTTTGCACCTACTCAAAAATCACCACAAATTCACTTCACAATAACATCTAACAATGGAACCACCATATCCCCTGATACTACAACCAGTCTCCTGGGGATCACCATAGATAACAACCTCACCTATGACGATCATATTAACACTACCATAAAATCTGTCAACAAAAAACTAGGTTCCCTGTATAGAATTAAACCATTTCTGACCCCAACAGCTAGAACCACTATTGCCCAGACCCACCTGATCTCTACCCTGTACTATGCTTCTGCCATTTATACCAATCTTTCTAAAAACAACCTTAACAAACTTGCAACTAGCTATAATAACATAGCCAGATTTGCCACTGGTAAACCTTTCAGAACCCACCACTGTCTCAACCTCAAACAATTGGGATGGCTAGAACTGCAGCACCAGCTACTCTGTCACCAACTTACTATAACCCAAAAGATACTTCACCACCCTAATAATACCCCTATCCTCACTAATCTGACTACCCCATACAAAAACCTTACAACTCTTCGCTCCGCCAATAGGCTCCTAGTCTCCACTATTAAATCTAACAACAAAGCTGGGGACTCACTTTTCACAAACACAGTGGGAAAAGCCTGGAACCTGCTACCAAGTGAACTGTCTTCTCTCTCCTCCACACATCTTTTTAAAAATCATCTCAAAGAACATCTTAAAACTCACTGGTTGTGTCCCTGTACTAACCCTGACTGATTATCCACTCCACCCACTCCTGCTCTCCTTTTATTTCACTTCTCTACTGTAGTATATCGCTCAAACCTTTCTCTGTCCTACACTACTGAACTATGTTGCCTGCCTGTTCTCACAATTAAGCTAACCGCTATCTATTCCTCTGTATAAAAAAAAAAATATTTCACTATCCTTTTTTTCCCTTATTCTTAGAGTGTTCAAAATTACTACTCATTGTGCATTTCCCCTCTGATATTCTATATTATTCTATATTTTATGTTAGCTCTCTCCTCACCAAATAATCTCTGTACACTTTTATTCTCTCTTTCTCTCAATTATGGTTATTATCTGCACTATAGTATGCAGTTTAATATTTTGTATTTCATATTAATATTGTTGATGATATTTTTGCCTATACTTGGAGCTTTTCTCCCCAGGCCTCTACTGAAAATGGACATGTATCTAGTTAGACTAGCCCAGTCAACAAATGCAAATAAAAAAAAAAATATATATATATATATATATATATATATATGTATGTGCACACACACATACACACACACCATAGATAAACACTTGTTTACCAGGATAGTGCACAGATCAAAAGTGACCAACTGCAAGCATAGACCAAGTGAAAAATAATTCTCATAAAATACCAAAGCGATATAGAATGTTGTAAGCACAGAGATTAATACAACTGAACAGTTCAATGTTAAACTGACAGAAGGCAAATAGTGCAGCCAACTAAAATAGTGCAGCCAACTATCTGATATCAAAGGAGTCATTAAACAATGAACAGTATTTACTTAACGTACACAATTAACTGAAAAATCACAGGAATCAAGACACAATCCATGAATGAAAAAGTATTTGAATAATATACAATAAAATTCAGAGGTTGGTGGAAGGGAATACTGGAGGATAGATCAAGGGTGGATGCAGAAAGAGAGAAAGTAACAGGGATTAGGTAACACTAAATTCTTTTCTGAATTTGAGCTAGTCTTTAAGATCCATGAGATGTTTTGGGCAAGACTGCCAAAGTGATGGAGAAACAGATGAAAAGGCACATTTAGTACAGTAAAGAGTAGTTCTGAGGGTTGTTTGTGAATTGTCTCCAAGGTTGTATGAAGACACCTCTAATTCAGATATACCATCTGGCAAGGCTTGGCCGATCTGCTGATGCTGAACTTTTCTGGAAGATGGATACATCCTGGTGGTAAAGGAGATCTTATATGAATTCTTTTGCCTTGTCTCCTCAAGTTATCTCATCATCTCATTTCTCCTCATTCCTCTCTTCCTTTTTACCTTTTGAAGTCAGAGGATCCTTGAGAATTTATTTATTCTTGCAAGGTACAAAGCCCCTGCTTGATCACCTTCGGCCTTATAGAATAAAAGTGGATAAACCCTCGCTGATGCTCTTAATTTCCTCCTTTGTAGACTTACCTACCCTAGATTTAGCACTACTGGGACTGACAGCCATACTGCAAAAGAAATTCATAACAGAGGTGGGAGAGCAAAATTCCACCAAATAGAGAAGACTCAGTAGCTCTGCTGCACAATAAAAATAATCAGGAAATCTAACTTGTGGGCTTCAAAATCAATGAGAAGCTTAAGATGAAATGGGCTTCCTGATCCATTTTTGCAGTATTAGCCTGACAAAAATAGTTATCTGCAGTTTAGTATCACGCAAACGTATTTGCTGAAATTCAAGAAAAGGTATGTGGGTGTAGTGGTGAGCTTTAGGTATACATTTCTGTAAAAAAAAGAAGTTATGTACTCACCACAACGTTCCATCTGTGTTGTCCATTTTCATTCTTCCTCAACAATTGGGTTCAAATCCGACCCTTGGATCCAACTCAGCTGTTTTTACAGCACTTGGATACTGAAAACTCTTGAGCTTCCCTTACCCATAATGCTCTAATCCCCTACCATACCTCAGATCTTGTTTGCTAGCCTTACAGTTTCATAGAAATTTAGAAACTGCACTAGGATGAGAAAACAAAAACTTGAGCTCAAAGGCGGGAACATTGGTTCCCTTAATGGCTTCCAGAAGTCACAAACTGTCTGGTAGGTGGTTGGAGGGAGGGGAGTTTAGGAAGCAAGAAAATGGACAACACAGATGGAAAGTTATGGCGAATGCATAACTTCCTCACCTGATGATGTCAATTTTCATTCATTCCTTAACAATTGGGACAGAGTCCCCAGCTACCTGAATCCCTGAAGGACTCTAAGGAAAGATATTCCTGAGCACTGATGAGCCAAAGACTTTTCTTCCCCTCAAGACCAGATCCAATTTGTAATGAGTAACAAATATATAAGGATTAGCCCAAGTTGCAGCCACACAGACATCTATGGAAGACCTGAATAAAAATACTGATGAAATTGCTATGGGCCTAGCTGAATGGGCTTTAAATGTTTTGACAAAGACAAACCCAATGTGTTATAGACAAGGAAATAAAATCAGTTAACCATTTGGCTAAAGTTACTTTGGTAACTGACCTGCCCAATGTTGATTCCAAAAAAAAAAAAAAAGCAAATAATTGATATGTTTTTCTAAAATTCTTTGTTCTACGCAAATCAAAATGCAGCTGTCTGTGAACATTCAACAAATGTAACACGTACTTTCCTTTGGTCATGAAATTTTGAAAGAAAACTGGAAGATTAATAGATTGATGCTGGATTCTTACACTACCTTAGGAAGAAAGGATGGGTTGGTTTGTAATGCTACCCTTTCTCTATGGAAAATTAAATAAGGAGGCTTTGAAGATAAGGCTTGAAGTTCAGAGACTCTCTGAGCAATAGCTATTAAAAATATAGTTTTCCGGGTTAAAAATTTTAGTTCACACTTGTGATTCAAATGAAGACTGGGTTCAAGGCTTGTTGTAAAGCTAAATTCAAATCCCAAAACAGAGTTGGATCTTTAAATGGGGGTCTCAGAAGAAAGTTACCCCTTATAAAGGCCTTACAAATTTTTGAAGAAGCTGAGGTGGAACTGTTAACTCCTGTATGAAAATTAGAAATGGCAGCTAGTTGTACTTTATAGTCGAGGAGCTAGACCCCTCATTAAAATTATAACCAAAAACTCAAGAACTTTATGGACTGGTGCTAAAAAAGGGTTAGTGTCTTTCTGTTTTGCCCAAAAACAAACCTTTTCCATTTACTTCAGTAAATCTTCCTCGTGGAAGCTTTGTGGAAAGATACAACAATATTATGTACAGGGGAGGAGAACCTGGGTTGTCTGGCTATCAATGGAAGTGCAGAAACCATGCAGTCAGCTTTAGGCCTAAAATGTCCGGGTGAATCATGTCTGTCAGGTGAGATAGGAGGTCTGGAACTAGAGGGTGAACTAGAAGACATTTGAATTATTTTTTTACTTGAAATCGAACAGTTTGCAACTCTTGTAAGAGAAGGGAGGCTGTCATTGATACTGTATTGAACATGGGCCCTATGCATGCTAATGTCTGAGATGGTTCTAGCTGAGATTTGTTGTGATTAATGGTAATGCCTAGATAACAGAAAGCTAGAGTACATACTCTTGTGCTTTTATCAGAAGATGCCTGGTCGGAGTGGGTATGAGCCTGTTGCCCAAGTATGGAAACACCCGAAATCCCTGCAGTCTCAAGTGAGCTGCTACTACTGCCACACATTTGCTGAACACTCTGGGGGCTGTGGTCAGGCCTAAGGGCAGGGCTCTGAATTGGTCATGACTGGTTCCAGCTGGAAATGTAAGTATCTCCAGGATTGTCTGCTCATTTCTGTGTGATAGTACGCATCCTGAAAATCTACTCAGCACATCCAGTCATCCTTGTGCAGGATGAGCAAAATGGACTGAGCCGTGACCATCCGTAACTATGTATACTGAACTGATTTGCTCAGATTGCTGAAATCCAAAACTGGTCTCCAGTTCCCTTTTATCATTGGCACAAAAAAAATCTTGAGTACGTTCAGGACTCTTTCTGATCTGGGTGGACCTCTTGGATGACTCTTTTTCTAGCAGCGTTTTTATTTCTAGAGCTGCTGCTTTCCTCTAACTGCATGTAACATCATGAATTTGTTTTACTGTTGCAGGGGGGAGGTATGGAAAAGGGTATTATATAACCTCTGGAAATAATCCTCTGCACCTTTTAATTTCTCCAAGTCTTTCAGGTTTCTAATACCATGACGGGAATGGACCCCATTCCTAAGTCAAAGCACAATTAAAGTTCATGAAATTTGTATTGTTTCAATCTCTGATGTCAGCCAGAAGTGCTCTTCGCAGCACCCACAATGTGCCCAGTAATGAGTCCTGCAATTCGTATAGGGTTACATGTATTGGTAACATATCTAAATACGATTCTATATTCTTTTTTATAAGATCCATTGCTCCTATTACTACTGGAACTGTCTGGGTATTTTTCTCCCACATTCCTCTCATTTTTGCCTACAGATCCTGATATCTTATGACTTTGTCTCTCTCTGTTGGCAATACATTGTAGTCACAGGGTGTGGCAATTTCAATGATCAATGCTACTTTTGTCTTTTTTCATGGACTACTATATCCAGTTTTCTGGCATCTATCTTTTGAACTGTTGGTAATGGGTGATCCCATGTGATGTAGATGTCATCATTTTCTGTGATGCTTTATGGCTCGTGTTTCCAGTGTTTTTCAGCCACTTCAATACCATAGTGTTTGCACAATCCCCAGTGCAACAGTCTTGCCACATTATTATGCCTTTCAATATACAGTCCTTCTGACATTAGTATGTCACAACCAGCAACGAGGTGTAGAACAGTTGCCAATTCTGTTTTACAAAACCTACATTTGTCTTTCTTCCACATGTTCAACAAACTTTGCAAACCAATGTGTATGTAAGCCCACTATCTTGGGCCACCAGTATTAACCTTTCATCTCTTGGTTTGAATTTGCCTCTCCTTAACCATTCCTGCATTAGTTCCTGATCAACATGACGTTCTTCCAAAAGTTTTCTATACTTGCAACTATATTTATGCATTTTACACATTTCTTGCCTTCTCATCTGGTCCTTCACCTTATATTCTTTATTTTGTTTTTTGGCATATTCAGTTGCTGCCTGATTTTTATCTACTTCTAGTTTGGATTTCCATTCCTGCTTTACGCCGATATACTTCTGCTAGACTAAGCAGAGAAGTCATCTTCAATTTATTCTCATGTTTCAAAACTTTCACTACATTCGGGTCTTATGAGGTCAGCAGCTATGTGTACAGTCTCACAATTGCATATCTATACAGGTAATCTATTTCAAGGAGGCACATCCCTCCTCCAAAACAGGGAATATATAATGTTAGTTAGTATGCAATGATTTTTATAAATCATATGGTGAGCATGAAGTATCCCTCTTGTTTTCCTGTCTAATCTATCCAGCATGTTTTGGGGCCAATCAATCACTCCAAAACTGTAACTTAAGACAGGAAGACCAAATTGGTGTATAGCTTGAATTTTGTTCCTAGGTGTCAACGCTAATTTCAGGGTTAATTTAAGTCTAAAGTATTCCTTACTAAGTTTAATTCACATTTGTTCATGCTTTACTGTTGATCCTTCATCAGTTCCCATATATTTATATACTTCCTCTTGCTCAAGTTCTTTTATATCACATTCTTGTTCCAAACTGATGTTTTCTTGGTGCTGCAGTTTTCCTGCTTTAAAGGTTGTGTTTGCACATTTATCAAGACCAAATGATATTCTTATATCATCTGAAAAAGTTTTGACAACTTGCAGTTGTGCTTTCATTTTCTCATCTGATGAGCTATACAGTTTTAAATCATCGGCAAAGAGAAGATAAGTCTTTATACTTTGTTGTTTTCTAGGAGCCAAATTACAGCCATGGCCTAAGCTGTTAAGTAGACAGTTTAATGGGTTAAGGGCAAGACAGAATAGCAGCGGTGACCGAGTCACCCTGGAATACCCCCCCCCCTTTGAATTTTTATCCCTGGGATAATAATTTTTCCTTTATCATGGCTTAATTGCAACGTGGTCTGCCTCTGTTTCATGGTCACTGTAATGTAGTTGATCAGTGTAATGTGTACCTTATACATTTTTAAGCACTCTTTTATCCATGAATGTGGGATACTATCAAATGCTTTTTTGTCATCAATCCATGCCATACTTGGCTTCTTTCCCTTTTTACAGTTCTCCACTATGACTTTATTTAACAACAAATGATCATTTGTTCCATATGACTTTCTTTTACTGCCTTTTGTTCTATTGCTTCTTCTTAATGACTATAAACTCTGTTGGCATAAATTCCAGTGTACAGTTTATACATCGTTGGAAGGCAAGTTATTGGTCTATAACTTTTAGGGTAGCTTCCAGGTTCACTCTTAAGTAGGAGCATTGTTTGTCCTGTTGCTAGCAAGGTTGTGCACATAAATAGTTCTTACTCATGGCTAAATATTCGTGCAAAGATGTTAATATTTTTAACCTGAAGTTAGGTACTGTATCTGTGCCTGGGGTTTTCCAATTAGAGGCTTTTCTTAACTTTGTTTCAATCTCTCTGTCTGTTACTTCATCCCATTTCATATCCTTTACCTTTAAACTTCTTATTTTTTTCTTTTACTTCTATCCATTTAGCATCTTTGTTATGTTCCACAGGCTCTTCATAAATACTTCTCCAAAATATATCTATTTCATCTTTTTTGGTGGTCTTTCAATTCCTTTTACCCCATTTCCCAATTCTCTGTAAAACTTTTTTGAACTATCAATAAATTGATTATTTGGTACTTTTCCTTTATATTTAGCTGCATATCTTCTAAGATTTTCCCGCCTGTGCTGAGATGTTTAGTTTATTTGTGACAGTGCATGATAGATCCTGATCTGTTCTAATACTACTCATTGCTTTTATCACATCTAAGTATTTCTGTTTATCTATTCCCTCTTCTATACTCTTCTAACAGTGACACTTCTTTGTCTTAATTGCTTTATAGATTTCTCTATTCAATACTTCCATGATGGTATTCGATTTCTCCCATTCCTTTCCCTCAATACCCTGTGTTCTTGTGGTAGAACGTTATCAGTTATTAATTTAGCTGCACAGCAATATATCCTGTTTACTTCTGCTATAGCGCATGGATCTCTATGGACAGTCCTAATTACTGTGTTCATTTGTTTTATCAAACTTCTGACTTTTTGGGTTTTATTGACCTTCTGCAGTCTATTTCTTTTATTTACCTTACCATGTCTATCTCTCTCTGTTAAATCAAGTAATTCTTCTCTTAGCTCATTTTCTTCTAAACTAAGGGCACATTTTTTGTTTTCCATTTCTTGCGGGCTTTCTATATAAGGTTCTATAGCATCTTCCTGTGGCACATTCTCTTCAACTTCATCCTGTGCCATCCATTGCTTTGTCATATGAGAACTCACTGGCCTATCACTCATCAACACTGACTGTCATAGTTTCCACAGTTTCCTGTTCCTTCCCTTGCTGTCTGGCTTCAAGTGAATGTTTATACTGGTTTGTTGTGGGAGGCTCCAAAATGTCTTCATATGGCACTTGACCAATTGCTTCCTATTCTACTGGTTTCCCCTTAATTTGGATGTCCATTACTCTATCCTGTTGTGGTGCTTTCTGAATTGGATTTTCTGCACTGAATCCTTCATTTCACAGGTACTCCATAACCTCAGTTTCTATTTGTTTAATTTCTCCATTACTAATCTCCTTTCCTACTTTTTGTCTTTGTCCTCTTATTTTTTGTACTGTAAAGTTTCCATGTCCAGATTCCTTTGCCTGTATCTCTCTTCAAATATTTTTGGTGCTGCTCTTTTTGTATTGATTAGTTTTGCTTTCTCCTTTGTATAGCTATTACACCATACTAAATCTCTTTTTCTTTCCCATGTCCATATTTCTTCTTCAGCTGTCTCTTGATCTTCCTCTTTCTCCTTACTTTGGGGACTCACTCCATCATGCTGTGGTGTAACCTGTGTTAGACCTTCTACACCAAATCCTTCATTTTTGCAGGCACTCCATAACTTCAACTTCTGTTTTTTTAATTTCTGCTTTACTAATCTTCTGTTCTACATTCCCTCTTTGTGTTGTTTTTTTAATTGTAAAATTTTCCATATCTGGATGCCTTTGCCTGCATTTCTCTTCAAATATCTTTGAAGCTGCCTTCTTTATATTGATTAATTTAGCTTAGCCTTTGCATAAATATTGCACCATATCAAATCTCTCGTTCTTTCCCATGTCCATTTCTTTTTTTATACTTTTCAAAAATAGCTAGGGTTTGTTGTTTATATTTTTACACTTCCTCAGATGCTTCTTTTTCAAAACAGATCAAACTTTGTAGGTCTATATACTGTTTTTCACAAATTTGTTATATTAATGAACATAATTTTTTATTTGAGGCTTCTGAAAGTTTTTCTTGTGGAAGTATTTTTCTTTCCTCTAATTTCTCTCATTTTTTTTTATATCTTGTGTCTGGAAATTCTGGGCTTTTTTGCATAATAGTAACAGTACATAATGTCTTTCTTATCCTCAGTACTCCACTCTATCGTCTTTATGGTTCTTCTTTTGCCTATCAGTTTTTGTGATTTTTGTGAACTGCTACTTCCTTCTACAACAGGGGGGCCATTCTCCCCCTGGGCCTGGCCTGGTCCCATTGTAGGAACGTTCCTGTACTTTGCAGATTTTGCACTGTCTTTTTTTCCAATCATGGCACCAGTGTGTCGAGTAGGATTGGGCACTTTTTTATCCTGGGTCTTGTGCACCCAGCTATCTTTTTTAATTTTTACCTACATCTGTCCATAATATATGCTATATAAATACAGTCTATATATCAATGTCATCTTGATGAGATTTTGTGGAAAACAGGGTCCACCTCATGAAGGTACTCACCAAAACTTGAGGATGAATTAAATTTCAGCAATACTACTCTCCTTTGCTTGCTGACATATCTCTCCATTCGGACCCCAACAGACTACTACTAACAACTACAGCTGCTCTTTCCTCTGACTGGGTGGAACATCACGAATTTGGTTTACTGTTGAAGGGGTGGTAGGGAAAAGAGCATTATATAACCTCTAGAAATAATCCTCTGCACCTATGTATCTTTTGTAATGTCTAGCCAGGCTCTTTAATGCAGGAATAGATGAACCCCACTGCCTCCAGAGGTGGACAATTAGGCCTCCTTTCAGGAGCACTGGTGGGGTCTGTCAGAGAAAGTATCTCTGGACTCCTGATTCTGAGGGCCTCCTTTGCCACAGAGATGATGTCTTCCATTAAGTGTTTCCCCCTCTGCCCCTAGGGGAACTATCTCCACATGGATATTGGAAAGGACCCTGGGGCTTTCTTTACCACATTTGTCAACATTCCCATTGATTCCTAGAGAGGGTACTTTGAGGGCTCTAAAAATGTACACTTGCTGCAGACGGGGTCTTACCATCTTGCTTGCACCTGGATGGTGTGTCTTTAATTTTAGGACCAAACAAAGAACTTCTGTCAAAGGGACAGTGACGAAGGAGGACTTGAATATCTCTGCAAAATCACACAGGCACATCCAAGCATGTCTCCTAATGGAAATGCCTGAACCTGCCACCCTTGAGGTACCTTCAGCTGCATGTGAAAAGAGTCTCGTGGACAAATTGGAGATGGATTGTTGGATAGCCAACTGTGAGGCAATAGAGCTCTGTCCCTCAGAAGTAATAGTCCCAGGGAGGGATTTGCAAAGTTTTTTTAACCAAGTCCCTCTGAAATCTGGTGAAGTGTGCCAAATAATTCAGTGACCTGAGTACAAAAGTTGCTGAAGCATATACACACCTCCCAAATCTGTCCAATGCCCTGGACTCCCTGTTGGGGGGAAGGACAGATGAACTCCGTTCTGCAATTTTTTTCTTTGTGGCTGCCACTCCTGGTACTCCTTCATCCAAAATTCCCTTCCTTTCGGTGGCACTAGGATCCTGTCTGGTCTCTTGGGGATCAGCTTAACAGCATCAGGTTCCTTCCACACCCACCTAGAGATCAAATCAATGAGCTCATTTGTGGGCAGAGTCACCCAAAAAGTAGACTGGACAAACCCACAGGCTTCCAGAAATACAGATTCCTCTTGGTAAGAGTTACTGGCAGACCAGCCATCATTTGCTTGAGGATGTCCAGGGTGTTTCCAAAAAAAAGACATCGCGTGGTGATCTTGGGGACCCTTCCCCTCATCAAATTGGTATCTTCTGTGACCAACTCTTGAAGAGAGTCCAAGTGTCTCCTCTTGCACTTTCTCTTCCTAGGGACTTCTTTGGGGGGATATTCTGGAGAAATATCTGAAGATAAAAGTATAACCTGCTGTGTAGCCTGGAGACTTTGGGCTGGCTGTCCCTGTGGAGTACAGTGTTGAGGCTCAAGGCCCAAGGACATATGGGATTCAGAAGAAAGATCAGAGGGGGGTGGAATTGTCTGTCCTTTAGGAGCAGAGAACAGTCTCTCTACCAACTCAAATACAGAACACTGTGGGGAGGAGGTGGCCAGCAAAACCAAGACGACATGCTTCTAGACCATCAGCTCCCTCAGACCCAAAGGCAGTCCACTAGAGGCAGAGGTCAGAGCCCAGCTGTCCAATGCCAAGGCTCCAAAGTGCAGAGACATCTCAGACAACTTCAGACTCTAACACATTGGATCCGACAGTGACGCTATGGCTCCAAGAGTCATCCCACCCCAACACACTCAGAGCCAGTGCACTCAGATAATGTATCAGAGCAGAAGATACAACAAATCCGATACAGGTGGTCCTGGAAGACTCGGTTCTAAGAGCTCTAAAGCTAATGGTTGGATTGAGAAGGAGCCAAGATGGGTGGAGTAATACTCATAAAGGTCTCTAAGACCCGAAAGGGTAAGAGCCGGGAAACTCCCATTTGAATTGGTGCCAAGAGAAACGTCCTCATCATTCCATCCACATCTACTTCTTCAAGCTCCTGGAAGAATGAGAAGAGGAGGCCACTGAAAGGGACCTAAAATGGTGGCATCTCTCTCTAAAAAAGTTGATGGCAGCCAGGAAGGGACAGAGTCCAGAGAGGATGCATACTGGGTCAGAGGGAGTGGTTTTGGATCCAAAGGTATTGGATCCAATAAAACAGATTGGGCATCTGACGTTGATAGATCCAAAGCTCTAGTCTTTGGATACAATCGCTTTGACATTTTGTGGGCTGGCTCAGTGGCAAGATCAGAAGACAGAGTGCAGGATCCTCAAGGGTCCGATGGCCACTTTCTGGGCTCATTTTTGTTTGATTTGGAGGTTTGTGTTCCAGATACTGATTCTGAGAATATCGCAGACAGAAGACCTTTCAAAATAAGCATATTTTTTGATCAACTAAGGCCTGCAGATTAAAAGCTTTGAAAATATCACCCAACACCTTTGGCTGTGCTGGGTCAAAGCAATAAACACAAGAGTCATGAGCATCCAACAGTGGGATCTTATGCCCACTGCATTTTTTAAATCCGGAAGGCTTTTCAGCCATCTTAAAAAAAAGGCAGTATAACATTAAAAAAAAGTTTTGTTTTGTTTTTTTTTTTAAATTAGGAAAGAAAAAGGAAAAAAGAGAAACAATTAACACAAGGGTAAAGGTAAATTGGAGAAAAAAAAGACAACAATGGTAATCAAATTACACTAAGAAAAATGTAGGATAAGGGAAGAATAAATCATCTATATAGAAAAAAGATAAAGTTAGAAAAAAAAACAATGTTTACTTATCCAACTAGAAAACACTAAAGCTCAAAAGCTAACTGCAACCACGTCCGTTTGTGAATGCGTAAACAAGATCTGAGGTATGGTAGGGGACTAGAGCATTATGGGTAAGGGAGGAGCTCAAGAGTTTTCTGTATCCATGAGCTATTAAAAGAGGCTGTGTTGTATCTGAACCCAACTGTTTAGGAATGAATGAAAATTGACAGCATCAGATCAATGATTGGACAAATACTGTTTAGGTAAGAAATTAGGAGAACAGTGACTAATCATGTTTGCACTATTTGTGATGTTAATGTTTGAACTTAAAACAAGGACTGGCAGCTGTGAGCAAACTTCACTAAGAAATCCATCCCTGGCTTGGCACCTTTGTCTCTAATGGACACAGGCAACCTGTAAGTGGTTCATCTCCCAGGCCCCTACTTACATTTATCAAGGGTACCAGAACTTGTTAGATATTTGGGATACATGGCTAGGTTTAAAAAAATTACTAGCCTAGTAAATACATATGAACTATTCAATAAGTGTATAAACAGCAAATGTGATTCTGTTTGCATTTTATCAGATTTTATTTATTTTTTGCCTGAAAAAATAAAAATAAAAAATGCACTTTCTAGGCTAACATCTAGAATGTTAGAATGGGATACAATGCCAAACTGTAGCGTGTACATTGAAAACAAAAGTCAGGCTCATTAACAGAGAATGCTAAGGTTTGCTTCTCTAAGTGGGAGTTATGCTGGATTAGCCTTATCCTGTTTTGTTTTGACCAAAACACTGCAAATTGCAGAAACAACATAAAAATGAGAAAGGCCTATATTAAGCAATTAATCCAGGGGAGGAAAACAAACTTGGATGTTTCAAATGTACAGTAAGGAATAAAAGAAAGGTGTTTGATTAAATTGCTTGGTATGTGACACAGTAATCCTCTTCTGTAAAAGTGTACATTAAAGCAATGTGATAAATCATGGCCAGGATTTAGGAAGCACAATATATTAGCCAAACGTCTGCAATGAGCGACAGTACACAGATGGTGGAAATTCAGACACAAGTTGTGCCCTATAACCTGGAGACAATGCATTGGTTGGTATCATATGTTACTGACAAAAAGGAAATGAGTAATATTATGGTAATGAGCCCAGTTTTTGAATGCAAATAAGGGTAAATAGCATGGTGGAGAGATTCAGAAATGTATACAAACTGCTCAGCCAGGGGCTCCAGAATGTTTGTATACTGCAATTTTGTGGTGAACTGAGAAAGACAGAGGCAGAGAGATGGGGGGAACCATACAAACATGCGAGGTACAGCAGCCATATTAGATGACTAGTATATGCTAGAGGCTGCTCTCACAGCCAGGGTCTGTAACAGTGCACTTTGCCCTCCATATAGCAGAAAGGGCATGCATGGACAGACACGTATGGGAGGATGCAGACATGTGCCACCTTCACATGGAATACCACAAGACGTACAGAATTGCAGAATACTGATCACCCTGGTCATGCAGATACATGTAAAATTGACAGAGGCCTTCCAGTGACCATCAGAAGATATGGTGGGAATACCCCAGACATCTACTACATGAATACGACACCAGTTCCTTGAAGTTATGTTGCAGCATGGAGAGAAGGATATGTGGTTCCCAGGGGGCAACAGTGGACAGAAACAGCACTATGTGGGCATTCTAAAAAAACAGCCCATTTCTCTAACGTTCTATAGCCCACTGACTGTATCAACACTGCCATCAAGACTCACCTGGTCTACATGGACACAGGTACAGCCAGTAAAAAAAAGATTTCTTCTCCAACAACTGCCAGGTGGTGTGCGTTATACAAAGTATTAACGGAATGTGTCTGTGCTCCATACAGGCAGTCCCCAAGATTCCTATATGTGACGTGTCCATCCTTTAGTAGTGACTTGTGTGGGGAGACATCTGACAGGGACGTCTTACTGGTGATGCTAAATATGCCTTGGAGCAAAGGCGCATGACATAGATATACAACCCACAGAGAATGGTTGAGGTGCAATACAGTATCACACTGTTGCAGATCCCAAACACTGTCAAACATGTGTCCTTGTTAGATCAGGGTTTTTCATTTTACAGACAGCCAGGCTAAAGAATAAAATAAGCTAGAAATGTTTTATTTATGCATACATTTTAGAAAGCAAAAACAAAGAATCTTCCACTGAATGTTGACCTTGCAGTTTGTCAAGGTAAGATTACAGAGAGTACTTGTTATGTTCTTTTCTCAAGGAAAGAATCAAGAGATAAGTTAAGCTAAAAACAAGACATAGTCTAAGGATCAAGGATTAGGGGGTGGATATAGTCAATAGAGGAAAATTACCGAAAAGGAGAATATAATATGCTGTGTTCAGGACAGCAGGGCAGTTAAGGTTAGTAAGTTAATTTGACCTGTTACTTCAGAGAAGATATCTAGAGCATTAAGTACAGAAAACAGTCCCAACTGCTGAAAGTCTCCTTCTGTGCTTAGGTTCCCCTAGTGGCATACTTCAGAAAACCGAAGTCACCAAACTCAGCAAGTACGGCAAGGGCAAGGCACCAAAGGGGAAATCCCAAAGTCAAAAAAGAAAAATGCAAGCCCAAAGTAGTGTGCATAAAGTCATTTATTGTGACATAAACAGAACGGTTTCGGCTACAAATACCAAGCCTTCCTCAGTGTATATAAACTTCCACATATAGGCACACATTTATATACGAATCAGTAATTAAGTAAGCCCAAATGATTGGTCACAATTGCTCATTAAGCCCAGGGGGGAATAATCCCCCCAGTTTGATAATCCACTTTTTTTCTTTCATGTTAAGTACATTGTGCCAACCAGTTTTGTTACTTTTCTTAGCAATAACTTTGTCAATCACAGTAAATCTAAAATTTGCTGTAGGGTGATTCAATACATGCTTGAACAATGCACTAGTTGCCTTTTTATTTTTGATATCACTCATGCTCTCTGATCCAAAATTTCACAAGTCTCGATGCATGTCCTACATAAAACGCAGAACATGAACAAGTGGCCAGGTAAACCAACCACTCACTAGAGCAATTTGCAAAAAAAGTTGATATCGTAAACCTGGCCAGTATTCCTGCTGGAGAACTCCTTAGTCTTCTCCATATGTACACAGTGAGTACAGTGCCCACACGGAAAACACCCAACCAGTGGGTCCCCCATAAGTGTCAGTTGAGAGAGTGGCTGAACTTCCATGGACCCAGTTTTATAATGAGCAAACAAGGAACCCAGTGTCCTGCCTCTGCTATAGCCAAAAGGGCACCTTTCTGGTAATAAGTTGGCAAGTCTAACATCCCCCAACAAAATATTGCAATTGTGTTGGATAACCTGTAGTAGGTTAGGAGTGTTGCGCACATAAGTGGTAATAAACCTAATATTGGACTCCTGAGATGAAGTTTTTACCTTATACTTCAACAGATCCTCTCTCTCCAATGCGGATACTTCCCTACAAGCCATGGTGATTGTACCAGGATTGTACCCCTAGCTTTAAATCTACCCACCAGGTCACGCCTCTGATGTTCATAAGTTTTAGAATCAGAACAAATACGTTTAATTCTCATGAATTGGGATTTGGGCATGTTGCGCTTAATATGGGGAGGGTGATGACTAGACTCATGCAACAAAGCATTATATTCCGGGAATTTACGATATACCCGCGTATCTAATGTGTGGTCAAATTTTCTGGTAACCAAAACATCCAGAAAGGTAATCTGGTTCAAATCAAAGTTGCATGTAAAGTGAATGCCCCACTTATTACTATTAATGTAATTCAAGAATTCATTATGAAACGCGACATTAGCTATCCATACTAACCAGCAGTCATCCAAATAATGACGTCAAATGTCAATCTCTAACAAATATAAGTTATGCAGGGGATCATAAATCAGTTGTTGTTCCAAATATGCCATGAAATGATCGGCATATATGGGGGTAAAGGAAGCCACCATGGCAGTCCCCTGCATTTGTAGATAACTGTCTTGATAATAAAAAACATTTTTGGTTAGTACGTGCTCAGTTAATCCCAATAGAAAGGTACTGAAACCTGGTGGGTAGAGTTCAGAAATAGTAAGCCAATGTTCCAAAGCTAACAAGCCAGCCCAGTGTGGAATATTCGTATAGAGGGCTGACACATCTAGGGTACATAACAACCAACTTGGTTCAAGTTGAGAATCCAGAAGGATCTGTAAAAACTCTGTTGTATCCTGAATCCAAGCCCTGACATGACTAAGTAATGGCTGTAGATATTGTGTCAAGTAGACCGAAATGTGTTCCGTAAGGGAACCCCTACCTGAAACTATAGGTCTACCTGGAGGGTCCTGCAGTGATTTATGGACCTTGGGCAACAAATATAAGTACTGTGGTTTCAGATCACTAACCATCAGATGTTTCATTGTGGAAATGGTAATAATCCCTTCCTCCACCGCCAAATTAAGAAAGGCGTCAATCTGCTTTCTGAAACCCACAGTAGGGTCAAGAAGCATCCGCATATAATATTGTTTGTTGTCCAGTTGCCTTTTGGTTTCCTGATCATATCTGGCCCAGTCCATCACCACCACAGCCCCTCCCTTGTCAGCCTGTGTGATAACCACGTTGGTGTTAGATTTAAGTTGTGTAAGGGCCTCCTGTTTAGGTCTAGAAAGATTATGTGACTTCATCACCGTATCTGAATAAAGATGTAAATCTTTGAGAACTTTATGAAAAAACAAATTAACAGTGGGGTTCATAGGTGGCATAAAGTTAGACCTGTGAAAACGAAAAGATGGATCTATGTTATGTTTCCTCCCTGCTCTCATGGCACTAGTTAGGCTTCATGAAACACCAAGAGGTGGGGATTTAGTAAACTGAACAGAAATTGAAGAGATGAAGTGGATAATGAATTTGCAATCAGATCAGTCACCAGGTCTGAATGCATTTGTCCCTTTAAAACCTGCACTAAAAGGGAAAGCTCTTCAGCACTCAAAATGACATCATTAAAAGGGTGTGTATGCTGCTATGGTTACTAAATGCATCTAAGTGAGTGAACACTATTTATTTACTGACATTTGTTAACCGGGTTTGTCCAACTGAGCTTGTGGCCCATTTTCAGTGGAGACCAGAGGGGAAAAGCTCCAGTAGTACATTTTAAACAAGTACAATTTTAAACAATACTGATATAATAGCAGTTATAGCAAAAAGATTCACATATGTTGGGTTACATGCATAAAGTTAAAGTTGCATTAAAAAGAAGCTAAGTAACAATTTTACAGTGATATACAGTTCAATAGGTCAACGATATTTTTTTTTTGTTTGTATAAAATTATGCAAATGCATAGTAGACACATTGGAGAGAGAGTTGTAATGAGGTACTAAGTATGGTCCTTCTGAGGGTACATAAAGGGAAGGATGACTAAGTAGGGTTATGGCAAGGGCAGGTTCTGGAATTGAGAAAATAAGCTTTTAGTTCATTTTTAAAGTGTGAGGTGTGGGAGATTGAATGTAAGTCAAGGGGAAGTTTGTTCCAAGCATGGGCAAGGGAGTGTTTGTAGAGTAGTTTGTCTACTGACCTTTTTGGGTGGTAGACATCAAGTAAGTATTGGTTAGAAGTACGGAGGGTCCAGAATGGGATATAGATGGAGACTAAGGAAGATAGAGATGGACAGAAGGAGGGTTTATAAAGAATAGAGTGTAGCATATGAAATTGATAAGATAGCAGAAATTGGGAAGTTCAAGTCATTGAAGAGAGTTTAAAGAAATGCAGTGGTGTGAGTTGTATGGGGGAGTTAGTAATGAATCTGGCTATTTTATGATAAGAAAAATGTGTCCTCCGAGAGTACTTCGGGGGAGGATTCATCCTCAATGACAGATTCAGAAGTAGCACTAGTGTTGTCTTCTCCCACACCAAAAAGTAGCAACTCAGACACCCCTTTAGGGTTAGGAGACACAGGGCAGGGAGGAAACATAACACGAACAGCCGATGCGATGACACTGTTACAGATTATGACCAACAAGTAACTGAATATAACAATGTTCTTAATATTTCTACACAGGTTTTAACTCCTATTCAAATTGAATTGCTCAATAAAGGATTGAATTTTGTCCCTGCAATTTTTGTTCCAGAGGGTATCTTTGCTGATGATGTTAACAGTTTTTGTAGCATTCATAATTTGAAATTGTTTTTTTGATCAGGATAATCATGGGTCTGTTGATCCATCTTTTTGTTTTCATAGGTCTAACTTTATGCCACCTATGAACCCCACTGCTAATTTGTTTTTTCATGAAGTTCTCAAAGATTTACATCTTCATTATTCAGATATGGTGATGAAGTCACATAATCTTCTAAACCTGAACAGGAGGCCCTTACACAACTTAAATCTAACACCAACGTGGTTATCACACAGGCTGACAAGGGAGGGGCTGTGGTGGTGATGGACTGGGCCAAATATGATCAGGAAGCCAAGAAGCAACTGGACAACAAACAATATTATAAGCGGATGCCTCTTGACCCTACTGAGGGTTTCAAAAAACAGACTGACGCCTTTCTTAATTTGGCGGTGGAGGAAGGGATTATTATCACCTCAACATCTAAACATCTGATGGTTAGTGAGCCAAAACCGCAGTACTTACATTTGTTGCCCAAGGTCCATAGATCACTGCAGAACCCTCTAGGTAGACTTATAGTTTCAGGTAGGGGTTCCCTTACCAAACCCTGCATAACTTATATTTGTCAAAGACTGACATTTGGTGTCGTTACTTGGACGACTACTGGTTAGTATGGAGAGCTGATGTTGCGTTTCTTAATGAATTCTTGGATTACATCAATAGTAATAAGTGGGGCATTCACTTTACATGCAACTTTGATTTGAACCAGATTACCTTTCTGGATGTTTTAGTTACCAGAAAATCTGACCACACATTAGATACACGGGTGTATCGTATATTCCCGGAATATAATGCTTTGTTGCATGCATCTAGTCATCACCTTCCCCATATTAAGCGCAACATACCCAAATCCCAATTCAAGAGAATTAAATGTATTTGTTCTGACTCTGAGACTTATGAACATCAGAGGCATGACCTGGTGGGTAGATTTAAAGCTAGGGGGTACAATCCTGGTACAATCACCATGGCTTGTAGGGAAGTATCCGCATTGGAGAGAGAGGACCTGTTGAAGTATAAGGTAAAAACTTCATTTCAGGAGTCCAATATCAGGTTTATTACCACTTATGGACGCAACACTCCTAACCCACTACAGGTTATCCAACGCAATTGGAATATTTTGTTGGGGGATGTTAGACTTGCCAACTTATTACCAGAAAGGTGCCCTTTTGGCTATAGGAGAGGCAGGACACTGGGTTCCTTGTTTGCTCATTATAAAACTGGGTCCATGGAAGTTCAGCCACTCTCTCAACTGACATTTATGGGGGACACACTGGTTGGGTGTTTTCTGTGTGGGTACTGTACTCACTGTGTACGTATGGAGAAGACTAAGGAGTTCTCTAGCAGGAATACTGGCCAGGTTTACGATATCAATTTTTTTGCAAATTGGTCTAGTGAGTGGTTGGTTTACCTGGCCACTTGTTCATGTTCTGCGTTTTATGTAGGACAGACATCGAGACTTGTGAAATTTCGGATCAGTGAGCATGAGTGATATCAAAAATAAAAAGGCAACTAGTGCATTGTTCAAGCATGTATTGAATCACCCTACAGCAAATTTTAGATTTACTGTGATTGACAAAGTTATTGCTAAAAAAAGTAACAAAGCTGGTTGGCACAATGTACTTAACATGAAAGAAAAAAAGTGGATTATCAAACTGGGATTATTCCCCCGTGGGCTTAATGAGCAATTGTGACCAATTATTTGGGCTTACCTAATTACTGATTCCTATATAAATGTGTGGCTATATGTGGAAGTTTATATACACTGAGGAAAGCTTGGTATTTGTAGCCGAAACCGTTCTGTTTATGTCACAATAAATGACTTTATGCACACTACTTTGGGCAGGCATTTTTCTTTTTTGACTTTGGCATACTTCAGAAACCTACAGCAAGACATCTGCTGTATGTGCAGTTCTGCACAAAATGGTGGTACACAAACAGCTAGTGCAGGGGGGCTGCCCTCAAAGGTCCAGAAAGACCACAGCCAGAAGCACAGAAGGTTCCAGCTGAGGAGCCACTGGAAAAACATAGCAGAGGGGACGACTATGCGAAGGAGAGGTGGATGCAGTATACTGAGCAGAAGCAGAGAGATGGCATTGAGTCTACAACCTTGGGCCAGATTAGACATCATAAAGATTAAAACTGATGAATCAAACATTACTTACCCATATAACATGGCTGTGAGAGCACAGCACAGTTATCCCACAGTTTCATAGGTTAGTACTAAGCTAACTGCCCTTGCGAGCTATTTTAAGCCTAGCCAATTATCCCTTGTGAGACTCAAACCCGGAACCTTGTGTTTGTAAGGTAAACACCTTAACCATTAAGCCACCCTCCCAACCCCATGAACAAGCTGGAAGGGGCAATGTGACAGCGAACAGCAAAAGGCACGGTGGTGGTGGGTTTAAGATGTGGAAGGAAGCATGCAATATGCTGTATATATAGTAATGCAAGTATACTGAAGGGCTAGTACTTCCTCAGGGTAGTAGGTGTCCAGATGCAGTGGGTACTTGTTCAGCATGGGGTTTTCCAGAGTCATGGCTCCTGCAGATGTGGTTGCAGTGTGTGTGTGTGTGTGTGTGTGTGTGTGTGTGTTAATGTATGCATGTTGTACTTTCCCATGTGGGGTAATGTAGACTGTGAGCAACTCCATCCACAGGTGTGTCCTCTCCAAGGAATGACACTGGCACTAATGCTATGCCATGCATACCATTGGTTGGTGGTGTAGATGAGGTAAGCAGCATGTGACCTTGACCAACTTGTCCTCTGAGGTTTGCTTAGAGTGAAGGCAGGTTAGTAGCAGCCGAATGTCACTGCCCCTTGGTGAGTACAGGCAGATGACTACATGGAGGCAGGGAGGACATTCCTTTCCAACTTGCTAATCAGCTGGAAGTATCCCTCATGCATGTCAGGCAATCCACACAGTATATCTATCACCTCTGTCATGATGATGGTGGTGGTGTCTGCTAAAATGACAGCCCTACATATCCACTGAGTAATGCTTACTGTGACACTCATTTCAGGTAATGAGCTGGACCCATGGCATTGCCGAGCACTAGCCTGCCATTCCTGCCCAATCTCCATGCTCTCTGGTGGCATCACTGCCCAATGCTGGGACAGTGGTCAAGGGTGCCCCCCAAGAAGGGGTGCCATTCACATCTTGTCCTTCCATGGGCTCTGCAGAAGTAGGGCCCAGTTCCACATGCAGCAAAGTTATGTCACTGGACATGAGTGATACTGTGACCACCACAGTCACTGTTCATGAGAGTGGCACTGTACCATCACACTGGACAAGTGTCAACATCAGGGTCCCATGCATCACTGGCATCAGGCATGCCTTTTACATGGTGGTGGGGGACCCCTAACTTTAGCACCTGAGAAAACAAACACCAGCTGCTAGTATGTAGCAATCCTACTGCCAAACCACTTAGTACTACTGCAACAGTGAGCGATAAAAAGAAAGTACAGTTGTGTACCTACCATAAATGTAGATGCTCGAGTGTATTTACTGTTGCAGTCATTAAACTTGGGCTATCCTGCTGGCAGGCTACTCGCAGTCGGCCTGAATTCCAAAGTCCTGGTCCGGTGTCGGTTGCTGTCGCCTCTTCCCTGACGTCAGTGCGCCAGGGGCATAAAAGATGCAGCCAACGCCATTTTCTTCAGTTTTTCTTGCCCCAGATGTCAGGTACCCCCAAAAGGGTAGGCTAAAAATTCTGCTCATAAAAAAGCATGCACTAACATAAAAATTACCTTCATCTACAAGCAAATACACCACATAGGTTGTATAGAATAGAGAAGTACAGATAAGTCCCAGCAATGAAAGGGGGATGGTGGGAGGGTAACCTGGACTGCAACAGTGAATACACTTGAACATCTACATTTATGTTAGGTACACAACTGTACTATGTTCATCGTGTTTCACTGTTGCAGTCATTACACTTGGGTTGAATCGCAAAGCTGAGGATGGGTGGCTGGGCCTAAATAGAATTAGGAGTGGCTATGAGGCCCTACAAAACTGCAGTGGCAAAGCCTGCTCTGGATTTAGAATAAAGAAGTAAGTGGTAGTGCTTTGTAAAAGTGTGCACTGAAGTCCAAGTTGCAGCCTCCAAAATGTCCTTGGTTGGTACTCCTCTGAGGAAGGCTGCTGAATTGGCTGCTGCTCTGGTTGAATGTGGCCTAATGCCCTTAGGCACTGATTTGCCATGTTGTGAATAGCAGAAACGAATGCAGTGGCCTATCCATTTTGAAATAGTCTGCTTTGAAATAGCTTTCCCTTGTGATCCTGCAGCATATGCCACTAAGAGTTGCTCAGTCTTTCTGAAAGCTTTAGTTTTGTCCAAGTAGAAGCGTAGCTGTCTGTGTATGTCCAAAGAATGCAGAATTCTCTCCCCCTTATTCTGTGGGTTTGGATAAAAGGTAGGCAAATTAATGGTTTGGTTGAGAGCCACACTGGACACTACCTTAGGCATAAATGTTGGGTTTGTCCTTACAGAAACCCTGTCCGGATGGAAAATAATAAAAGGTTCCACAGCCATTAGTGCCTGTAATTCTGAGACTCTTCTTGCTGAAGTTATTGCTAGGAGCACAGCTGTTTTCCATGATAAGTATTTTATCTCAGCTGTATTAGCTGGCTCAAAAGGAGGCAGTGTGAGCTTTTCCAAGACAAAATTGAGGTCCCATGCAGGTATTGGAGCTCTCCTTGGGGGTCTTATGTTTTTGGCCCCTCTGAGGTACTAGCTTAGCAGAGGATGTGAAAAAATAGGTGGGTCCGTATTGTAATGAGCTGAAATGGCAGAGGCATGGATCTTAATTGATGAGAAGGATAGGTCTTTGTCCAGCATCTTAGTTAGGTATTGTAAAATCTGAGGAATATTTGGTACAAGCATGTCTATTCCTTGTGCCTGGTTCCAAGCACAGAATCTATTCCATTTTTCTGCATAAGATTTTCTGGTGCTGGGCCCCCTGGCCTGCAAAATAACATCCATAACTGCTTTAGAGAGAGGTGCGTTCTGAATGGTTACATTATAGGGTTCTGAGTTGGCTGTGCAGGATCTGATTGTTTTGCTGGGTCAGCAAATGAGGAATTTGAGGTAATGTCCAGGTAATGTCCAGGCTGGGCCTTGAGACAAGCTCTTTAGGATTGGGTACCAGTGCTGGCGTGGCCAGTCTGGGGCAATCAGTATCATTTTTGGCTTCTCTTGTCTGATCTTTAGGAGTACCTTGGGGAGGAGAGGCAGTGGAGGAAAGGCATATACTATAAGGGTTTTCCAGCTGAATGATAGGACATCCACTTTCCATGCTTGTTTGCGATAAGTCATTGTGCAGAATCTCTGTAGTTGGCGGTTGTGAGGGAAGGTAAATAGATCTCTGTCTGGGCATCCCCATTTCCTTGTTATCATGTTGAAGATTTGTGGATGTAGTTTCCACTCGTGAGGATCCATGAGGTTTTTGCTTAGTTCATCTGCCAGAGCATTTGTCTTTCCTGGCAGGAATTGAGCTTGTAGGTGTACTTGATAAGTCAATGCTGTGTTCCACAAAGTCATGGCTTGTTTGCAGAGGGGGTAGGAATGTGTGCCTCCTTGCTTGTTTATGTACCACATGACTGTAGTATTGTCCGTCTTTATCAGCAGTTGTCCTGGATGAAGTAGATCCTTGAAGGCTGTCAGGGCATTCTGTACAGCTAACATCTCTTTTTGATTGATATGAAGATGCATTTGGCTTGCGGGCCATGTGCCCTGAATATATTTTCCTGCCATGTGGGCCCCCCAGGCATAATCTGATGCATCTGTTGTTAGCGTCTGCCTGGCTGTGGGTTAAGTGAATGCTTGTCCCTTGTTGTGGTGACAGGCCTGTGCCCACCATCGAAACTCCTGTTGCAGGCAGGGAATGAGGGTAATTAATGTTTCCAGGTTGTGACAATGTTGAGTCCAAACACTTTTTAGATACCATTGTAGTTTCCTCATATGCAGTCTTGCATATGGAATTAGCAGAATGCAGGATGCCATGAAACCCAAAGCCTGCAGAATTTTTCTTGCAGATAACTGGGTCTTTGTTGCCATCATTTCGAAGTAAGAAGTCAGTTGCCTTTGTTTGTCTGGCATGAGACAAGCCATCTGAGCAGTTGTATTTAAGCTTGCACCCAGGAATATTATCTCTTGAGAGGGTACCAGTTTTGATTTCTTTTCGTTCACTGTGTACCCTAGGCAAAATAGTAATCTTTTTACAAACGCCAGATGCTTCAGTAGAATATCCTTATTCTCTGCTTGAATAAGGCAGTCGTCCAAGTAAGGATATATTTGTATTCCTCTTTGTCTGCAAAATGCAATTACTGGTGCCAGGCATTTTGCGAAGACTCTGGGCGCAGTAGATAAGCCAAAGGGCAGTGCAGAGAATTGGTAGTGCATTGAACCAGCTATGAATCTGAGGTATCTTCTGCAAGATTGTCTGATTGGGACATGCAGGTATGCCTCTTTGAGGTCCAAAGTTACAAGCCAAGACTTCTTGCCCAGTATGAGCAGAAGCTGCTACAGAGTCAACATTTTGAATTTTGGAACGTCCAGAAATGTGTTTAGAATAGATAGGTCCAGTATTGGTCTCCAGGCTTTGAGTAAAATCCTTGTCCCTGCTCTTGCTGTGGTACTCGTTGAATAGCCCTCATGTCAATGAGGGATGAAACTTGCTTTTGTGGCTCTGCCCATTGATTGTGTGGCACGTCTGGCATACCTTTTGTCTTTGGAAGGGTGTGAAAGTGGAACCTGTAGCCCTGAGACACTATATTCAAGACCCATTTGTCCTGGGTGATCATGTGCCAATTTTGTGAAAAAGTGCTAGTTTTCCCCCTAAGGGCGCTGCCAATAGATAAGTGCTTGGCATTGGCAGAGGAAAGTCATTGGGACTGTTTCCTGTATGGCTGTGATTTGTCTTCTCTGCTTTGGAGGTAGAAGCACCCCACTGTTTAGGCCTGTATGAGCCTTGGGGCTGGGATCTGCCTCTAGGGTGTCGGGATCTGCCTCTTTGTGGCCTGTCTGACACAGGAAAGGACCAATTCTTAGAAGGCCAGTTCCTGCTAAATCTGGGTGGCTGTACCTGTAGGAAATCCTTAACTGTCTGCATAGATTTCGCTTTATCCTCCATTTTCTTCAACACCTCTTCTGCCTTAACACCAAACAAGGTATCATGGTGTAATGGAACATCCAATAATTTTGCTTTAACATGATCAGGCAGATTGTGTTCCTTTAACCAAGCATGCCTTCTAATGACAGAACCCATAACAGCGGCCCTGCAACAGGCTTCCAGTGAATCAAAACCACATTGCAAAGTATGCTTTCCCAGTTGTTCAGCTGCATGCAATAAATCCTGCATTTCCTTGTTATCAGAACATTCAGAATTTGTCAACATTTTCTGTTTTTAGCAGTGACATTAAGTATTGCTGATATTTAAGCATATGAAATGGACAATTTAAAGCCCTTACAGCCAAGGTAGCAGAAGTGTAAACTTTTTTCCCCCATCTGTCCAACACCCTAGAATCCCTATCAGAGGGGACAGGGTTTTTTGCAGTGGAAACCTTGACCCTTTTGGGACCCTGAGATATAGTTTCTGGGTCAGCAGTAGGGTTTTTATATAGAAATTTATGAGAGTCTGGAACCCTGTAGTATCCGTCTGGCTTAACAGGTGCAGGGGGTAAAGAGTCAGGAGACAGTCCGGACTCTGAAAAAACATCATCTATGTCTAGAACATGTGGAATAGCAAGAGGTCTGTGCTGAGGTAGTAAAAGAAAGTCTCTGAGCCTTTTCTTAGATTCTGAGTAATCTTGGCTCTCCCAGTGAAAATGCTCCCTTATGGTATGCAGGGTTTCCCTAAAAGAGTAATCCTCAGGAGGAGAGGCTGAAGGAATACATTCTTCAGCATCAGAATCCTCATAGGGAGGAAAAGAGTATCCCTGTTCAGAAGAGGAGTCAGAGGAAATGGAAACCTGATCAGAAGAGTCATATTCTGTCTCTTGCCTAGGCCTCTTATCAGGAGGGGGATGGGAACCCCTGATCAAAGTAATTAGGTCTTCGGCCATTTTGAGCATCTGTTTCGTAGGTATGGAGGTCTGTCCAGGAGAATGCTGTCCTTGTTTCTTTGTCTTTAGAGTTGTTTTAGTCTTTGCCTTTGAAGCTGAGGTTGGTTTGACATATAACTGTGTAGGTCTGAAAACACCCTCAGAAGCCGATGCCTGCTCAGCGGCTCCGGACCCATCTGAGGGAATAGTTTCCGAGTGTCCAATACCTTGAGTATCCAGAAGCCTAGTCGGCTCCACGTGGGAGTTGGAAGCGGCCTGTGGCTCTGAGGTAGCAGGCACAGGGGCTGTGAAAGCGCCTCAACTGAGAACCGGCAACTGGCCTAGCGGAGGCCACGTCGGTTTTGGACTTCGGATGCCTGTCCTTTTCCTTGCGCTTTTTATAAACTCTGGTCGTCGGCTGTTCCGATGGCATTATATAATTAAATCTTCGACCAAAGTAATGAAAGGCAAAATCATACCGACGCTTAATAGTGTGTTGGTTAAATCTAGCACAAAACCGACAGCTAGCAACGTCGTGGTCAGGGCCTAGGCAAGGAATACAGTAAGAATGAAAATCCTTATGAGGTATATGCTTCCCACAAGAAATACAATTGTTAACTTTTTCTGACATCGGTCTGGAGCAAGAAAAAAGTTTCCCCAACGGGGTACTTCACTTTAATGAAGACTTCGGATCTGAAATTCGATTTTGAAGATCTCAGGAGTCGGCCGACTGGCACTTGTGAACTGCTTTTGCTTCGGGCACTGCACGGCAAGAAAGACTGAAGAAAATGGCGTCGGCTGCATCTTTTATACCCCTGGCGCACTGACGTCAGGGAAGAGGTGATAGCAACCGACGCTGGACCAGGACTTTGGAATTTAGGCTGACTGCGGGTAGCCTGCCAGCAGGATAACCCAAGTGTAATGACTGCAACAGTGAAACACGATGAGCAACATAGCAAAGCTGTGCCAGAACTTATCCTAAATGTGGATGTCAAGGCCAGGTAGCTCTGTGACTCTGCCAGTCACATAAAGAGGCACTTAATGCTCCCAGTGATTGTGCGGATACTGATCCACCAAGGCCATCACTAGGCCTTCCATCCCTTGCTGAGGGACATACTGAGACCCCTGTTGATGCCCTCTAATGGGAAGACTACCCCCAACAGAAACAAACCACAAGAGGACATCAGGGAGCCTAGAAAATTGACCATTGCTGGATTACCTACATAACCCTACAGAGAGGTGGGCTTGGAGACCCCTGCTTACTCAGCATGTGATGCAAGACAGATGCACACATGCTGGCAGCTGCCACAGCACATACACTGCCATGACTGACACAGCTTAAAATACGAACATAAATGCAGAGAAGCAAAACAAAGGGACAAATTAAAAAAAGAAAATTACAGTGATAGAGAAAAATGCCAAAACAGTTAATAGTACTGTGTACAGTTCCTGGAGGAGTAAAATGTTTTGCAGTATGTAGTGGCAAACTAAAAACAACACAACGGCCTATCACAAATTTATTTTAGATGTATGTGTGCCACAAGAGGCAAGACTGAATGCAGCCAAACCAGACCCCTGTGTATATGGCATGTGCACAATTCTTGAGTTGTAAACATCGTAACTGCAAGTGGTATTGAATTAAATAATGTCACTTGGTTTAGTGGTGACTGTCAGTCCAGTCTGCATCACAATGACACTGTTTGGAATCCCTACTGGTATCATGGGCAGGAAAAACGTTCCACATGCAGTGACTAGGTATAAAGTAAAGCTGTAAGCAGTGGTTAAAATAATTAGTAAGAGTTATGACGAACAGTGAAGCAGGTCCCTATGAGACATCCAGCTTTAATATCAAGTCCACATACTCACCTTGATCCCTGGACAGTCTTTCATGCTTCTTGTAGTGTATCATCCAGTTTTCCTGTATCTCACCAGGTGCAAAAAAAAAGAGGAATAGAAAAACATCTTCATGAACCCACAAGAACTTAATATAGCTTAACAAGAACACCTACTTATATATGAACAACAACTAGTTAGTACTAATTAATGTTAATCTCTGGGTCCCTCTCTCTAACCTGCTCTTTCTGTTGACTAAGAACATCACCTTTGAACCCTCTTAGGTCTCTGCAGCAATACTAACAATGCTCACCAGAGCGTTGATGGTTGTGGCATCACTCACTGCCCTGACCAAGTATCCACTTTGTACTGGGGACCCTCATACGTGTCTTCCAGCAGACACTTCAGCTGATGTGGGAGGTAAAAAAAATATTTTAGTCTCTTTTCTGTGCCACATGGGATCCCTTCCAGTCTCAAACCCATCAGAAACCATGATCTCTTCACTTTTTGCTGTAAAGAGAAAAATTACAGCAGATTCATGTCAACACACACATTGTGGATATCACATGATGCACATTGACAAGCAGCATGACATAGCCCAGTGACACTACAGGGGCATATGTCAACAACCCTGCTGCCATGTTGTGTGGAGCAGGCCAGACATGCTTGACATATGGTATTGTCCCTCTACAATCCATGTTGGTGTCTGCGGGTATGGCACAAGTCAAAGACATGCCCAGAATGCTGCACTGTTCCATGAATGTGCAGTTACACAGTGCATTAAATGACTCAAGAGACATTTACCCAAAATTGCCTCATCAGCATAAATGCCATGCTACATCTGCTGTGATAAGGATACAAAGGTGAGTGAAAACTGGGGAAAGTGACTGGACAACTTTAATAATCTTTTATTGTGGGGATTACTCCACAGGTATCTGCTAAACAGGAGGATGGAGAACGCAATTAGTGTTAAGATGGAGCTCTGCAGTAAAGAACTGCATTTGTCTACAGATTCTGGAAATGTTGATTTCAGCATTTGCTGTGTGGCAAGGGTTGAAGCAGTTGGTAGGTGGGGAGACTGAGTCAATGTAATATTCTCATTTTTTTGGGGGGGGATTCCTCCACAGCAACTCACTCATGGGGAAGCCCAGGGAGGATTGCAGTGATGATGATAATAGACAGGGCACAGGTGCAGACAGCAGTAGCTCAATAAATGTATGGGGTGTGAGGCTGTGTGAGGTAGACTGCATCCCCTGGTAGGTGGCTCAAATTGTGAATACTGTTTTATTTCACAAAGTCTGCAACTGTGGATCCTATTTGGAATGTAGTGTATAGGCTTGGGAAGGCACACTGGCTAACAGACATAGGAGAGATAAATAAGTGGTATGCATGATGGTTGGGCTTTCTTGGGCACACTTAAGTGTTGGCTGAAGACAGGGTCCCTGAGCCAATACAATCCATCCTCATGCTACCATACTGGACTACAATGGGAAAGTGTCCAGTGATGATGTTGTACATTAGGCATGAAACCTTAGAGTGGCTCAGCTAACACAAGGATGTATGACCAGTACTGATGACGCTGCACATATTTTTGTGCCTCCTTACTTGACTATAGGTGCATGTCTAAATTTACAGGCAGATAAATGGCACATAAAGAGTGCAAGTACCTCAAGACATTCTCCCAGGTAGAGCTCAATGTAGAACTGCAGGCCCTCTTTTAGCATAGATGCTTGCACCTGTCACCCTTGGGTTTTTGAATACTGGCTAAGGCTCTTGCCTCCCCCATAGTGCCTTTTTTAGGCAAGGCTCAAAAGACAAACCCACCTCCATAGACAACACAAAGAAAAAACTAAGGGTAATGCTGCTCAACGCCAGAAGTCTAAACCTCAAGATGCACGCACTCGAGACTCTCCTCAGTATGGAGAATATCAATATCTGTGCAGTAACAGAAACCTGGTTCAAGGCTCCCGAAAGCACCCCAGCACTACCAGGTTATACTTCATACCATGCTTTTCGGCCACAAAACTCGGACCGAACCACAAAAGGAGGGGGAGTATCCATATACATCAAAGATACCCACACCTCCAGGTTAGTGGCACTGCACGAAGCATCGGAGACCATCCATGTGCAACTAACAGTGGGCAAAACTGCCTTTCAGTTTGTAGCCTGCTAGAGACCACCCTCCCTAACACAGGAACCCCACTCGGCTTTCCTGAGAACACTAGAAAATATGAAGATCTCTCCAAACACCATTATATTGGGTGACTTCAACTACCCAAACATTGATTGGGAAAACTACTCAAGCCCAAACACCCTCGCCCAACGGTTCCTAGAATTTATAAACTCAAATGCTATGGAACAACTAGTCACCACTCCCACAAGAGGAGAGAACATATTGGACCTGGTCATCACCAACATGGGGTCTCTATGTTCCACACCAGAGGTATACCCCTCATTGGTAAGATCAGACCATAAATTAATCTCACTGGACATCCATATCCCGTCCCCACCCCCAGCCAAGGAAACCACGGTGAAGAACTTCTCAAAAGCAAACTTCACACTTCTCAAAACCGAGGTGGAATCTTTCAAAGGCCCCGGGCCAGTGAAAACTATGGCCCAAAATGCATAATCCTTTACAAAAGCATTCTATGGACACCTACAGGAATGCATGGAGCATGCTATCCCAAATAAAACCAAGAGTCACTCCTCCAAAGGCAGGAGACCTGTCTGGTGGATCCCGGCCATAAATAAGGTATATAACAGAAGGAGGAAGTTACTACATGATAGAGCAAAATCCCAAAATGGGAAGGCGTCTCTGATCAGTACTAGCAAGAAACTATGATCCCTCATAAAATCATCTAAGGCAAACTTCGAAAGAAAAATTGCACAAGACACTAAGGATAATCACAAGGCCTTCTTTAGTTATGTCAGGAACCTGGGAGGCAACTCCCAGATATGCTCTGAGTTAGTACAAAATGGCAAAAAATACACTGAACCCACAGACATTGCCAACATCCTGGCAGAAAGGTTCAGTGCAAACTTCTCCCCCCCTTCTCCTCCAAAAGAGCAAATGTCTATCCCAACAGAATGTAGCCTCCCTGTGATCACAGATGCACAGGTGAAAGCTGCCCTCTCCAAAACAAAAAACACAGCATCAATGGGACCAGACGGTGTCCCAGGCTGTGTCTTACATGAGCTACAAGAAGAACTAAACCCTCACTTAAAGACACTGTTCAATCTCAGCCTTACTACAGGATATGTACCAAAGGAATGGCGTACAGCAACACTGGTCCCGCTCCACAAATGTGGTGCCACAATGGACCCCAGAAACTATCGCCCTATAAGCCTGACCAGCCTGGTCTGCAAGGCTATGGAGTGCATCATCATGGAAATCATAAACAAGGACATTGGGAACCTCCAGACACTGGATCCTACCCAATTCGACTTTGTTAAGAGCAGATCTTGCCTCTTGAACCTGGTCGACTTCTTTGAAACTGTTACCAAAGTCATAGATGAAGGGAAGGTTGTCCATACAGCCTACCTGGACCTTGCAAAAGCCTTCGACACAATAACCCACTCGGGCATCATAAATAAGCTCACCAGCTTACATATCAACCCCATGTCACAAGATGGGTTGCAAACTGGCTTAGGGATAGAACCCACATGGTCAGAATTGCAGGTGCCATGTCAGACTCTAAACCAGTTACAAGTGGCATCCCACAAGGCTCAGTCCTGGGACCTCTCTTGTTCGGTATATATTTCTCCGAGGTACAGACTAACACGGGTGGAGTATGGCTGACAAAGTTCGTAGACGACTGCAAACTGGGTGCCATAATCAACTCTCCGGCTGACACGAGCATCCTACAAAAGGGTCTCACAGAGACGGATAACTGGTGCCAGAGCTATGGCCTAAAGCTAAATGCCAAAAAGTGCATTGTCACCCCCTTTGGGAAAAACAAAGTGCCCACAAATTACCACATAGGTGGTAATCCATTAAGTACAGAAGAAGTAATTAGGGACCTGGGGAACCAAGTAGATAGTAATCTCTCCTTTGACAATCACGTTGCCGAAGTAGTTAGAAAGACCTTCTATATAGCCCACCTTATCATGAAAGGGTTCACATCTAGATCAAGAGAGGTCATTGTGCCCCTCTACTCATCACTTATCAGACCCATAATTGAATACATTGCCCCATTTGGGATGCACCTTACCCGACACCAGCAGCAACTGGAAAGACCCCAAAAGTACCTCACCAAGAGGATCAATGGACTCAAACAGATGCCCTATGCACTTCGACTAAAGAAACTCCAGCTCTATTCAGTTGCTTACCGCCTACTTAGAGGCGATCTGTGTCTGACGTATAAAGCCATGTCCAACCCAGAATTAATGGACATGCTCCACCTCAAGAAATCCAAGTCCCTTAGAGCTACACGCTCCAGGGACTTGAACCTCAGCACAGAAATAAACAGGACATGCTGGAGGGACAGATTCATATCCCAGAGGCTCCCCTCACTCGAACAAAATCCCAATCCATATTAGGCAGAGCCCCTCACTGACCCTATTCAAGAGAAATCTTGATGAGTGGATGGGAGACCGTAAGTTTACTCCTGGGATCTCTTCCGTGTCCTTGCTAGACAGAGGTACAGTAAACTAACCTTAATATGGCTACCTACTGTGACCTACTATACAGAGACACAATCAACTAATCTAAAAGGGTGGCAAAAGCCAAACACACTCTGGCTAGGCCTATAAGTGCCCTAGGGCAGATAGCCTAGTATCAACCTATGAACCTATAAAACTGAGCACAGAGAGAAGAAACCAGGCTTTCCATAAGCCTTTGTTGCATGAGCTGCTGGTGGATATTAATGCATTCACTAGCCACAAGGCAGCAAATCGGCTCAGTTGCAGGTCAGTGATATAATCTTACATTTCTGCAGCAAAGTCAATGCCATTGCACAGGAGAGGATGGCCCCAGGTGGGAGCCCATTGTCAAAGATCATTCTCACTGCCACAGAGGAGTTTCTGTTGTTCATGTCTGTGGGAGAGTGGAAGGATCCTGAGAACTGGCAGAGACTATGTGTATGAGCTGAACTGAAACACCAACCCATATCTCAGTTGGGGATGCACCAGACTGGTGTTTTTCTTATGCCAGGAATATGTTTTAGTGCCAAAATTGTGCCATAAGCCCACGGATACTCAGTACCACCATATCTTCTCTATGGGCATTGTCTGGTATGCTGGCATGAAGGCATACCACACATAGCATGTTTATTTACCTTTTTTGTATGCAGTTATCCATACTGTTGATGCATTACATGTGGTTTGGCAGCTAGCCTTGTGAAGGAATGAGTCATAATAGTCTTTCCAGCATGGTAGTTGCAAAATGTGCCCTGACACTATAAGAGATGTCCAAGTGTTAGTACTTGGAAGAAAAAAAGTGTAGAAACATGTCCAGGCAGCTGTTGCTAAAATTGCCAGGGTGCTACCCCCACCCCCACCCCAGGCAAAAGAAGGCTGTGGTTGATACTGTTCCCTAAGCAGCATGTGCCTTGACATGCTGTGGTATAGCTTTTCCAAGTAATGATTACCAAAATAAGATGTAGTAGGCTAGCCATTTGGAAATGATCTGTTTGAGACACACCTGCCCTTCCTACCCTTTGCAAAGCTGTGAGCTGCAGATCTGTTTTTCCCACTTTTTTGGTCTATTCTAGGTAAAATCTCAGTTGCTTTTCTGCATCCAAACTATGCAGAATACTTTTCTTGTTGCTCTGTCAGGTAGGGAAAAACAATGGAAGATTGCTTGCTTGCTTAAGAGAAAGGTACAGTTGTGTACGCTTACCATAAATGTAGATGCTCGAGTGTATTCACTGTTGCAGTCATCACATTTGGGTTATCTGCTTGCAGGTAGCCCTCAGTCGACCTGATAATCAAAGTCTTAGGTCTTGCGTCGGTTGCTGTCCCAGCTTCCATGACGTCAGGTAGTCAGGGGTATAAAGCATGCAGCCGACGCCATTACATCAGTTTTTCTTACCCCAGATGTCAGGGGCCCCCATAATGGGAAGCAATTATATAGAAGGCTACACCTCCAACAAAAAGCAAATACACCAGAAAACTTTAAGTATAGTAAACAAGAATAGAGGTATAGTCAATAGAAGTCAGGGGGCTGGAAGGAGGGTAACCAGGACTGCAACAGTGAATACACTTGAACGTCTACATTTATAGTAAGTGTACACAACTGAACTACGTTCTTCGTGTTTCACTGTTGCAGTCATCACATTTGGGTAGATTCCCAAAGCTAAGGATGGGAGGAGGCAATTAGATAGCATTAGGACCAGCTATAAGGCCCTGCAAGACTGCAGTGGCAAAGCCAGCTCTGAATTTAGAAAAAAATGGCAAGTGGTAATGTTTGGTGAAGGTATGCACAGAACTCCAGGTAGCAGCTTCTAGGATGTCCCTGGTAGAGACACCTCTGAGAAAGGATGTAGAGGTAGATGCAGCCCTGGTGGAATGTGGTCTTACCCCCTGTGGGGTAGGTTTTCCATGGTGCTTGTAGCAGAAACAAATGCAATGGCCTATCCACTTAAAAATGGTTTGCTTTGAAATGGCCTTCCCCTCTGTCCCTGCAGCAAACGCAACCAGCAGCTGTTCAGATTTCCTGAGAGGCTTAGTCCTGTCCAAGTAAAATCTAAGTTGTCTGTGCATGTCCAAGGAGTGCAGTATTCATTCCCCTTTGTTCTGTGGATTAGAAAAGAAGGTTGGCAAATTAATGGACTGATTAAGGGCCACACTGGATACAACCTTGGGCATAAAGGAAGGATTGGTCCTGAGGTACACCCTGTCCGCATGAAAGATGATGAAAGGCTCCACTGCCATTAGGGCCTGTAATTCAGACACCCTTCTTGTTGAAGTGATGGCTAGAAGGAAGGCTGTTTTCCAAGAAAGGAATTTCAACTCTGCATTTGCAGCTGACTCAGAGGGAGGTAGAGTGAGCTTTTCCAATACAAAGTTAAGGTCACAGGCTGGAGTAGGGGCTCTCCTGGGTGGTCTTCAGTTTTTGGCCCCTCTGAGGAATTGCTTCAGCAGTGGATGAGAGAAGAGGGGTGGGGGCTCTGTATTGTAATGTGTTGAAATGGCCAAGGCATGAATTTTGATGGAAGAAAAGGAAAGGCCCTTGTGAAGCATCTCAGTTAAGTATTGAAGAATATGCAGTAAATTGGACACTGCTGTGCCCATCCCCTGAGTTTGGCTCCAGGAACAGAATCTTTTCCATTTTTCAGCATAGGATTTACTAGTACTAGGCCTCCTTGCCTCCAGAATGACATCCATCACTTGCTTACTGAGGGATGGTAACGGAGAGATCAGGTAATTAGCCAGGCTGCAACAAGGTTCAGGGTTTGAAGATGTGGGTGCAGAATCTGGCCCTCCTGCTGGGACAGCAGGGCAGCGGTCTGAGGCAGGTGCCATGGTGCCAGCAGTGACACACTGCACAAGAGGGGGTACCAGTGTTGGCGTGGCCAGGCTGGTGCAATCAGTATTGTCCTTGGTTTGTCCTGTTTGATCTTTAGTAGCACTTTGGAGAGGAGAGGCAGAGGGGGAAAGGCATAAACTGATATTTTTTTCCAGGTGAAGGACAGGGCATCCATTTTCCAAGCTTGTTTGTGGGGAGTCCTTGTGCAGAATTTGTCCAAATGGTAGTTCTGAGGGGAGGCAAACAGGTCTATCTCTGGGCTCCCCCATTTGTTTCTCAACATGTTGAATATCTTTGGTTCCAGTTTCCACTCATGTGGGTCCATGAGATTTCTTCTTAGGTCATCTGCAGCTGCATTTAGCTTGCCTGGCAGGAATTGAGCTTGCAGGTGCACTTGGTAGCTCAAGGCTGTGTTCCACAGAGCCATGGCTAGTCTGCAGATAGGGTATGAGTGGGTTCCCCCCTGCTTGTTTATGTACCACATAGTGGTGTTGTCCATCTTTACCAATAATTGTCCTGGAAGAATGTGGTCCTTGAAGGCTGTCAGGGTATTCTGTACAACTAACATTTCTTTTTGATTGATATGCAGGTGCATTTGACTTGGGTTCCATTTGCCCTGAATGCACTGCCCTGCCAAGTGAGCCCCCCATGCATAGTCTGATGCGTCTGTTGTTAGGGTTTGGGTGGCAGGGGGTAGAGTGAATGGCAGTCCCTTGTTTTGGTGGCAGGCCAAAGGAACTCTATCTTTATACAAGGTATGATAGGAATCATTGATTCTAGGTTCTGAGAATGTTGACACCATAGGCTTTTTAGATAACATTGTAGTCTCCTCATATGCAGTCTTGCATATGGAATTAGTAGAATGCAAGAGGCCATGAACCCCAGGGCTTGCAGTATTTTCCTTGCAGACAGCTAGGTCTTTGTGGCCAGTAATTTTAAGTAGGCTGTCAAATGAACTTGTTTCTCTGGCGTGAGGTAGGCCATCTGGGAAGTTGTATTCAAGCTTGCTCCCAGGAATACAATTTGTTGGCAGGGTACAAGATGTGATTTCTTTTCGTTTATGGTGTACCCCAGAGAAGTTAGTAATTTCTTTACAAATGCCAGATGATTTAATAATATGTCCTGGCTTTCTGCCTGAATTAGACAATCGTCCAGGTATGGGTATATTTGAATATTTCTTTGTCTGCAAACTGCAATGACTGGAGCTAGGCACTTTGGCTTATCTACTGCACCCAGGGTATTCACAAAGGGCAATGCAGAGAACTGATAGTGCATGTAGCCTGCTCTGAAGCGCAGGTATCTTCTGCAAGATTCCCTTATTGGGATGTGCAGGTAGGCTTCCTTTAACTCATGTGTTGCCAACCAGGTATTTTTGCCTAACATGGGAAGCAGCTGATGAAGAGTTAGCATTTTGAATTGTGGGATTACCAAAAAAGTGTTCAGGACAGACAGGTCCAGGATAGGATGCCAGGAATTGTCTTTTCTGGGTACCAGGAAAAGTCTTGAGTAGAAACCTTGCCCTCATTCTTCTTCTGGGACAGGCTGAATAGCCCTGATGCTTAGAAGAGAGAGAACTTGCTTTTGAGCCTCTGCCCACTGATTTGGAGATAGGTCTGGCCAACCGTTTGGAGTTGGTAAGGAGTGGAAGTGGAATCTGTGTCCTTGGGAAACTATATTTAAAACCCGTTTGTTTTGGGCAATGAGTTCCCAATTTTTTGCATGTAGGGTGATCTTTCCCCCTAAAGGAAATGTCAGTTGAGCAGGGCTTGGAAGGTTTAAAGTTAAGTCACTGAGACAATTTACCATAGGGGGAGTCTTACTACTCCCAGCTTTGGAAGTGGGAGCCCCCCACTGCTTAGGCCTGTGAGTACCTTGGGACTGAAGCCTGGGTGTTCTGCTGGTTCCGAGTTTGGACTGAGAAGGCCTGGAAGAGGCAGGAAAGGAACAATTCTTAGAGGGCCAATGCCTACTAAATCTGGGAGGCTGTACTTGCAGGAAATCTTCAACAGTTTGCATAGATTTAGCTTTTTCCTCCATCTTTTTAAGTACTTCTGCTTTGTTGCCAAACAGGCAGTCTTGGTTTAAGAGAGCATCTAGTAATTTAGCTTTAACATGATCTGGCAAAGATTGCACCTTAAGCCAAGCATGACTTCTAAATACAGACCCAGTGACAGCAGCCCTGCAAGATGCCTCTAATGAATCAAAACCACATTGCAAAGTATGTTTTCCAACTTGTTCAGCAGAATGTGTTAAATCCTGTAATTCTTTATTTTCAGCACAGTCAGGAATCAACATCATTTTCTGTTTAAGCAATCCAGTAACATGCTGCTGATACTTTAACATATGAAACTGGCAGTTTAAGGCCCTAATGGCCAAAGTTGCAGAAGTGCATACCTTATTACCTCATCTGTCCAGGGCCCTGGAATCTCTATCACAGGGGGTAGGGGTTTTGGCAGTAGTAGCCTTAATGCCCTTGGGTCCATGTGAAATGGTTTCAGGATCCGTAGTAGGATTTTTAAAGAGGAACTTGTGAGAGTCAGGTACCCTGTAATATCTATCGGGTTTTCTGGGAGCAGGAGGTAAAGTGTCAGGGGCCAGGCTAGATTCCGAGAAGGCATAATCTACAATGTCCAGTACAGGAGGGATAGCTAAAGGCCTGTGTTGAGGTAGGAGTAAGAATTCCCTAAGCCTCTTTTTGGAATCAGAGTAATCCTGGCTTTCCCAGCAGAAATGCTCCCGAGAGTATGCAAGGTTTCACCAAAAGAGAAATCCTCTGGGGGGGGGGGGGCAGAGGGAATGGAGCCCTCTGCATCAGAATCCATATAGGTAGATAAGGGCAACTCCTGGTCATCAGAGAAAACAGAAATTTCAGAATCCTGATCAGAAGAATCACAAGGAAAATCAGTCCTAGGTCTCTTAGAGGGGAGAAGGGTGGCTTCCCCTGATTAGAGTAATAAGGTCTTCAGCCATTCTTATCATTTGTTTTTTAGGCATAGGGGCCTGACCATGCGGTCTGGGCATCAGTTTTCTAGGCATGGATTGAGTTTTAGGCCTTGAAGAAGAAGATGGCGTTGGTTTAATATGCAAGTCAGTAGGCCTGAATACACCCTCAGAAGCCAGTGCCTGCACAGTGGCTCCGGACTCAACCAAGGTGGAGACATCCGCAGATTCCACAGTCGAAGAAGCATCTCGCAGCATACCAGACTCCTTATGGTCCTGCAAATCTGAAGTAGCGGGTATCAGGGGCTGTGAAAGCGCCTCACTGAGTACCAGCGAACTGGCGACTAGCTTAGGAGAAGCGTCCTCAGCAGCTTTGGGCCTATGCGGTCTGTCTCTGTCTTTATCTTTTGCGTTTTTTTCAGAATATTGGTAGTCGGGTGGCTTACCGAAGCCATTTCTGGATAATTGAACAGAGTACCAAAATATTTAGATGAGAAAATGAACCGACGACGAATAGTACGAGGATTGAATAAGGCACAAAACTGACAGCGAGGTACGTCACTGGCCTGGGCCTAGGCAAGGAATGCAGTATGAATGAAAATCTGTATGAGGTATTTGCTTTCCACAAGAAATACAATTGTTAACTTTTACTGACATCGGTTCAGAGCAAGAAAAAGGATCCCCAATGGGGTACTTAGCTTAGTTGAAGACTTCGGATCTCGAAAACGAAAATTTCAGGAGTCGGCCGACCGGCACTTGCGAACTGCTTCTGCTTTGGGCACCGCACGGCAAGAAAGACTGATGTAATGGCATTGGCTGCATGCTTTATACTCCTGACTACCTGACGTCATGGAAGATGAGACAGCAACCGACGCAGGACACAAGACTTTGATAATCAGGCCGACTGAGGGCTACCTGCAAGCAGACAACCCAAATGTGATGACTGCAACAGTGAAACACAAAGAACATCTTCTGTTACTGCCTTAGCTGTGCAGGCTGGATTGTTGCAGGGGGTAACCCTGACCTTAAAGAAGATGAGGAAGGACTGTTTCCGTACAAGTGTGTGTGATTCAGAAACTCTTCTGACAGAAGTAAAAGCCACTAGAAAAACAGTTTTCCTTGTGAAAATTATGTGAAACTCTCTCAAAATGTTCCATAACACTGTAATGTCCTTTTCTGGTTTTATCAGATATAAAATAATATCATCTGCAAATAAAGACATATTTTCTTGAATACCATACCAATTATATCCTTGAATTTTTGAGTCCCTTATTTTCTTTGCCAATGGTTCTAAATGTAATGCAAATAACAAAGGGGGAAGAGGACACCCCTCAGTTCAAGCAGAAATTATCAGTGAGGAACCCACCCACTTTTATTTTTGCCTCCAATCCCTTATATATCCTCCTAAAACCTTATAATTTTATGAGGGAATACAAATGCTTCCTTTGCCCTGCACATAAAGTCCCTGCTTACTCTGTCAAATTTTTTTTGTGCATCAAGAACTATCCAACAACAGTGGTAATTTCTTACATTCTGCTTCCCTCTGGATCATCAATGTTCTGTTAATGTTGAATGCTTGCCTCCCCTCCACATAACCACACTGATCCATATCTATCAATTTTGGCACCACTTTTGCCATTCTTTTTAGCATTATAGACAAACACTTTATAATCATGGTTTATTACTGAAATAGGCCTGCATGAAGAGGGCACCTTCAGAAAAGTGTTTAGATGAGAGAGGTCTAGAATTGGTCTCCAAGTACCCTCTTTCCTGGGTACTAGAAACATCCTGGAGTAAAGCCCCCTCCTCCTTTGGGACACAGGCACCTCTTGAATAGTACTCTGAGTCAAAAGGTCCCAAAGCACCTCTGGAAAAAGGAGAGTTGCTCCTGAGGGAGGTAAGGAATACCCATAAAAGTGGGAAGGGCC